>NC_136800.1:16622831-17017831 GCF_951216825.1 Electrona antarctica | reverse complement strand
CTATAACAGGCCGTTGAGGAATATTTGGGGCAGAGGTTCGTCGTTGGCATCCAGGGAGTGTGTGTGCAAAGTTTGGCATGGATCGGGCCAACGGTGGCGAAGATTAGCTGGTAACGGACGGACGGAAGGAAGGACGGACGGACACACACACACACACACGGACGGACGGAGTGCAAAACATACTCTCTCCCCATGCCTTCGGCCTGGTGGAGACAATGATAGTCCTGCGGTGTTCACATGCATCATTGGGGCACGAACAAAGATGGAAGATATTTTACAGGTCTCTTGTTGAGTTCGCCGGCCCCTCCTTGTGGCTAAACGAGTTACTTACTTGCTCAGTTGTGCTTGTAGCCATGAACATTATGTTGCCACTGCCACTTAATTAGTGTGGTATAAAAAAGTCAGTTAACGACAGGCGTAAAAACTAAAAAGTATACACTGCAGCACGGCCCGCACGATAATAATAATAATAATAATAATAATAATAATAATAATAATAATTATTATTATTATTATTATAACTACAACATTTGTTATCTGCTCATATCAACATCAACAGCTTTAAAGGGCAATTACAGATCAACACATAATGCCTGAAAAAGTCTACGGCTACAGATATAGGTTAATATTATTAGCCACATATAACCTACTTCTAATAATAGTAATAATACAATTAATGAATACATTAAGAACAAATATATATTTTAAATAAATAACAACCACACAAACTGCAATAATAAATAGACCTACCGTATGCATGTCACACATGGCCAGGGGGGGGGGGGGTAGCTTTGGTCTAGCCTGGTTAATAAACCAGACTAATATCGCAATTTTTTTTGCCAACGGCTGATTCGGTCTGGTTTATTAACCAGGCTAGCTTTGGTCAGGGACGTTGCCTTTTAGGACGTTGCACGCAAGGCTCTGGTTGCACGTTTTCATTTCGTGACGTCAGAGAAACTGACCAATGAAAAGTGGTGAGTTTGACACTTGCTGTAATCCACAGAAACTGCGTCGACCCCAGGCTCTGACTGACAGCAACTCCACTACAGACATGCTATGTCGCCTGGTAAACAATCCAAATCTCGTAATGGGTTAACGCCGTGCTTCAAGAGATAATACCATTATTTCATTCACAATGCCCATGTTGTTGAGAGTCTACACCGGAGCCTATTTGCTGTTTGCTTGTTTGTTTACGTTCTAAACATGGTGAGTTCCCCCCGACCTTCCCACCGCTGACCGCTCCCATAACTGATCGTGTGTTTTATGCGCTCTTGGTGCAAATAGTGGCAAGTTCAAGTTGGCAAGTTGGCAACATGATGCGGTTAATTAATAATACGTGCACTATTAGAGTTACAGACTCCCTTGTGGTCCCCGGCCAGACGTTGACAACAGGTGGATTAGGTGGTTTTAAATGAGCTTACGTGTGTGGATAAAATTAGAAGATTGCAGTTAGAGATCCTATGACATATATCTGTCTTGCCAGAAAGACTGAGGAGAACCAGATGAGAAATCACTGACTGTGTGTGTATCATGACTCATCCATCCGAAATGTTGTATTTTTAAAAATGTATTCTCATCAATACAATGATCTGGTTCCACAGCAGGCCACTCCACATGGTCTAAAATGTAGACCATATGGAGTGGCCAGCTGTGGAATCTATCATTTAGACTCTAAATGATACACTTGATGATACACACAAACATCAAAAAGTGTGACTCCTCACCCTCCTTCAAAACCATGATAAAAGAGCACCCCCCCAAAAAAAGAACCCAAAAATCAGACCCACCTGAATTCTGAAGTGAGTGATGCTGTTGGGGTGGCTGACGATTGGTTGTCGTACTTTTGGCTGTCTGTCTATTGGTTCTGTACTTCATAGTACTGTACTGTACTGTACTCTGTACTGTACTGTACTCCGTAGTACTGTACTGTACTTTTGTTCGTAGTACTGTACAGTACTGTCTGTACTGTACTGTTCTTTGTAGTACTGTACTGTTCTTCGTAGTACTGTACTGTACTGTACTGTACTGTTCTTCGTAGTACTGTACTGTGCTTCGTAGTACTGTACTGTACTGTTCTTTGTAGTACTGTACTGTACTTCGTAGTACTGTACTATTCTTCGTAGTACTGTACTGTACTTCGTAGTACTGTACTGTTCTTCGTAGTACTGTACTGTTCTTCGTAGTACTGTACTGTACTGTTCTTCGTAGTACTGTACTGTGCTTTGTAGTACTGTACTGTACTGTTCTTTGTAGTACTGTACTGTACTTCGTAGTACTGTACTGTTCTTCGTAGTACTGTACTGTACTTCGTAGTGCTGTACTGTATTGTTCTTCGTAGTACTGTACTGTTGTGAGCTTGTAGAGCTGTTATTACTGTACTGTACTGTACTTCATACTGTACTGGAATGTACTTCTGTTGAGTGCCACTTTGTCACGTGTTGTGCACGGCAATACGTTATGAGCTTGTACATCTGAGAACAAAAAAAATCTGTACTGTACTGTACTTCTCCCTGGTGTGTGTGTGTGTGTGTGTGTGTGTGTGTGTGTGTGTGTGTGTGTGTGTGTGTGTTGCAGCTACGTACACATACATACACGTATGTACGTACGCATACACGTACGTACGCATACATGCACACATAGCTCCTCATAGGAGTGGCGCTAGCACCACTCAAAAACATATACATTTATTTGACATACATTTACTGCTACTAGTGTTGACAACTTGTTTATGGTATGTCCTTAAATGTCTCTCTTGATGAATTGAATACACATGACCACAATGGAAACAAGTCAAGCCCTAGGCGGCTTTTACGATTTTTGTGTTATCCTTGTAACAATCATTGTAATATCGTACCACTGTACTATTTGCAACTGTAAACTATAAGTAATCAATCAATCAATCAAACCATGTGCTATCAGGATCCCCCGGACCCCAGGGCGCTGTGTGACCTGTGCCTGGCTCAGGTGTGCTGCCACCTGGACGTTTTGTGTGACAGGAGAGCGGATGGATCCCTTCGCCTCACCCAGGCCCCGATGCTCCCGCAGGAGATGGCCGACCAGCTACTGCAGAAGATGGCGACTGAGGGTAAATTGAATTAGCGGAATGGAAAAGTCTCTGCCAAAATTAGACTGAAAAAGACCCAGTGTAAATAATTACGGATGCCAAGTGAAGTTATGTGATGGATGGCACTGTAGATTCTGTGGAAAACACAGATATTAGATACTACAGACGGATACTGTTCACTTCTCAGCTTCAAAAATGTACTGTGGTCAACCTTGTGAATAAATAAAAAATAATACCAAAGCTAAAAAAGACCTAATTCACAATTTAGACATTTAGAAGATGTCTATTTACAAAGTGTAAAGAGTAAAACGGATCAGAATAAATGGCGTGATCAAACCCTGGTCAACAAACAAACATGGTAAATAGTCATGGAGTGGAGTGCAAAGAAAAACGATTTAAGTGCTACGTAAAGTACAAACATCAAACCTAGCATCATTCTGTCTACAGTAGTAGTAACAACGTGAAATCTTAATAATATTATTAGTATGTGTGGACTAGCGCTCACTCACGTTTAACACCCTTGAAGAGAATCCTCCTTACAGCGACCAAGCAGGCTGAAATGTAAGCACCAACAGGACTAGGCCTATTTTCAGCTAGACTTCTCAAAATCTGTGCCTTGGCCCTTGCCTTCTACTTCATTAAAACACAATGACATGTAACTTCTACCGAAAATGTTGAATTGTTTGATTTTGAAATTAATGGGAACCAATGGCAATCTAGGAAAAACATTGGAAAGTGGTAAACAGTCATGAAAACAAAGTTCCAGTCAATGCACTAAACATGTAAAAACACTATGATCTTTTAATATTAATAAGAGGGTTAAATGAACATTGTATTTGAATCATGTACTACAGTAAATAACTTGAGCTTAGATGCATGTTTTGGACCCCACATTTTACAACCTTGACCTGTGCCAAGGACGTATGCATTGGTCATCATCAAGGATTATAGATGCATGTAATGCAAGCGAACAAGGTTTATATAGGAAAAGCCCAGCCTCAATATATTATCATAAAAACAGTATCTAAAATGGTAAAATCATATTGTAATTGAACTATCAGTCTTCTGTCTTGAGAATGTTGGGGAACAGGATGTACTACGTCTTATTTAACGATGAGCCAGGCACAGAGGAAACTCAAACTCTACAACTCTGACTCATGAAGATGTACTTCATTAGTTGTGAAATGTGCAGGCACAGAGTTACAGACATACATAATAGATATGAGTCACTCCAAATAGTCAATTTTTAACCATCCTACTGTACTAGGACTGCTGAATGACAGAACCATCGGGATCTTCCGCAACTGCAAAGAGCTGCGTCTGCGCCGAGCCGTCATCCGCCACTCTCCACTTGCTGCAGAGTCGTTCCGCCTGGCACTGTGCCCTCACCGGCTCCAGGAGCTGGATGCGTCCTGGGTCTCCGGGGGCCTGACGGGTGCCAACATCCTCTCAGGCCTGGCGTCCAACCCGGAGTGCAGATCCAGCCTGCAGAGGCTCTCTCTGAACGGACTGCACCTGGACTGGGGGAGTCTGAGTGGGGACGGAAACGATGGCGGAGGAGCCTGCGTGGGCTTCAGCTCCCTGCGTGGCCTGAGGACGCTCAGCTTGGCCCAGACCGACCTGACCGATGTCGCCCTGGAGGACGCGTGCTCGCTACCGCAACTGGAGAGCCTCGACATCTCCTGCACGTCCGTCACGGACCTGACGGCCCTCCTGGAGCGCGGGGGCACCCTGAAGGCTTTGATCGCCCACAGCCTTTGGCAGCTGGACATGTCCCCCGCCAGGCTGCTGTTCATCCTCAGCCAGCTCCACACCCTCAGGCACCTGGACTTTTCAGACGACCACTTGGCCACGGCGTCCGCGGGTGGCGGTGACGGCGGGAGGGAGGGGGACGACATGGTGCGTCAGCTGCTGGAGGGCAGCCCGCAGGTCCTTCCCGCCCTCGTTTCACTGGACGTGTCGGGGCGGAAGGGGATCGCGGAGGCCGAGGTCAAGGCGTTCGTGGAGGCTAGGAGTGGGCTGGTCTTCCTGGGCCTGCTGGCCACGGGCGCCAGCTCCTGTGATGTCCTCCTGTCTTCGCGGAGCACTTTGAAAGTAAACCGCTTCACCTACTGTATATCATACTGTTAACCCATTTAGACCTGTTACATCTACTGTATAAGTTGTTATGCCTTTCAAGCTGGGAAGGCCTATAGTTGTTGCTATATAACGCTGTTGTCGTCGGGCAGAAACCTTATTTCCTTATTCTTTGGTAAATGAACACCATACTTGATCATACTGAGCAATGAGCATACTTTTGAATCCTGAAAAGTAACTGTGTTGGACATATGAGGAATGAGGTTTCCACCCGACAGAAGATACATATAGCAAGTTTTTGTAGGTAGGATTTAGATGGAGTTTTTAGAATAGGCCTCAGGTCTAAATGGGATTGAGTATAGTGTTGTGGGTGTTAACATATTGTCTTGTTTACTCGTCTTGTTTTAGTCCTTTCTGATATGCATCACATCAACACGTAAGAGAACCCCAGAGATTATCTCTGTTTTAGACATGAGGTCAAGCTACACTTGAGTTTCACTTGTCGTTTAGTTTATTTGCAGTTTTGCACATACATTTTTAAAACATGATGATTGGAAAGGAACAAAATCTAAATCAAAACATGACATGTCGTTGTGCTTGGACTGATGTGTATTTCGTGGGTCTTGCTGTAAGGTGCTCAAACGCTGTGTGTCCAGGTGACAGGGGGCGCCAATGAGAGCCAGCTCTGTGTGTAAGGTGCTCAACCGCTGTGTGTCCAGGTGACAGGGGGCGCCAATGAGAGCCAGCTCTGTGAGGCCCTCAAGAGGTATAGAGAGAGGGAGTGTTTTGTACGAGAAGCCCTGGTCCAGCTCTACACCTTGACCACCGACATGGAAAAACCCCGACCAGATCTCCTCAAGGTACCACAAACTCCTTCACATGACACAACACACTCGCATGACAGCAGAACAGGTTAGAATGTTGTTATTATTTACGATTGTACAATGAATAGTAAATATATAGGCTATTTGTATTTATCGATTTTGTCGCAACCATAGAACAAGATTCCTTTACAGGATCTCCTCACTGGTCAACAAAAACACCTTGAAGACCTTAACAGGAGCCCTTGTACAGGGTTTATTTGACTATGCATGCACCTCCTGGTACCACAGCACCTCAAAGGCCCTTAAAACCAGGCTCCAGACTTCCCAAAACAAACTGGTCAGGCTCCTACTTGACCTCGCCCCCCGAACCCACCTCACCCCTGCCCACTTCGACAGGCTGGAATGGCTTAGGGTCGACGACAGAGTACAGCATCTTGCAATGGGTCTGGTCCACAAGATTCGATACACCACCAAGATACCCATGTACCTGTCTAGATACTTCCTTAATGTTAACGAAGTCCACACCCACAACACCAGAGGGAGTGCAACGAACCATGTACAACCCAGATTCGGCACAAACAAGGGACTAAATTCTTTTCGCTCCTATGCCACCAAAATGTGGAACGCCCTACCAACTGTCATTAAGACATGCGAATCCCTTGACTCCTTCAAAACCGCTCTAAAGGGCACCTACGGACGGCTGCAATTCGAAACTGGCCCCTGTAAAATCGGAATCCTTCAAACACGAACGCAAGGACAACACAAGAGACGGTCGCGGCCACACAGCCAACTCAAGGTACGGCCACGGAGCCGACTTGGGGACCCAACACAAGAGGCGGTCACGGCCACACAGCCAACTCAAGGTACGGCCACGGAGCCGACTTGGGGACCCAACGCAGCTCCTCCAAGGAAAACAAACAAATTAACGGAGCTGAACGTGAATCCCCCCCACCGCCCACCCATTTTCTTCCCTCACTGTATATGTTTCTTTTCCCTTTTTACCTCCTTTATGATGAATTCCTGTTCTGTCTATATAGAAGTGTCTATTTGTACGTCTCTAAATGTTTTTGATGATTTGAACATGGTGGACCCTATTGGAAACAAGTGTAATGCTTAATTGGGTCGTCCACTCACAGTTAACAGCCTTTGTATTGAGTTTGTGCTTGAAATGTACTGTTATTCTGCAAACTGTTAATAAATTCTTCAATCAATCAATCAATCAGGCCTTC
The DNA here is from genome assembly GCF_951216825.1 of Electrona antarctica. Classification (NCBI taxonomy): domain Eukaryota; kingdom Metazoa; phylum Chordata; class Actinopteri; order Myctophiformes; family Myctophidae; genus Electrona; species Electrona antarctica. The sequence continues at coordinate 17,010,638 of NC_136800.1, read as the reverse complement.
GTCAGCGTATAAACCTCCTAGGCGGAACTATATATATTTTTTACGGGCATCATTGATTTGATTATGCAAATCACGTGATTATAATTACAACCATTCATTCAATACCCCTTGTAAATTAACATACAATTTACTAGTAAATACACAAATTACACAAATCCCACCAGAAACGGCAACCAGAGCCTTTTATAAGACACAGTTCATCAATTCCTCATTTAGTCCTCTTGGGAATCCAGTGAATCCAGTACTCTTCTCTTTGTAAAAAAATAACCTATCTCTGTCTTCTCCTGTTTTAAGTGGTTCACTACTTCTATACCACATACAACCACAATTAAGTCTCTGCTGGTGGCCACTAAACCAGTACACTCATTGGTTAAAGGACAATACTAGTACAATTTTGACTTCTAGCCATTAGAAAATGTACACACCAACAAGGTTTATGTAACTATCAGGCTGATGTTGACAATGACACCTACAGTAGTAACACTGGTATGTTCTGTCCTTTTACTTGTTACAATTAAAGTCTAGTGCCCGGTTTTAAACCAGTCCTTGGTAAACCAGTTGTTAAGGTTCAGGGAACAATATCACCAGCCATTCTGGTGTTCAAACCAGTACACCTGCTTATGGGTTTGTCAACCCCTGCATGTGTATGTGTAACCCCTCCTGCCCATGTCTTTTTAGCTGGTTCTCGATGGAATGCAGAGTCACAGCACCTCAGTGCACGTGCAGCTGGTGTCCACGGCGTGTGTGTTCAACTTGACCACCCATGGCATGTCAGAGTCCATGTCTGTTGGCCTGGTCAGCCGCACTGTTGCCCAGCTGCTCTGCGCCATGAAGAACTTCCCCAACCACAAACAGGCAAGGACTTGTGGGGAATATTTTAGGGGCTAACCACACAAGCCTGATGCTTTCGTACGCTGAAAATAGCAGATGTCCAAGCTCGTAGTTCAGCCATTTCGCTGCGCAACAATGGCACATGATAAGCATTCATTTTTACGAGTTTCTCCCTTTTTTGGGGGGGGGGGGGGCTGTGGGGAGGTGGCGCTGTCATGCATTTGAGCCCAGCCCAGGTGATATGTGTCCTCAACACTCGGCTGTCTGTTAGTGTTACTCGACAATAATGACATATTTTTTCCTGAAAAGTCTATCATTTATTTGGAGCAACGTGTCAAACGATCATTCAATTGTAATGTTATGTATAAATGAGCCCTAAGGGTCTCCTTTTCTGTATTTGCAGTGTAAATTGACAGGAACAAGTGTTCAAAACCTTACCACAGATTGTGTGCTGCTGCTATCCTTCAGTCATCACCGGACCTTGCCTAAATATTTACCGGTCATGCTGTTGCATGTGGGTTACCCAGCTGATTGTGCCTCTTTCGTATAACAAGGCTTAGGTCACTCTTATGTTTTGCTAGTGTTTAGTTGTGGCATACGTACTGTAATTATGGAAGTGAGGGAACAGTACAGTACATGAAAGTGCTGTGCTATACATACAAGGCATAGGGGACATTTGTGGGGGATGTCAATTTAAGAGGAAATGTGGAGAAAAATAAACAACAGTTTACCTGGCTGTCACAGTATATGGGTATGCTTTGTGTACGACGAATAGCTAAAATAGCAGAGCTACAAGCACAGAATATGACACACCATGTTGCATTGTGAGTCTGTAGATCTGCTATTTTTGAGTGGTGTAAACCACTCCTACAACTGGCTTTGTTAGTGCGCAAAAAATGAGCATGGTTGCTATGTTCACCCTGTTCACCCGGGTGAACAGGGTTTTTTTTCTGTGCAGAAAAAATGAGCATGGTTGCTATGTTCACCCTGTTCACCCGGGTGTGATTTCATTACGTCAGACATGATTTCATTACGTCAGACAGGCTATATAAGACCTTACACCACTCAGTTCACACGGGTGTGATTTTTTTGTATTTAGTTGGGAACAAGGAAAGAGGTACCATTTTAAAAGGTTAGAAGAGATAATGGATGCACATCCTAATTAAAGACAACGGCAGCAGATCAATAGTGAAGAAGAATGAAGTCTGCAGACTCTGCACACTGGTTCTCAGCTCTGCTACTTTATTGCTGCTTTTTTTCTACATATGATGAATGAAATATATAACCTGCCATGTCTTGACTCCATGGCTGATCTGTTGTGGAAACGTTGTCCTTTCCTACAGGTGCAGAAGAACTGTCTGCTGGCACTGTGCAGTGACTACATCCTGCAGGAGGTCCCGTTTGACAAGTCAGTTCACTTTATAGAAGTTACGTTATGGGAGGTTTTATAACACCACAACTCATTTTGTCATTGCAGTGTTCTCCCATGATCTCATAATAGAGTTCATCTGTGTTTTCCCTTCCTGCTATAAGAAATGAGTACTTGATCCAACTGCAAACAGTCAAACCGGTCTTAAAATGTAAATAAAGATCAAAAGGTTTTGTGAGATGTAACAATAAACCTGAACTCTCGTCCTGATCTGTCAGGGTCCTGTTTCTGTTGCATTATAGTCGCGCTCTCGGGTTAAACCTTGTATGTGCAAAACTGTTACTTTTCCCTACAGTGACAATAATATTAATAAATACATTGTATTGTTTTGTACTAATGTGGTCTAACACATATCCATGGTTCAGGTATTTAGCAGTCAAGCTGGTGATGAACTGGCTGAGTAGCCATGAGGATCCCACACTGCAGAGGATGGCTGTGGCTGTCATCTCCATTCTGGTGTCCAAGGTCAGGACACTGTGATGTGTGTTGTCATTTTACCTGCACTCAAGGACAGTTTAATTATGCATCACTTGTTTACTCCCATCTGATACACAGCTGTAAGCCATTAAGACTCGGAGAGCATCTGTGTAACCACTTTAAGCATTATTTATACTTCAGCTAGAATCAGCCTCAGGTCTATTGTGCATGGGTGAAAACGGTCCAACATTATTATTAAGCTCACAGCTCATTGTATTCCATTCTTCATTCAATAAAGTACAGGGCTTACTTGGTTAAAACCCAATGTGCTATTAATGTTGACATTGACATCCAATTTATAAGAATACGGACATACGGTACCTGGTTAAACATATTTTTTGATGACATGGAATTATAATGACCTATTTCCAAACACCTGAAAAGCAGAAATGATTCAAATATGAGTCATACTCATAGTAGTACATCATCACAGCTGCCTTGACTGTAATATGTCAAGATAATGTTCCACATGACTAACCAGAAGTCGTAACCCTGACCAGAGATAATCCCAGTGTTTGATGGCCTTTATAATTGTTTTTTGGCCAGACTTGACAGCACTGATATGTCTTTCTTCTGGTGCAGCTATCAACAGCAGAGACGGCACAGCTGGGCTCTGACATCTTCATTATGAAGGTATGGTCACTCTGGCATTTCAAACGCAAGCAGGTGTTTCATTTCAGCCTCACACAGTCTGCAGCGGCGAGCGGGGAGAATGTATGATGTACGTGCATGTGATTAATCTTGCTTGAGTTACTATCTCCCAAGGTCTTCTTTCCTCTGTATCTCTCCTGTGCATACACTCACGCACACACACGTGCACGCACACACACAGCTTTCCATTACATTCACGTCATTCATCACCATCCACTGTCACTTGCTCCATTCCGCCGATGACCGAGTCATTCTCTGTCTGCGTCTTTGTCCTGTTACACAATACCTATCTGTTTCTTTCCCTTTTTTCCCCCATAACAATCCTGTATCTCTCTCTGCTAATGTTATTCTGGTTTGTTTAGAATTTGTAAAAACAAAAAAGGGGGAAGGGTCTTCCTATTTTATCGTTCACCAATCGTACACCCAAATCCACATAAGGGAATTAATCACTTTCAAGTGTGCGTCTCTATGTCATTAATTGTTTCAAAAACTCAATTTTTCAAAAAGGCCAAAAAAGAGCCGATCTATCACCTAACATTGTAACCTTTAGGTTGGCTATTTTCACTAGTAATTGTACAACAACATATTTAGGGCTTATATAATTTAGTAGGTTAGCCAATATACTTTGTGTATCAACAAATGTGTATCTCTTTCCTCTCACTGTTATATGAGATACAGTAGATGGATAGATACATACATACAGGCGGGCCCCTGCATTTATGATGAGGAAACCCTGTGTAGCTGGGGTTTAACATTGAGCGCTCGTTTGCACTTCTGCAAATGCGGAGAGCGTTCTTCCGGGTGCTTCAAAACGCCACTGAGCAACTTCCATTGAAATGAATAGCAGGGGGGGGGGGGGGGGGGGCGGAGCTGTGTTCCGGTCCTCCCTCTATCCTTTATAACTCTATGGCTGTATCTCTCCCTCCTTCTTCGTAGTGTTGAACTACTCTCATCATCTCTCCCCCCCCCCCCCCCTTTCCCTCCCTCCCTCCCTCCCTCCCACAGCAGCTGATGGGCATCGTGCAGCAGAAGGCAATGGGGCGAGTGGTGGACACCACTCTGAAGTTCGCCCTCAGTGCCCTGTGGAACCTGACGGACGAAACGCCCGCCGCAGCCCGACACTTCATCCAGTGCCAGGGCCTGGAGCTCTACGAGGAGGTGTTGGAGGTGTGAACTTGGAGCTATGGAACAAACCTAATGACGCACGCTGCACAGCAGCACCAATGCACGCACATTATGCAGCACATGCAAATAGAGATGGGACGATATGAACATTACATCAAATATTGGGATTAACGGTATTATTTTGATAAAATATATGCTTAAAACACAGATTGATTGATTGATTGAAGTATTTATTAACAGTTTGCAGAATTACAGTACATTTCAAGCACAACTCAATACAAAAACTGTTAAAGGGGAATTTCTCCCTAAACCTTTTTTTTACAAAAGTAAGTTGATAATTATGTATATTGACCAAAAATAAATATTAAAAAATAAATAAAGATATAGGGGAGCTGAAGCTGCAGCTGGAGATGAAGCTGGGGCTGGAGGGGTCTAACACTAGAACTCCTATTCAATCGCGCAGTTGTTTTTTGTTTTTTGTTCACATCTGTTCTAGATGATGTGACAGCAACACTCCATGCATTGTTGACACTGCACTCTTCCTGGTCTACGTGAGCTGGTGTTAGACCCCCCCAGCAGCAGCTCCAGCTCCAGCTCCAGCCCCAGCTCCCCTATATCTTTATTTTTATTTTTTATTTTTTTTAACTTAATTTTTATTTGCAGAAAAAAAAATGTTTTGGTCAATATACATAATTATCAACTTACTTTTGTAAAAAAAAGGTTTAGGGAGAAAGTGGACGACACCATCAAGCATTACACTTGTTTACAAGAGGGTCCACCGTTTTCAATTTATCATAACATTTAGAGACGTACAGAGCATTAACAAACACATTATCAAAGGAAATTTGAATCCAATTGAAATTGAGAGGTAGTTCATATAAAACAAAGAGATAATTGTAGAAATTAAAATGTGATCCTACATTTATACTTTAAAGTTGTCTGATAATAATGATAACCGGCTGGCTTGGCAGCCTAGGTGCCCAGACGGTTGAGCTAACCGTCCGGGGCCATTTTACAGTGTTGTTTCCCCTCATGTTTCTTGTGTTTCTTGTATTGCAGACCTACTACAGTGAAGCCGCCATTCAGCAGAAGGTCCTGGGTCTTCTGGTGGGTTTACTGTGCACACTAGACACTACTATATCATTGTTTTCTCCAACAGTTTAATTTCAAGGACCTCCGTAACTATTGAGAGCTGGAACCAAACAAATGGAACCCTTACGGGCCTGTTTGGTTCCATTTGTAAACTCTCCCAAGTTACAGACCTCTAAGGGACCAAGGATCCATTTGGGACCCCCTCAGCCCCCCCTTTGAGAACCACTGCAGTGCTGTATGTTATGGTGTTTGTGTGCTTTGTGTTGGGTGCCAAAAGTAGCGGGACCTCAGACTCCACAGTATTTTTCCATGTTTTCTCCTCGTTCAAGCATGATTTAGGTTGGTAACAGCCTTTTGCCAAGGGGCTGCATTTAATCATCGAGTTTCTATACACCATGATCCATTGTATTCGGACAACTGGAAGCGTTCAAGTTTATCGCCTTGTCAGCTACTTTTTCTATATTCCCAAACATTTTTAAATTAACTTTCCAGCAGGAATAAACATACTGTGGGTCCCCATCGGTACTGTAGGCCCTACAGTACACCCCCTACAGTGTAGGGAGTTTAATGTGGTAATTCTTTTACGGTGTGTGTGTGTGCGTGTGCGTGCGTGCGTGCGCACGTCTAATCTTGCATGATCAGCGGCACATGTCTTGTGCATGCTGCATTGCTGCCAGTTGGCCAAGGAAGTTAAATCTCAGAATATGTTTCACATCCATCCATATATGGGGAAGACTGTTGTCATCCAGTATGATGTCATCATCAGCATAGCATCAGCTCCACAGAGAAGCCAAGGTGTTATTAGACCCTGTCTTGTTTCTGTTCCTGTGAAGTCTCCCTGCGCATCCATTAGGAAATGTAGACCGTTGTCAGGTAGGACAGCAACTGATTGACAAGTAGCCCGTCGTTAGCCTTTCACTGATATCTTGTCAAAAATCGATAAAAAAAACTTTGATTTGATGAAAGTTTCTATTTGAGAAGAATGCAAAAAGAAAGCAAAAATATATAAAATCACACCTGTGTGAAGTGAGGGGCGCTCTAATCATCGTACATCATCGTACATCATCATCAAGAATGGTGGTCCCTTATTGGCCAAGGGTGGCCACCGACATACCCAGCTGATTTGCTCAGACACATATGACGTAAATTCTCCATTCATTGTCAATGGCATTTAATGTTTGTGTTCAGACATCTACACTATAGCTGCTAGGAGGGGCTAGCGCCAAATCAAAAAGATAAACACGAATAACCACTTAAGCTGTGTTTTAAAAGTTTCAAAAAGTTTCAAAAATATCTCTATAGCTCTAAGCTCTATAATAATTGAGACACATAAATTGCCTACACCAATGCCTTCAAAAAAAGTCAAAAATGAATGGCCATTAATTTTTGGCACCATCTTGTCTCTTTGTGGTGTTTTGTAGAACAACATAGCGGAGGTGGAGGAGCTGCAGGCGGAGCTCCTCCACCTCCGCTATGTTGTTCACGTTCTCAGCCTGCTGCGGGACTCCCGGCTGGAGGTGAACGTGCGCTACTTCGCCGGAGGCATCCTGGCACACCTCGCCTCCAGACCAGAGGCCTGGACCCTGGAGGAGGAGCTTCGCACCACCATTCTGAAAGATCTGGTGTGTGTGTGTGTGTGTGTGTGTGTGTGTGTGTGTGTGTGTGTGTGTGTGTGTGTGTGTGTGTGTGTGTGTGTGTGTGTGTGTGTGTGTGTGTGTGTGTGTGTGTGTGTGTGTGTGTGTGTGTGTGTGTGTGTGTGTGTGTGTGTGTGTGTGTGTGTGTGTGTGTGTGTGTGTGTGTGTGTGTGTGTGTCTGTGTGTCTGTCTGTGTGTGTGTGTGTGTGTGTGTCCTAACTATCAGTCAGTGTTGCTTTTAGCAGCACCATTTTGATTTTAATTTAGTCATAGTCTTTGGAATAAAATGTCTAGGTTTAGTCAACTAAATATCATATGATTTTAGTCAACTAAATATCATATGATTTTAGTCGAATAAATCTACAGTTGGTTTTTGTCGTCAAAAATGCATTTTTGCAGGCCTTGATGGCGTTGTAATGGCAGATTTCACACTTGTTCGCATGCTGAAAATAATTGATCTACAAGCACACAACGTGTCGCCCTGCGACGCGTTGTGTGCTTGTAGATCGGCTATTTTCAGAATGCAACAACCCAAGTGCAACCAAGCATAAAATGATCCCTTTGTTTTTATGTAGTTTTCATCAGTGAAAAAGGGTAGTCAACGAACATTTTTCGTCATAGTTTTAATTGACAAAATCAACACTGCTATCAGTCATTTGTCTGGGGACCCCCTCAAGAACGCCACGTTGAGAACAAGTGCTCTAATAATTAGTCGGTCTCTGTGTTGTTACAGCATACCTCCATAATGACATGGACCCCACCTGAGAGAGAGATGGTGTCTTACAGGTGAGAGGGAATCAAAGTGTGATATTGTTCACAAACACACTGTATGTATAATTGGTGTTATTATCCTTCCCCAAATGTCAGGCGGGTGGGTTTCACCACACTTGATGACACAGCAGCCTCCAGAAAGATTATACCAGTGGTTCTCAAACATTTTTGGCTCAGGTCACCCCTATAAATAACGTTTTCATCCACGGCACCCCTGAATTATATAGTTACTTCATAGTACCATATACATTTATGTCATATTATGTTACGTAAATATGTAAAAAGATCAGTATGGCATGAGGGGAAAAAAAGTTAGTTTCCATTACAGATTGAAAATGACTTTATTATTATATTATAATTGACATTTAACCACTTGAACCCCAGCGTCCCTATTCTGGTTGGAACCTTCATGGAAATTAGCGGATCTACAAGCTCACAACGCGTCACATTCCTGTCACAATGTGACGCGCTGTGAGCTTGAAGATCTGCTATTTTTTGTAAGGAGGTCTTACTAAGTGATTATTAAACTGAAGTGATATTGATACATTCCAAATATGATCAAAGTATTCTGCGGCACCTCTGGACTTGCGTCATGGCACCCTAGGGTGTCACGGCACCCACATTGAGAAGCCCTGGATTACCTGGACCACCCTGGATCACAGGAATGTAATAAATACCTCAGACCAGGCACTCGGGAAGGTCCACGTCTTTTTAAAGTCTTTACTAAAGCAGAGCTAAGGCAGAGCATATGAAAGATGTGTATCGTCTTACGCCTACATCAGCGTGGCTAATAATATAGTTTGAAGTACCGTATTCTGACGCCTGTCCAAGAGCACTTGAGGTTTCTGGAATATGCCAAACATTCCAGATACCTGTTTTTCTTCCATTGTTCATATACTTTTAGTGTTATTGATGACTGTTATATGGAATCTCCCTCTTATCTCAGGTTATTATAGTTAAACAAAATAACAAAAACTAGAAGTGACAAAACAGTTTAATTAACTGAAACAAGGCGTTAAAAAAGTGTGTTTACAAAACTAATGTAACTAAAACAACAAAAATCTGATAAAATGCCCTTTGTCAATATTTAATATAAGCCTAATATTTGGAGGGGATATGAAATCTTCCAATATTTTTCTGAACAAAATGACAAAAATAGCGAAATGCAAGCCCACAATATACTATTTTTGAATCTATTCCCATGAGTCATGGGCCATGACTATACCCCATATTACAATAAAAAAAACTAACACTGAAACTAATACAAAACTAAACCAAAACTAAGCTTTAGGGTTAAACTAAACTAGCAAACGTGCTTTAAAAACTAATAACCTTGATCTCACAATAGTCTTCTCTCCCAATGCACCTTGCAGGTCCTTCCGTCCCTTCCTGCCTCTGCTCCAGACATCCCAGTCCGCAGGAGTGCAGCTGTGGGCAGTGTGGGCCATACATCTGGTCAGCAGTCAGAACAGTAAGAGAACATAACATAAACACCCTACCGTGGTGTTGTTTTATTCTGTGAGAGCTGTTCTGCTATGGGTGATATATGTTGGATTTTGCGGATCAACACTTATAAATCATATTAATATTTCGTGTCCGTCTGTTGCCCGGTGGACACATGTGAACCACGATTCTATTTTGGTTGTGAAACTGATCTTTTGGGACTTGAACCATGAGCATTTCTATTCTGGGGTCAGCGAAAATATCAGATCTACAAGCTTGAGCTTGTAGATTTACTATTTTCGGCGAAGATATACTGTATAGTGTATAACGAAAACAGGAGGGGGCCTGTAGAGGCATTGGGAGTGGTTACATTTCAAAATGAGCTTGTCACTGTGAACATTTGACACACAACAGTGTTATACAGATGAGTGTAAGGCGGTTGTAATAAGGGGGTGGTGGGGGAATACTTCCTGTTTTAGAGAGGGACACAGAAACCCTTGTTCTTCGTGTTGAAAGAACTTAATTCCACCTTCTAATCTTCATATATTTTTATTTCCCCTTTTGAGAAAAATAGGCTTCCAGATTAAAGACTTGGTGCATGTCAAGCACTAGGCCAGTGCCATCTGGCATACTATAAAGTACATTATAACAACTGATTTTAACATCTTTAATGCCCCCCCCCCCCCCCCCCCCCCCCACACACACACACACACACACCTTTCTGGAGAAAATATTGTTAAAGACCCCAGAAATGTTTAAAGATCCCCTTTTCACAAACTTAAAAAAATAAAAAGGTTTATCCCCCTGATGTTGAGGCCCAATACTGGCATGCACCTCTATTGAGGCTGAGGCCCCTGGGTGCTGGTCTCAACTGATTTAAATGCCCCTCTTTCTTTCTTTCCTCCTTTCTTTCTCCCCCCCCCCCCCCCCCCCCCCCCCCTCAACTAATTCCCTCTCTCATTTCCCCTCCTCTTATCCTCTAGCTTCACACTATAGCACTATGCTTGAGAAGGAGGGCGTCCTTGAATTTCTGAAGGCGTTGGCTGCGCACGGCGACACGCACAGCGACATAAAAGGCCTGGCAGACACGGTCCTGTGTTTGGTAGGGAAAGACGACGCGTCAGCGGCTGAGCCCTGCTGCTGAGACACGACAGCCAGGCAGACCTTGGGAGCCCAGCCCACGGTGGAAGGACACAGCGACCCTGGCCACTGCATGTTTTCATGGAAGCACTGTGGACACGTGTGCTGCAGGACAGGTAGAACTACATGAGGCAGGAGACACAGTATAACAGTAATGTCAAGGTCAAGGACCACCGAATTAACCCATTATTTAAGACCTGAGGAGATGTACAATGTACGATATTTTTGAATAATGCAGAAATCTAAAATTATGCTTTCCCTGATTTAAATGCGTTCATATTTATTTGGCCACAATAAGACATTTTTGCTAGGGTCTGATTCCAAATGTATAAACATTTGTCAAGATGCTTTTCCAAAATTTCCAAAAAATAGCAAGGCTCACAGCGTGTCACATCGTGACAATTTAAAAAAACCGCATGAATAGAATTTGAATATATTAAATAATTTTATTGGGAACACCCTAAAGGACATCTGGGGGTCCCCGGACCCCTCTTTGAGAAACCGTGTGCTGCACAGTGCAGTGGGGTTTTAGTGTTAGTTAAAATGAGGAGGTACAAAATGTGAATTCTCTTTGAGGAAATAATTTATTGGATTTATGTAGAGATTTGTGCAGTTAAAACGGAGGATAATATGATGTAGCTTGGACACTGCTTGATAGTTGAACTTGTTTACAACAGGCTGGCAGATAAAGGCCTGATTAGTCTTGCACTATTTTTAACAGTGTTGATGTTTTTAATATATATATATATATATCACTTAACAAGGTGTCCCAAATATTGTGGAAGAAGCTGAATGACGTGGATCCCAAAATGGCCACTAGATGGTGCTTTGGCACTGTTGCTTTGACCTCAGGATCTGTGATAATATTGTTGTAGTTCAAGATGACCATACATCTGTAAGTGCTTTCAAATGATCAAACCCCCATTTTCTCCTTCATATGTTTTCGTTCACCTCAGGCTGACACCCTTGCCTTTAAGAGTGCAGCTCAGGTTTCTTACTCAAATCGTGGCTGTTCATTAGGGGCCGATTTTTACGTCTAGTGCTAAATAAAAACATGAAAACGTTTTCTGGATACGGCGTTCATTTCTGTCCAGTTGAGTGAAATGTGAGCTGGTTCTGTACATAAGGCCTTATTATAAAAGAGCCAATTTACTGCAAATTACAGTATGCCTCATGTCTCGGTTTTCCTCTCCTCTCTCCACCTGACAATACCCCCCCACTCATCATCTTCTCACGTATCCTAGATATGACTGAATTCATTATATTTCATGTAATGCCACCGGGCGGGCAGGGCTAACTTGCTCCGAGACATTCCATGGGATCTGATCAAAGTCAGCCTATTAATAATTCCCTTTGAAAGGTGGATTATTATTACCTAACTCGCATTAATATTTAGATTAATTCTTATCGTGTGTGTGTGTGTGTGTGTGTGTGTGTGTGTGTGTGTGTGTGTGTGTGTGTGTGTGTGTGTGTGTGTGTGTGTGTGTGTGTGTGTGTGTGTGTGTGTGTGTGTGTGTGTGTGTGTGTGCATAAAGTTTCTGAAGGAATTAAAAACTGCAACGCGTAAGATTTATGTACTAAAGTTCCTGGGCCCAACGAGTGCTGAACTTTCTACTGCTGAGCTAAGACGTAAAACCCATTTGGGCAGGGGAGAAATTACACCTTGAAATTTGTGCAATACCTATTGTCTACCAGTAGTGGTCCTACTGCACGTCATCATTAACATTCTGGATCAGGGCCCACTTGGCGACCCAGCCAAGGGACCACTTAACACGGCTGCTGTATCAGCTGCTACCGCGTTAAGTGGTCAAATGGCTGGGCCGCATGCATTTTCAGAGCATGTTTATTTTAATGATCAATCAATCAACTGTGTTCTGGCTTTAATCAATGGAATGAACTTGTGAGTTCCTATTTATTGGTAACACTAGTCTGCAGAGTGGTTACTGCAAGTGGACCCCGGCCCACTGGTTGGGAATCACGGTACAATACAGATTAGTTCAAATGTTTACATTTGAAATCATCAAAGGATTGCGACAAAAACAAAAAGGTCTCCATGAATTCAAGGCTTCATGGGGCGTGTAATTGATATAAAATAAGTACTAAGAAAATAAGCCTTTGTAAGAGCAGTCACAGTAGGGTGACACTGTTGCACTAAGATAGTGTAGTATACTGTAGATGCAGAGCTGCTGTAAATATTTGTCCGTGTGTCTGCGAGTGGTTTACTTTCTGCCAAAGAGGAACTAACATGTAAGCTGATCCATAGTCTGTATTTAACGACGCCTTCAGCCCCTCGGGGCATCGAGCCTGGCTGGCACGGCAGTCTTGCGAGAGCAAAGGGTCAAGTGGCCCAATGAACCCGGTGTGTCATTACAAAGGGAAGTTCAAGTTGTCAGAAGTGTGGGAAAAGGCCGCCGATATGTTGCTACCAACACGGTAAAAAAAACACGGATTGGCAATTCCGTACATACACTACTAGAAAAAACAAGAATTGATGACATAGTCATAATTACCAGCTGCTTTATTATATATGCAGAATTGTGGGTGAAATAACTAGTGGGTTGTTGTTGCAACTTGCTGGCTACAATGCAATGCTATCCCATTCGCTGAGAGGTCGGCTAGAGGCAAAAAGTGTCTGGTTGCCTAGAGACGAGGCAGCCAATCAGAAAGATAGGTGACTACTGCAGCCAATGAAATGATAAGTTGCCACTACCAACCTGATAGAAAGTAGACCAGCCTGCTTCGCAGCTGTTAAAATGTAAATCTGTTTAATGCGAATATATTACACTACTACTGTTTTGACCACGACGGAGGCATGGCTTTCACTAGTGTATGTACGGAATTGCCAATTCGTGTTATTTCACCGTGTTTGGGTGAAATGAAATCGGGTTGACATTATTTACGATTGTGTGCTATTGGGTTACACCTCGGATGGGGCTGAGTCGGCTCGATGGAACTTCGCACCGTTCGCCACGGCTTTAACTTGCTTGGTGGTGGCTCTCGTGGCTCAAGTTCGCTTGAGACAGCACCCCTCCGTCTATGGGGAGGATTTCAGTGTAATATGTATGGATTTTGGGGTTTTCTAGTAGTGTATGTACGGAATTGCCAATCGGTGTTATTTTACCGTGTTTGAGTGAGACCGGGTTGGTTGTTACAGAACCCTGCGGTGAAATCTGATTCTACTTCAGAAATCAACGTTTTAGATGGATTGATTACTGTTGAGGGGTATAGCCTATACGATGAATGGATCGCTGTGCTGTCTTCCATTTCAGCCTCTGTCTCGTAAGGGTATGGCCCCATGAATATCCAAGTGACACTTGAGGAGAGAGAGATAGGCCTGCTATCGGCGAGAGACGGGGATGGAGGCTTGGCCTGGCACGATTATTACATAATCGTTTGATCACAATGATTTGACGTGATCACAATTAGTTTGCATGATCATCAATTGTTTCCATTCATCTGTAAAAAATTAATTATGGAAATAGCCAATCTATAATCTCACAACGCAGCGCAGTTGTAGTGGAAATGTAGTGGAGTCAAAAGTAAAAATATTTGTCTTAGAAATGTAGTGCAGAGAAAGTCATGAGCCTGAGAGCTTCAAAACATACAAATACTCAAGTCAAATTCAACTACTCAAAACATTTACTCAAGTAACAGTACTCAAGTAAATGTACTTGGTTACTACTGTCCACCACTGGTCACAACGACACAGAAAGAGAGCTGGGGGGTGGTGGGGGTGGAGGGGTTGCATAAAACGAGAGAGAAAGTGACAGGTGCAGAAAAGAGGCTTGTACAGAAATACCACCAAAGAAAAGGAGCAAATACGGACGAGGGGCACGACAAAGAGAGACACGTTGTTGTAGATGAGGACGGTGGACCAAAAATAAAATAACCCGCAAATGTGTTTAATGCCACGCAATTACGTGAGCCAAAATACCACGGGCCAATTTGCCGATTGCCCGCCTCGGACTGAAATATCATTGAGTCGGCTCAGTCGGAGCTCAGCGTGAGTAAGCATCTCGTTATCTCCTTCATGCAGCCAGCTCTGTCGGATTAACATAATTGCGGAGCAGTCTGGACACCCAGAATACTCAAATCTAATATGCAATACATGTACATCACATTGCCCGCTAAGCTGCCTGTCACTCTCTGCGTGTGTGTGTGTGTGTGTGTGTGTGTGTGTGTGTGTGTGTGTGTGTGTGTGTGTGTGTGTGTGTGTGTGTGTGTGTGTGTGTGTGTGTGTGTGTGTGTGTGTGTGTGTGTGTGTGTGTGTGTGTGTGTGTGTGTGTGTGTGTGTGTGTGTGTGTGTGTGTGTGTGATAGTATACAGTATGAATATATCCCCATACGGTCAGCATGTGAGACTTTGACTCACATGTTATTTAAACACCCACTGACCCTCTTGAGTAAACAGGCACATAGGGAAGCAAGACTAGGGAAATATTTAAGAGAGCAAGAAAAATGGGTCAGACAACAGGAGTAAAAAAATAAATCAAAAATACTACCACTCCAGGCGGTAGTCTGACTCACAAAAAGGACACAACATGAGCTCCTCTCCAATGACCTCTTATTGCTGGGGAAGGATACAGTGCTGTCAGGCCCCTGCAGCCTGTGTCGCAGATATACAACACAAGCACACAGTGCCAAGTGAAGGCAGGGGCCAACATCCATCAAGATCCACTTTACAGAGGAAGTCCAAGTGGATTTGCGGGCCAAATCCAGGACATTTATAGTGCAGGATTAAAAACACACCCACTCGTTAATTTGATACTACTACGACTGTACGACAGCCCTGGTTAACAAATCGTTCTGCTGGCAAATGGGGCGCAATTAAGAAAACAAACAATGTTATGGTATGTGCACTGTGCAGTGGCCTGTAAATGAAAACTGAGGTGATCGAGAAAAATTAAAGCCTTGAAGCAATCAGTCCTTCACTGAGGGCTAATTCATCACACGACCATGGGCTCAGAGGAAATTACTGATTTTCATCTGAAAATAACAAATTTTCAGTTGAAAATCTGTTATTTTTAATCCTCTTGAAAAATAACATACCTATTCTGGGGTTAGATTTGCAAAAGAAAACGTGTTGCGATGCATTGCATTGTGATCTTGTAGATTTGCTTAGGAGAAGATATGTTGTGTAGACGGAGGGGGCCTAGTTGCCCTTGGGAGTCAACAGAGTAGAGTAGAGTAGAGTGTAGAGTAGTGTAGAGTCAACTAAGTATAGGGCCCTCTGTATAGTAGTATAGGGTTCTGTTTAAGAAGTTTTAAGCCCTATTCTAAAATGTTTGTCTATAATGACATGACCACAGTCCTCAGTGGTAATACAATCACAGAAAACCATGATGTGCCGAATCATGTTTTTCAGTTGAAAATCAGCTATTTTCGTACAATGAAGTATAAAAGTGGTTTCATGTAGTAGTTGTTTGGCGTTGTGCTTAGACCTTCTCCCCATATGTTTGTGATGTAACGACTCATCAGAAAGGTACAAAAACGAGGAACACTCGCATACTCGCAACAAACTTCCAATTGTAAGCATAAAAAGCAGTTTTCTTATTCCCAGTCGCACTTCACACAGTCTCAGATTCAGCAGTACGATTGTACGGTAAACATGAAATTGGTTCTGCATGCATGTGTGCCACTGCCAGAGATCAATGATGCAAGTTTGCTGAAATAATTCCCTAGCCTTGGCGTAACCCCTGGCAATGCTCTGTGACTAATCCATTGGCTTTATACGTGTGTGTGTGTGTGTGTGTGTGTGTGTGTGTGTGTGTGTGTGTGTGTGTGTGTGTGTGTGTGTGTGTGTGTGTGTGTGTGTGTGTGTGTGTGTGTGTGCGGCGGTAACTGAAGTAAGTTGGAATTAGATGCTTTCGATTGGTGTCTTTAGCTCTCATCTAAGTCGCGGTTTTCCAAGTGGCCATTTTGTGATATACTCCAAGTAAGGGTTCTGTTTCACTTCACGTAGGATGCAAAATGGTGCAATAAATTAACCAGAAAGCAGAAAACCAGAGAGGCACTACATAGAGCCACTGTGACATACAGTACACGAGGTGGTGCATGTAAGGGTGTGCTCACTGTGCGGTTAGCCCAGGAAGATAAAAACATGTATTTCATAGGATTTTACTGTATAGTCTTTAGATGCAGTGGGAAGGAATGTATGGTCTTTTATGAGAGAGAGAGAGAGAGAGAGAGAGAGAGAGACGCTGTGTTGCTGATGTGATGAGGCTTTACTCCTGAGCCCATATTACTGTCTCACTACCTCACCCTAGCTGGCTGTGAGCACACTGAGCCTAAAACTGATCAAAGACAATCTGCAACAATATGCCTCTGTCCAGCAGCTTGCTGTGTCAAATTGGAATATATTGGATTTGTGGATGCTTTGACCATGTGAGACCACTGACACACCAACTTTCTTAACTTCTGTGTCAGCATACATTGAATGTCATTGTCTGTTTGTTTGGCCATATTTTGTACATAAGCATTTTCCTGTAAATTTTCTCCAAAGTCATTAAAACATAAAAAGTACTTTTTCCACCAATCTAGTGCGTGTAGTCTACTTCAAATGACTTCATGGACATTTTCAACCAGCAGATGTCCTACCCGACACTAGAGTCTATACATATCCCTGTGGAAGAGCAGGGAGACCACCTCCAGCTGCTGCAGATGTGCTTTTATTATTACACGGCTTACGGTAGTTCAGTGCACAATTCTGACCGGTCAATCGCAGCATTCTGTGGTTGTTTCTCAATAGCAGAACACTGCTGTGAAAAACAGACTTGCAATCAGCACATTCACAACGCCTGCGGCAACTGTCAAATGGACGAAATTTCAGTTTTCTCCAGAGACTAAGTTATTTTCAGTGAACATTTGTCAAAAGTAGCTGATCTAAAAGTGCACAACGCGTTGTGAGCTTATAGATCATCGGCTACGTTCGGCTCGGAGAGACTTGGTGTAGAGGGAACACGAACGATCGATTGATCAAGTTATGTGGCGGATGGGTGGGCTCTTTCAAGATTATTAAGGGGGGGGCCTGATCCACAAAAAGGGAACCGCTTTTTTACGTTATACTTTTGGGCTAAACCACCCAAGGAAAATGTTGGTGTTTTCAGAGTCTGTTTGTCTCATAACTCTGTGCTGTTGCTGATCATGTCAGACAGGTTGGGAGGAGGCTGGGCGGGTGAAGACAGCATCCATGTATGGATGGGTTTATCAAGACAGAGACATGTGTCTCATTACGGCGACATGAGTTAGGGGAACGAGTCGGCTATCCTGTTCCACGTCGTGACCCCTCACCTCTTGTTGCATACGTACGGCATCCAGTTGCCCAATCGGCCTGGCAGGCCTTGAGACGTAGCCTATAACCCTTAGCATGTGACACTCTCTGGTATGTGCACGGGGTGGCAGTGGCTTAGGGGTAGAGTGGCCGGTAGAGCAGCTGGATGGGAACCATGGGGTTCCCAGTTCGATCCCAGGCTCCCCCAGAGTTAGTGTCGGAAGTGTCCTTGAGCTGAACCCCTAATATCTCCCGATGTGCAGGTTGGTTCCTTGCATGGTTTCCTCCACCATCGGTGTATGAATGGGTGAATGATGCACAATCTAAAGCGCCTTGGATAAAGGCGCTATATAATTGCACCATTATACCAATTACCACATATTGTGATGCAGGGTTATTGCACAGAGCTTGACAAACATGCACCTTTAATGGTAATCGTAATTGCGTGTGTGTGTGTGTGTGTGTGTGTAGTATATACACACAGAGAAACCCATGCAGCATATGACATAAATATCTATGACGATATGACACCAGGTAGAGGGGGACATACTGTCTGTACCACCCGTAGAGGGTCACATACTGTCTCTGCATCCTAATAAATAATCGGCTCTTTGGCTATCAGTGTGTTTAAGACTTAACTCTTTATACTGTCTGCTGCTGCCACACTCCTTACTGTAGCAGTTATGTGTTATGCCGAGAGACGGTAAACAATTCATGCATGTTATTTCACCCCCAAGAGTGCACTCTCAAACGTAAACGAACACTCAAGATTATTATTTATTTTTGCTTACACCTCCTCGCGTCTCTCACCCCACGCCCATCCCTCCCTAGTCCCTACATGAGCGCAGATAGCGATAAAACACACATGCGCGCACACACGCGTAGACAGGATCCATTCCTGATCCTCCTGAGTGTCCTATTTGAGTGGTCTAATGCTGCAGTAGTCCTCCCATACCAAGGGTCTGTTCCTGCCGTTTAGGGATCTCCGGCATGGCACGTGTTTGGTGGCTATGGGACCATGATACGACAAAGGTCAAGCGGGGAACTAACTTAACATGGGGACACCGCCAACTATTCATAGACAGCATATTCAGAGTCTGGTGGTGGAGCTCATTCCTAGTTTGGTGGTTTATTAGCACCACAAATAACATTACCTCTCAGTCCAACACCCAATACATGTGAGGAAAATGCTTAGCAGAACCTTCAGAAGTTCAGTGGCTATAAATTGTTGCCAACCGCCGAACCCCCCTCCTCCATTATGTCCATATAATACTAGTACAAAATACCTAGGCGTGCAACAGTTAATTGAACAAATAACTTTAATAGATTATAAAAAAATAATAATTGATTTTAATAAGAAATAATAAAAAAAAATGGGAGGGATTATTATTTATATATTATTTATAAACCTTTGTAGATAGGCTGCACTCTGACAAAGTGTAAAATACTTCAGTTAATGGATTTAGTCGATTATAAAAAATCTAAAAAAAAAGAATTCACGTTGATTTGTTGATATACAAAAAAATACAATGTGCATCTCCATTAGTCGATCATTCGGGAAAAGTGATCAATAGAATACATGCTAAGAAATGAAACGACAGCTGCTGTAGCCCTACAAATAACCATTCCCTCACAAATAAGGACCAATGACACGATTGTAGTAGCCATGTCATCACAACCCACATGCGATCTCCAGCATAGTGTGGAAATGGATACGCCTAAACGCCATGGGAGCCAGAGCCAACATAATCTAATGGAGACATTTCTCTTCATGCAGCTGTTGGTGGGATAAAGGGTCGAATCCCCTCCACCTAAAGAACATTTGTAACAGTCATCGTCAGGATCAGTAAAAAGCAACTGGAAGACCAGACCAACAAGGAGTTCTGGAGTCCCAAAGTGATGAGCATTTGGCCTCATTTGGCAACTCCAAGGACAAAAGATCATATTCATATTAACCATTTGAAAAATAAATCACCACTAACTTACAGTACAGTATTTACGATATCCAAGAACATGCTAGGCACCGTTAGCCTGGTTAACCCCCTTGAAATCAATGTCCAACTGTTACTTTTCAAAAGCATCAAGTAGCAGATCCCCAAGCTTGAAACGCGGCGCGAAGCGACATGTTTCGAGCCTCCTTTTGAGCTTTCGAGCTTGCTTTTGTGCGACACTGCAGTATGATCAACAGGGTATTAATTTACGAAAAAGCATGAAAGGTTTCTGCCCGATAGTTACGATTTTCTCAGCAAATTGGAGCCTACCTTTAACGTGAAGGATGGGTGGCTCTGCTTCGCACTGTAAACGTGTGTTTGTGTGTAGGACTGCAGTAGGCTCGTGTTCATCAGGTGCAGTAATTCAGCTAGTGAAGCTGTGGCACGCATGAACATTTATGTTAAAATAATATGTAGGCCTTTAAAAAAGAAAAGAAAAACATCTATCAACCTTTCAGAATCCAGTTTGAGAATCAATGGTTTAGCGATACTAAAATGATGAACCCAAGCTAATAATTCCTGGCCCCCAAAATGGATCATGGACCATTATTTTGCAAAACCCTCATTCTTTTTTTGTTAATTTAATGCTGTATTCATAATTTCCACAGAGACAAATGTATGCAAATATGTTCTAACAGAGGCAGATGTCTGCAAGGTGCGCCGGCCTTTGAAGCGGTATCACCAGATGTTTCCTCATCAGGACCTTGTGGGCTCAAAGCCAGGACGTCCTGCGGTGTTTAATGATGGCGGTTCGCTCCTTTTTGGCTGTAGATCTTCTAGTCATTCCACACACATATTCTATACACTCCAAATACGAACCTAAACTGTATTCTCTGTTTTAATAACCGATCGATCGGATGTAATTGTGCCGTGGCATTTTTTTTACTCCTCTGTGATTTGAGAGTCTAATTTGTGCCACTTTGCTCACCGAAAATAACTGACGTGATGCGGTTCGTCGTTGACTTGACTATCTGTTTTATATTGCAAGCGACGGTCGACAAATTTGGCTTTCTGTAGCCTATGCGACTCAGTCCCAGAGGTGATACGTAGCTACACAGTAGAATCCTTTGTGTGTATTTTACTCAGAAAGAGGTTCCATTTCTACTACACTCTTCTGAGTTTTTACCGTGTATTAAGGCTTTTTTGGTGGATCAACAGTCAATAATTTTTAGATTTTAGCGTTGACTATTCAAAAATAGCAGATATGCAAGGTCACAACACAGTGCCACGCTGCGAGCTTGTACATCTGCTATTCTTTTTTATATTTTAATGTTGAAGCAAACATTGCTGTATTCTGACCAGATACCCAGCGTAATAACCAATGGAGAGGTCAGTGATCACATGCTCCTGTGTAGTGCCTGTGGAGTGTGGCAGGACCCGCTGCCAGCAGAGCTCAGCCATATGCTGCTGGCCAGTGGTGGAAAGTATCTCAATACCTTTACCTTTACTAGTACTGTGCCTATGTGCAATTTTGAGGCATATTATACTTTAACTTGAGTATTTCCACTTTTTAAACCACTACATCTCAGAGGCAAATATTGTAATTTTTTACTCCACTGCAATTATTTGACAGCTTTAGTTAGGCTACTAGTGACTTTGTAGGTTTAGATTATTAATAGACAATTAGACATACATTAACCACGCCAGTCGTATTTTATACTTTTGACTATTCCAAAATAGATCTACAAGCTCACAATACTATTTGCAAAAGAGTTGGACAATTCTTAAGACTTTTACATTTGTTAAGTACAAATTTTAATCCAGCAGTTGTATTTGTAACAGAGTATTTTTACATTGTGGTATTGCTATTTTTACTTAAAGAATCTTCTTCCACCACTGGTTATTGGTGAGCCGCCGGGCACACAGCCTCACCAATAATGTGTCCTCCGCACAGATCCACCTCCACTAGAGATCACTTCTGGGCTAATAGACGAGGGACGGTAAACTCCCAACGCGTAAACACACACCAACGCCCGCACAGACAAACCACACGCATTGTCATCAGCACAGCGCACATACACCTAGTGTGTGATTGTGAGTGTGCATGCACACACGCACGCAGTCACAGTCAGGAATAAATCCTGTTGCTTTAAACTGAGAAGCTGCCCTGCTCTCCTCCCTACTATATCTCAGGGAAGAGCCAAGCATGTCTCTCTCAATTAAATACTGGCGTTTCCTTTTAGAAAGGAGCCTATGAGAGCAGTTCATTGTTCTTGCAGGTCAATGTCAGACAGCACAGACTGTCCTGGATGTTCTCCAGAGGCACTATGGTGGGGGTGGAGGGGATTCAGGATGGCTGTGTCACTGTGTCAGGCTGTTTGTCCATCCCCAAACAACATACTGTATCTGGAAAACTACTGCTTGGATTGCCATGCAATAAGCTCTATGCACATTGGATATACCGCTTCCTACTTCCGGGCCTCTTCCGACTTCCTTCACAGGTGTTACCGATTATACTCTGTTCCATTTAGTGTACAGTGGTTCTCAAACTTTTAAATTTCAAGGACCCCCATAACTCTGGATTTGTTTTACGTCCGGATACCCTGTCCAGGACAGGCTTCAGACGGGCCTCCTCAGAAAGTGTACAAATGGGTTTTTACACTCTCAGAGTTACACACCCCTTATGGGCCGGGGCCATTTGGAACTCACTCAAGGACAATTTCAGACCCACTGGTGTAGCAGAGTGTTTCCAGTGAGCCAACATTCACAATAGCAGCACCCTGACTCTGTTTGACCAGAAGGGAACAGAGCCTTAATTAGTATCATCGGTAACACCGATGACAGGAAGTCGGAAGAGGCCCGGAAGTAGTTAGTTATTTCCAAAAGGGCAAATGTGCATAGAGCCTATTAGCTGTTCATCTTCATGCTCCATGATCGGATTGAGGCTGGACTCACACATATGCTTCAGCCAACGCTGTAAGCCGACGTGGCCTGACGCATCTTGCGTGTGGTGGGCAGTGCTGGCAGGAGTGCTGGTTTTCCGGTGTGCAGTTTGTTTGGCTCACTGAAAGGAGCCAAACGCATGGCGCTTCTGTCCTATTGCTTGCCGTGTGGTCAAGGTGCATTAATGTTGAACCACCACGCTTTTCACACGCGTCAGACTTCACGCGCTTCAGCTACAGCTCTGAAGCATCTGAAATGCATGTGTGAGGCGGCGGCCCCCTTTCCACCGGGGCTGAATTAATTTGTTCAGATCCCTAAAAGTTGGTTCGGAACTGGAACCAAAAAAATACTTTTTCTTGCCCTCAGTTTGGAAGATGCAGATGTGATATAAACCATTATGAAAAATAAAGAACAGAACCAGTTCTAGAACCAAAGTTCTTTTGGTGGAAAAGGGGCCTGAGTCCAGCCTGATTCCTAGGGCTTTTTACGTCACAGGTGGTGGTGAGGGGTGAGCAATCAAACCACGTGAGAGGTTTTCAGGTTCCCGTTGCCGTGGTTGCTGCCAGACCGCGCGGCACCGGCACCGCCGCCACCAACTGGCACCTCCACCACGCTGCTGGCGTCATCGTCGTCGTCACTCGGGTGCAGACGCGCGTCTTTGGCCTTGAGGTAGCGTTCATACAGCACCATGACCACGCCCATCACCCAGGCCGACACGGTGCCAGCGGCGAAGATGACGAAGCCGATTGCGATGAAGAATATATAGTCCCAGGAGCCCAGCGCCTGGTGGCACAGCGAGCGCAGCTGGAGGCCCACCTCGCCCAGACGACGGCCCGACATGTCCAGAGGCGTGCCGCACACCGTCAGGCCCTCATCTGCAACACACACATAAACGCACATTTGTATTACAGCAATGGTTCTCAAACATTTGAATTTCAAGGTCTCCCCTTAACTCTGGGGTCATGCCTATGTTCCCTCAGCCCAATCCCTAACATTTTATTTATCTAAATTAGTCCATATGTTCCCTCAGCCCTATGTTCCCTCATCCCAAAATAGACCCTATGTTCCCTCAACCCTTAACTCTGACAGTATGTTGGTACACTGTCAGAGTTACAGACCTGTATAAGGGTCAATTTAGAAACCCTGAGAGTCCCTGGACCCCACTTTGAGAACCACTGTATTACAGTAATAGTAATCACAATTTACTATACTTGTGAGGACATTATCAGCATTATTATGACTGATTTCATTAATTCCATTTTGACTATTGTTTAGCCATTTTCAACCCTAATGCCAGGATAAATCGGCTATTTTCCGTGCACCATCACCATCACGCAGTTAAATATAAATCCCATCCGGAGTCTTTTCCTAACTGTAAGCTTTGTTTCATACCAGGAGCGGCATGAGTAAATGATAGGCCTACAAGCATGATGCAACGAGGTTATTGCACATCAAACTTTTATTTTGGTGATGTCTCATTCATACAGGTGGAGCGTTTTATTCATGCTGAAAAGTTGACCTTGTTTCCAAAATAAAATGTGTCGCTTAATCGCCTCGTTCTAATCATGCCCTGTGTGCATGTACTCATGACAAACGGCACTTTAAGTTAATGCAAATTAATTTAAATGCTCCTAGTGGGTACGGACCTTAACTATGAAAATCCTTTTAAACCATTTTGTCTTTTTCTCAAATTGTACAATACTTTTCGCAGCATTTGGCCCTCACAAGTATAGCAGTAGAAGTACACACATAACGAAAATAATCTGGATAATCTTTCTTTAATTATTCTTATATATCGAAGCGTCAACATGAAATAATTTAAATATTCTTTTCATAATTGACTAAATCGAGTAACTACTTACCATACTTCATAGTACAATGGTATTGTGTTAAAATTGTCAAAATACTGATCTGTAAGGTAAGGTCACAACATGTCACATTGTGACTTGTTCTGAGTTTGTAGATTTGGTATTTTCACTTTTTTAGGGGGGTAATCGATCATTAATCATAATCTAGGATCTAATTATGATATTGATGTGAAGTCGTATAACCGGAAATGGAAATCAATGATCACTTTCTAGCTGCCTCCATTGACCCACTTCCACAGAGCTCAGCAACATGCTTGCAGTGTTATTGGCCATAAGGCAGTACTTTTCAAACACTCAACATTTTTTTTAAATGATCAAAAATAGCAGATGTACAAGCTGCCAGCGCAGCACGACGTGACGCACTGTGCGCTTGTATATCTGCTATTTTTAATAGCCAACATAAAATGGACATATGGACAAAGGGGTTAGAATGATTATGACGCTGTATCAACACATTTTGCTGGGGACCCCCTGGAAGCCCCTCAAGGACCCTTGGGGGTCCCCGGACCCCACTTTGAGAAACACTGCCATAATAAGGGTCTATTTCAATCGAAAATTCAATTAATAGATGGTCAAGTCTTTCAATATCTTTGATCGGCAGAATTAATATACTCAAAATGAATGTACTTCCCAAGCTATTGTATTTATTTCAGAACGTACCCTTGTCACCTCCACCAAACTTCTTTTCTAGAACCAGGAAATTGTTTACCAACTTTATTTGGAACAATAGACGTCCTAGACTTAGATTGTCCTTACTTTATCTACCCTATGATAGGGGAGGATTACAGTGTCCTAACTTGCTGTGGTATTTTTGGGCAGCTCAATTGAGAACACTAATGTTCTACTTTACAACGGATGCGGCGCCGGCATGGAAAGATGTGGAAACAAGCTCCTTGAAGTTACCACTCCCCCTTTATATTTACTCAGATACTTATAAAAACCTAAAAAGAATTACAAGCAATCCTATAGTTAAAACAATGATTAAAGTCTGGCATGAGGTTAATATATTTTTGGGAGAACATCCACGTCTCTCTCGCTTCAGCCCAATATGGGGTAATAATCAATTTGTGCCAGGTAGAGCTGATGGGGGGTTTAAATTGTGGGCTGATAGGGGAATAGGTCAATTAAGGGATGTATTTGAGAGGGGTCGGGGGAGTATGCTCTCGTTTGAGGAACTGGTCATTAAATATGATATCCCTCGCAAACACTTCTTTAAATATCTGCAACTGAGGGACTTTATTAGAACTAATCTGGGGCAATCCATGCTGGCCCCATCCATGTCTGTGCTGGAGAAAGCTTTGGTTAATGACCCATTCGGAAGGGGGTTAATATCAGATTTCTACGCCCTATTGGTTGACTTTTCTCCGGATTCCTCGGAAGATAGGCTTAATGCCTGGAGAACAGATATTCAGGAGGATTTAACAGTGGAACAATGGAGTACGGCTTGTGCACAAGCTCAATCCCAGACTGGGAATACTCGTCTAAAACTTCTACAATACAATTGGCTTATGAGAGTGTACATTACACCAGTTAAACTTAATAAGTATAATTGTAATATTCCAGATGTATGCACCAGATGCGGTGAAGATAGAGGCACATTGTTCCACTGTCTATGGTCCTGTCCAAAATTGATTGAGTTTTGGGGGAAGGTCGGGCAGGAAATACAGAAGATTTTGTCAATAAATATTGTACCAGAACCAAAGTTCTTCCTGCTCGGTCTATATCCGGAGGGACACAAGATAAAGCGTAATGAACAAATGTTTATAGATATATGTCTTTTACAAGCTAAGAGAGTGATAGCATTGACCTGGAGGAGGCCGGACAAACCAAGTATTACACAGTGGTTCAGAGAATTGTCTTTATGTCTACCATTGGAAAAGATTGCATACATTCTTAAGGACAAACAAGAAATGTTTCAGGAGGTGTGGGGCCGTTTTATGAGATACAACAATAATTTGTCACATCTAATGGATGGAGCTGAAGAGGAGTAGTGCTGTTGTTGTTGTTGTTGTTTTTTGTTTTGTTTTGTTGTTTTTGGTTATTGTTGTTTTGCTTTCTTTATATCAGTAATTGTCTTGTACTGTTCATTGTTGTTTTTTGTATATGTGTATTGTCATTTGTGTGTAAAAAAAGGAAAATAAATATATTGTTGAAAAAAATAAAAAAAATAAGGGTCTATTTGGGTCAATGTTTACAGTCAGTCAACTGAGTCAAGTGAACACCAAGGAGTTTACTGGGTAGAAAATCCTCCGAGTGGTGTTAATTCACACATGCATCTCGTTCTGAAGTGGCAATTCCAGCTGTATTGCAGTGCATTAGTCACGGGATGCTGCTAGACCATGACCCATGTGGCTCGTTCACCAGGACAGATGGTGAATTCATGGGGGTTTTGGTCATCAGAAGCCACTGATGAAGTACAGTAGACAGTCCCAGTGAACGATTAGCACGTGAGTGTGAACGATTACAATGCCGCCTGTGAAGTTCTGACAGCTTCCTCATAATGTGTGTCGTCGCTGTCGGCAGAAACCTTGTTATCGCCACATTTCATCTTTTTGTTTTTCATAAATGAATGCCCTATTTTATACTTAATTCTGTTCACTTCAATTGTATGACAAAAGCAGCATGTTGCATGACCACGTATTGTGAGATTGTAGATCTGCTACTTTAAAAAGTACTTAACAAATTAAAATAATACAAGGTTTCTACACCACAGCAATGATAGGTATCACATCGAGGGAAAGGCGATAGCCATATTACAGTATTCAACTGAGGGGGCTGTTAAATAATTCAAGCATATTACCTCGTATCATTTTACATAACATTTGTGAGAGGTAGATAGCAACACTCGCAACATGAAGATAATACACAGCTTGCTTTGCACTACTAAAGGAGAGGCACACTGACACTGCTGCAGTTTCTGCCTCCGTTATCAAATACATTTCGTCGAGGAGCTACCGGTACTGGTGTCTCAAAGTGATACAGCATTAATACATTCCGACGAATTTGGGGCGCTTGAATTATTCAACGGATTTGAGCATAAAACTAGCCTATTGTTTATCGCCGAGTTGGTGCTTCACGTCAGAGGAGTGGATTTGATTTGGCATCAAAGGCCTGTCAGTCCAAAAAATTTAATTCCACACATTAGCCGATATGGTAGGGAGATGGAAATCCTCAGCATGATGGGTGCTGAAATGTGCAGAAGAGAAGGCGACAAGAAAATATGCTTTGAAGGAAAAAAGATAATACATTTCAAAGCCCTAGCAGGAGTGTTTTGTTGAGTGAGCAGAATAATGGGAGAGATACCCCGAGTGTTGCCATCTCCACAGGCTTTTGTTGTTTCACGGTATTTCATGGTGGAAGGGGGAGGGATGTGGGTGGAGATCAAAAGGCTTGGAAGTTTATGCATGGGTGACTGTGTTCTGTGCCCTTATTTCTACGCAACCTAACAGCCATCTCAGCTCATCATACTGTATACTCATTTGTTCTGAAGCATCTGTTTTGTCCATGCATGCAGGATGACTGAATAGGTTGATAGGTCAGAGACAATGACACATCTTGTGCTCGCCTTGACTCACTATACTGTAAGCATACTGTATCCTTCAAAGCGCTGGGCAGAATGGCTCATCATTGTGCCTTCCTAGTATAATTGAATGGGTTTCAGGGCGTTTCAAAAATAGAAAAAATCCCACAGCACATCAGCGATGTTTACAATTACAGTACAGTACAGTACGTATTCAAATGCAGCAACGCTTTTTGCAATGTCTCCTTTCATTATGATGTTAATTACACAAATTGAAGCGCCACAGACTAGTACACTAGACTAGTGAAGCACACTTGTTTTGTCTTGAGTTTATATTATCCAATCTCTTAAACTTGGCGATAGAGTTAATATGCTAGTATTTTAAAGACATTTCTGCTTCATAGGGACAGGATGTTGAAGACTGAAGAGAGTCGGGAGGGAAGAAAGGAACGATGACTTGCATAGTTTAAAATCAGATCTAAGTGCAAGATGTTGCTTGGATCATCAGGGTGCATCTTAAAGGTCATCATGGCTTATTTTCTATCTGAATCCTATTATTCCATTGTGAGGAGGACATGTGAAAATCTGACATATATTTCATGTAGGCTGATGGACATTTTCCAGGACAGAGAGTGAGCTCTTGACACAGAACTGGGTCACACCCTCACCTCTGACCACCACAATCTTCACTTCATAATTGTATTCTGTATTTGTGATGTCTAATCAGTAGTTCCTTGAGTTCCAAATTTGAAGAAATTCTCTGAATGTGTTCCTGAGATATCACATTCACGAGAGTGCGATGGACGGACGGACAGAAGGACAACCGGAAAACGATGACACCAGCTACAGCTGTCTGTCACTGGCAGAGGCAAAATAATTCCACATGAAATGGATATATTAACGCCAACAGGTTATCATTCTGCAGATTTTTACCGTAACCTAACCTGCCATGTTTCTCTTTCATAGAATGAGCCTGTTATATATACTGTACCACTGTCTTCTCCACTTAAGAGCAGCTATTCAGTGGCTCAGGGAGGAAGAAGGAGCTGAAGCAATGCGAGCACAGTACAGTATGTTTTGCCAGGCGGTGTATCCACCGCCTAATGAAATGTAATGAAAACATGCTCTCATCTCATGACAGACTCCTACTGTGCAGTGTTCCACAACACAACACCATACTGTCATAATAATAACACACACACACACACACACACACACCCCCAGACTCTCATTACACACAAATGCGCAATGACACGAGCACAGTAACACACCTTCACACACAGTAAGATTCTCTGTTAATTTCTAACACACACAAGCACACGGAGTGACACACACACACACTCTTATATAGGCTACAGTATACACACACACACACACACCTCCAGACTCATTACACATAAATGTGCAATGACACATGAGCACACCTTCACACAGTAAGATTCTGTTAACTTGCACAGACACACACACACACACACACACTATATCTCTCAACGTGCATATCTTGTGCCGTCTGTCCTCTCAGCTCCATACCCCACAGGAAACCCTTCAAGCATCAAAGGAGAGGTTTCCCTCGCCTCGCTCCATCCCAGCCTGCTCCCCGCTCTATTTCTAGATCCGTCTTATATAACGGCACAGAGCTACAGTAGCAGCGTGCTCCGCTCATCCAGCCTGGCAAGACAAGCCGTGGAGAGAATGGGTTAGTTACGTCCTGCAGGTCTCTCTGGCCATGTGTGACAAGAAGAGAGCTGTGTGGAAGTGACCCGGGAAGACCCAGATATGGACACCTGGATGACACAGATCACCCAAAACAATGTGGCGCTGTGTGTGTGTGTGTGAGCTGGTCTTTACTCATGGGAATTTGTACGTTTATGTTTGTGTGAGAGCTAGTGTGTACAGATGTGTGTTTGACGTGTGTGTGTGTGTGTGTGTGTGTGTGTGTGTGTGTGTGTGCGTGTGCATGTGCGTGCGTACATATGCATGTGCCTGCCTTTTCCCTTGTTGGCAGCTGTCGCTGGAAGAGACTCCACTCTGAATTAAAGTAGACAATAGGCACTGAGCAGCAGGAAAATAGGACAGCTCTTCCAGGACACGCTTTGGATTCAGCCTGAGCTGTGGGGAGACCATGATGAAATGCTGTGTGCGTGTGTGTGTGTGTGTGTGTGTGCGTGCGTGTGAGACAAAGCTGGGGATGCCGGCTTTTTTTAGTACACAGTGGATGTATCAGTAATAAAACTGGCTCCTTGCTACATGAGGTGAACTATTTATAGCCTCTGTCCTTTTGTGTATTGAGACATATTCACACAGATTACAAGTGGAAGTCACTTGAACTGCACGGCAAAATCGTCTGTGATAATTTAGCCACTTTTAACCCATTAAGACCTGAGGCCGATTCAATTCCACAAACGCCTTCTAAATCAGTAGTCACACTTTCAAGATTTAAAAAAAATAGCAGATGTACAAGCTCACAGTGCAGCACAACGTGACAGGCTGAGAGCTTGTATATCTGCTATTTTTGAATAGCCAACGCAAAAATCTAAAATTGACACAGATGCTTTTTTATTTGGTTAACCTTCCTTCCCTATGATGGGCATGTCACTCATTATAGCCAAAATGTTCCCCTTTTTGTTTCGCTCCAACAAAAACAAAAAGCCTATAGTAGTGTGTATATATAGGGCTGAAGTGGTTTACACACAATATTGGTGGGAATCTTCGCCATTATAACAATAGTAGCAACAAAATAACAATAGGGTATATTGATCTTGAAAATAGACTCATCTATGCTCCATTAAGCACACTCCCAGCACAGTTGTACCTGACTAAAATTGAGATTGATT
The DNA here is from genome assembly GCF_951216825.1 of Electrona antarctica. Lineage (NCBI taxonomy): Eukaryota > Metazoa > Chordata > Actinopteri > Myctophiformes > Myctophidae > Electrona > Electrona antarctica. The sequence goes on along the minus strand of NC_136800.1, from coordinate 16,979,680 downwards.
AGTAAATTAAAGTTGTGAGAGACGGTGCACACATTTATTCGTCTCCCAAACTGCAAATTGAATGAGGACATTTGAATGAATACTGTAGCCAGTTCGAGGAGAAACCAATTGGCGCTCTGACCATTAGTGGGCCTTATCTCATTTCAGCGTTATTGTTATTTGAAATATGTAGACTCCTCTCTCTGCAGTCACTTTGGCATGTCTCGACTCAAAGTTAACAAAGGGAAAAGTTTAAAGACTTTTAATGAACTAGAAAGAAAGAGCAGAGGAAGTTGAATGTCTCAAAAGATATGCAGCATAAATAAATGTTAGAGCAGTGGTTTTCAGCCCTTTTCATTTCAAGGTCCATTATGTATTCTGCATTTAAACCACAGGACCACCATTTGTTGACATTTTGCCTGTCAGACACAAAACTTGTCTTAGAATATTTTGTCCTTTGGAGAGACTAGACCTGTACGTGCCCGTCGGCCACCGGCCTATTTGGGAACGATGCAACTTGGGAACCTAATAATACCCGTTGTCATAGCACCCGTTTTAACTATCTGTCTGTGTCCCACATTAGTCAGGGAATCTTATCAGAATAATGTCAAATCTGGGAATACATTTCTTACCAAGAATTTTCTTCACAAATGTGTTTGTAAAGGTGTCTACTAACATATCCCACATTGGTTTCTATTCAACCACCATAGGGGAAGACAGCTGCTGAAAGTTGAGGTACCATCAACAACCAATATAAGGCAAAATGTTCTAAATTTCATTATGTAGTATGTGACATGTCAAACTAGGGGGTTTTCATGATTCTAAATCCATTCCAAGCATTCGTTTTGCACGAAAAACACTCCTTGGGCTAAAAACAGACATAGCCGTCATCACAAATGTGATGAGGTCAACACATTTGGGCAAGTGGCTATGGCCAAACTAGGGGTCAAACTAGGGGGTTTTCATGATTCTGAATCTGAACCCATTCCAAGCATTAGTTTTGCACGAAAAACACTCCTTGGGCTAAATTCTGCCATAGCCACTTCCCAGATTTTATTAATATCCCCTGACTACATGGAGATCTCTGCATCTGTCTGTAACAAGTAGTCAGTCAAAAGGCAGGTGTGGGGTTGAAATGGCAATCAATTGGCTGAGGCAGAGGCTGGAAATTGCACAGGTGAGGGGACTCATTAGGGGCTCATTAGGTCCACTGGCAGAGCCTGACCAGTCTTTTGTGGCGGTTCTGAACAACTGTGGGTCTGACCGGCTTGACACCGGGCACTGCACTCCCTGTGGGGGTGTGTGTCGAATTTGTATCGAACGCTTTATATTGAGTTACATGCATTACAACCGTACACACACACACACACACACACACACACACACACACACACACAAACGTGGTGATCAAAATAACAATTCTTCTACATTCTCTAATTGTGTAGACTTCTTGTAAATTTAGTAATGCGGATGTTTAACAATAATTTAACTCTTGAGAGCGTTATCCTTACGGGTCCATTTGGTTTCATTTTACGCTCTCAGAGTTAAAGATCTAGCCTATAAGGCTACATTTTTTTTTACCAACTCTCCATTAACTGCAGACCACCTGGAAACCCCTCAAGACCACTGGTGGTCCCTGGACCACTAGTTGAAAACCACTGTGTTAGAGAGACAGTGGCAACTTATTAGCTTGAAAATTAGTCCTTGTCAGCAAGTGACAGTGTCAGAGTCGAGAGTAGGTATAAATTTGGCCTAAGTGAAAGCATGATGTGAGGTGCTGTAAGTCGAACTGTTCCACAGTCGGGGACTGTGCTTTAAAAAGAGTGTGAATGTGGAAACATTTCTAGAGGGGCTAGAGCTATGGAGAGCTTAACTGTGGAATGAATGGATGGCCATTCACTCGTTTTAACACCAATAACACATTATCAACACACTCACGTCTTTATCAAGACTAGAATGCGACTAGAATAAGGGAGTCCATCTCAGAAATACATTAAGAAACTTTTTTTTAAAGAATATTAACCTATAATAGGTCACATAGGCCTAAATGGGACTTTTCACATGGGAAAATAACAAAATGTGATTTTATGATGTTAATAGAATGCGTGAGTTTTAAATGTAGGTTGTTGGGGACTACATTGGCATAGTAAGTAAGTTCTACGCCAATCATAATTGAAACACAAACACCTGTGTTGGTAATTGGTCCCCAACATGACAGGTGTAGCCATGACTACCTTTGAAACTCATGATGGGCCTAGTAGGCCTATGAGTAGAATAGAATGTAGAATAAAACAATGTAGAAATATTGTTAGAATATTGGCACAAGAACAGAATTAGACGAGTATGATCAAATTGACCTTGGAACTTGAAGCCCTCCACGTGGATCCAGAGGCAGAGGTCCTCGTTGTCGCACTCGCAGCTCCAGGGGTTCCCGCTGAGGCCCAGGGAGCGCAGGGTGGGCAGCGCGATCAGCGACGTGATGTTGAGCACCGTCAGGTTGTTCCGGCTCACGTCCAGCACCTGCAGCGCCGCGTTCTCCGCGAACGCCTCCGGGTGGATTTCGGAGAGACCCTCGTTGTCCGTCATGCGCAGCATCACCATGCTCGCCAGCGGGCCGAACGTCCTGTCCTCGATCCGCGTCAGCTTGTTGAACGACAGGTCCAGGTAGGCCAGCTTCCGCAGGTTGCCGAACGTGGACTCGGAGATCTCCGTCAGGGAGTTGTTGCTGCAGTCCAGGTACACCAGGTCGGACAGATAGTTGAGCGCCAGCGGCGGCAGCTCCGCGATGCGGTTGTTCGAGATGATGAGCTGCCGCGTGGCCAGCGGCAGGTCGACTGGGAAGCTGGTGAGGTGCTGCCCGGCGCACTGGACCACCAGCTGGTCGTCGCACACGCAGCGGTCCGGGCAGCCCGACGACAGAGCCGGCGACGGGGTCACCCTCACCCCCATGACGAGGAGCAGGACGGTTACGATCCGCAAGGAGTGCGCGCTTGGCTGCCGGGCAAGACGCATGAGTCTGACACCGCCGAGGGCTTCATCAACCCAGTTTGGAGAGAGTCGAACGCAGTCACATTCTTCATTGATTGAATCCGCATCAAAGTATTAGTTTAAAAAAAATGGAAAAAAAGGGTTGTTCACACACAGAGGTCAAGACTGTGCCCTGTCTGTGTCTGGTCTGTGCCCTGTGGCCACTTCACTTCCGCGCGTAATGTCTCCGCAGTGCGTGTTGTAGGTTCCGTGCGTATCAGTAGCTTGAACTTAAGGGCCACATGGGGCCAAGGGTCATTTTCGTTTTTTTGTTTTTTTTAAAACAACAATCTATCACTTCAGTTTCCGTTTCGTCTTCTTAACATATTACATATACTTGACCGAGCCGTTGCTTTGCCTCTCTGGCTGTGCTGCCGCGTGTGCGCCGGACGGTGTGGTAATCACGGTGGGTCGGTGCCGTGGTTGCAGTGTGTTGTCTGCTCTCCTCTCCTCTCTCTTTCAGAAACTAGATCCAAGTGGAAGGGGAGGGAGGGGGCGCGCTCAGCTGTGCGGTGCGCGCTGTGACGTGAGCTCAACGCTTATAAGAGAATCCACTGATGATATGATAGGCCTATATGCCATTGCCATACATACAATGACAATGACAAATGAGTTATACATGTAGGTTGAAGCTTCACGAGAAGGAATTTGAATCCAGCAAAGCCACCCATATGCCTGCACTGTAGTAGGTCACCACTGTGTGAAGTCAGTTGTTATATGATCTGATTGACACAGGGGTATGGTGGTAACTATAAACGTACAGTAGCCTATATAACCTGTGTGTGTGTGTGTGTGTGTGTGTGCGTGCGTGCGTGCGTGCGTGCGTGCGTGCGTGCGTGCGGGTGACTGTGTGCGTGCGGGTGACTGTGTGTGGTAGGTAGCCCATGATGGGATAGTTCCCTGTGCACACTACAAGGATTGGTCTCTCTTTGGGCCCAGCCCAGGGGTGAGTGTTAATTTAACTCTAAAAGTTAAAACTGTAAAGATCAATCAATGTAACATTTAGTGTAGAATTTGTACACTCAGAGTTAACTTAAAGGTAGGTGTTACATATTCTTTATAGTCTCTATGTTACATTTCTGATAGTAGGCCTCATTTTGCTACGGTGTTTGTTCAGTAACGGGAGTCTCTATCTCGGTAGCTCTTTATTAAACAGTTGTTTGTTTTATCCAATCAGGATAGATACGGGATGCAGATTACACAAGGGAAATTGGAAGTGATGACACAAAGGAACGAGCAGAGAACTGGAAATCTATCAAAATGAAGCTGATAAATGCCTGGGTACTCTCTCCTGATTGGCTGACATTTTATCACCTACCCGAAAAGGTATTTGTATGTATGTTTATTACAGAGCTGGAGACAGGGAGACCCCTGTGACTGAACAAACACTAGTCTATAGCAACGATTACTATCAGAATATAGTGCTTTAACCTTTTAACCTAACCAAAGATCTCACCAACCCTACCTTTCAAATGATAGGCTATAGGCCTACTCAGGATTTTGCAGTCCATAAACTATACAGTCTTCTGAATGATAACCTAAGAAATAGAACACCCGAAAGGGTTCAATGAGCAGTTATTACTTTGATGTTTGTTTTATTAACTTTTTCTATTATCTTTCCTAGAATGTTAAAAAAAAAATCTCTTCATAGAGGGGTCCTAGAGAACTGCACAGGTCAAGTTTTGTCTATAGTGCTTAGATCCAAGATGGATCTTACATACTTAATATACACCATATATTGATACTTTTATATTTGTGTTCTTTTTTGTGTACTGTTTCTTGTCTTAAATAATACCAAGCTTCCTGTTGAAAAAAACTATGTAACAGAAAATAATGATGCAACAGTATTGTATGAGGTAAACAGATATACCACTTTGGTGCACCCGGACCACTTTGTGCGTGGCACCCAGGTCCTCTTTATAAGTGACACCTACGCAGTATTATCTAGATTTAGGCTGAGGAAGGCCCCTGGGCCGAAATGTCCACACTGTTGTTGTTTGCTACTGGGGGGAACAAAATAAAACAAAAATCCTTCCAGGATACAACGTGAGTGCTGGTATACTTTTCAACAACCTAAGAAATAGGCCAGCTCTGATGAGCTGTAACTGTCCCACTGCAACCAGTGTAGGATTCTGTTATGGGATGGGAGGTGTTCAGTCAGTGTAACGTTGTTTTTCATTCCACTACTCGCTGTATGAGTGGGGAATCTATTCCTGGTTCTCTGTGTAGGTGTTGAAGTGCTGATTCAGACACAGTGAGATGGAGGAGGTGGACAGATGTGCCACTGGCAATCCACGAGAGAGAGAGAGAGAGAGAGAGACATTATTGAGATATTATTGGATGGATGCTCATTCACATGAAATGCAGTGAAATGAAGTAATGCTGTAGTACTCCTTGTGTAACAAAAGGCACGGAGGCATTACTAAACCCAATACATTTATTCACATTACATTCAGCATCCCTGCCAGGGGATGGTCTCAAATTCCATCCTCACATCTGTCTTTCAGGTTGGGCATTCAGATAGTTTGCAAGTTCATTCTGACATCTAGTGGTGAAAAGTTGTAACAATGCCCCTGCACCTCTAGCAAATTTGACACAAACACCTTTCGACAGAGTCTTTAGTCTGGGTTAAATGTGTTGTAACTTATAACCAAGGTAAAATAGTGAAAATGTCCACAGTAACATTTTGAGGAAATACATAAAAAAAGAAAAGAACAATAAAAAAAATGCTCCTCTACACTACAGATGCAAATAATAATTGGAATCCATTGTCATCCAACTTTCATTATATTACAAATTTTAAAATGTACAATATCATAATTCAATTCAAAATGTGTTTGGGCAACACATCACACATACTGTAAACCATGTATCAACTGTGTCATGAGTTTAACCACATTAACCCTATGTGGTTAATGTGTGCCCTATTTTGGGCATGCCGTAGGCAACAATTCTCAAAACTAGCCTATGCATGTATATGCTGACATGATGAACGCTGGTGTTCAAGCTCGCTTGCATGTAGATAGATCAGCTACTGGCAGAGAGCCAGGCTTAATAATACGTTTTTAAACAGAATTCACACCCCTGTCCCTATTGCTCAACTCCTCTCTATTACAACACTGCACACACTACAAATTGCAATAGAATGCATTTAGCCCTGATGAAGAGCAATTCAGGTCAAAACATATTGGCGTGGTTCCCTTTTTTAACTTTGAGTGCCTGGATCGCCCATTTTTTATCTGATGTTTTGTCCCATCTGATCCAGGAGCAGGAGCACGTTTTACTAGCAGTATTTTAACTTTTTTGCTTATTGCATATCCGGTCAGGTGAGCACCTGGTTGGCTCGTTCTCGCAAAAGAATGATTGAAATAATTCCCAGTGATGTTAAACGCTTTGATAACAACTGTCAGTAACTATTATTGACTTCCAGTGGGCAGTAGGCAGATCATGGGGCATGTCAAGTTCAGGAAGCCCTTGTCCATGCTGGACGTTGGCAGTAACATTTGGAGGCACTGACCCCAGTGACATATGAGGGTTGAGGGAATGAGGGTCACCGTGGAATGCCTTTGAACCGGGGTCAGCAGCACTACTCTGTCCTCCAAACAACATATCGGGTTGTGTCACGGGATTTGGACAGGCTTGATAGTCCATGTCAACTGGTGGAAAGCTCAGGAGACGGCCACCACACCTCTGAGTCTCTTCACCGTTCATGTCTGTTGTTTTCCCCGGCGGTGTGTGACTTCCACCTCTGACTGCCTCACTGAAGCTCTCGTAGCCAGACTCTGCACTTGGAGAGACATTGGAAGACACAGACGCATCGCTATCACTTGAGCTCGAGGTCAAACTGCCATTTTCTGATATACTCTGATATGAAAGGTCTGTTTGCATGGGAGACGGTAGATCCAGCTCTAAATTGAGGCACTGTTGCCTGTAAATCAGACCAACTAGTGTCTTTGGATCAGGACAGGTGTTGATTGAAATGTCCCCTTCTCTAAGCTGGCAGACGGGACCACAAGATATTTCTGGTTGCATCTGCACCTCATCGCTGCCACAGATCATCTCATCTGGACAGCCGGGAAGGAGAACGGCGTAGGTCTGGTTGTTGTAACTCAATGAGCCAGACGTCGGGCTCAAGCCGTTGAGCGCGTAGTCGGCGGAGAGCAAACCGCTGTCATTGTTTGGTGAAGTCATAGGCAGGGTGAGGTTGGGGAGGGCTTGGCGCAGGGCTGCCTGAACATCGGCAATGATGTTGACATTCTCAGAAAACGTTTTGACATAACTCAAGGACGAATCTGTGGGGGTTCCACAGCTCTCCCGGTTGTACCCATCACTGGTGTCCCTTAACGAGATTCCAGACCTGAATGTAATGAAATGAAACATTAGCCTCATGCATCCCTGTTCTGGGTATGTCATAATACTGTAGGTGAACATTCGCTGAAAATAGCCAATCTTTAAGCCCACAACAAGCAAAATTAGCCGGTTTACAAGCTTGTATAGATCAGCTATTTTTGCTATTTGACATAATGAGGTAATGTATACAGTAAGTGGTTAAGCACATGTCATACATTTGTAGTCACACTTGTACAATTAATACTTAACCTCAGCATCCCTATTCTGTGGGGAATATTAGCCAAAAATATCTGAACTACAAGCTCACTTGGTGAAGAGGGAAAAAAAGCGGTCCAAGTACAGAGCCAACTCAGGTCCAGTTTAGACTAGCATCCGTGCCATTTAAAAAAGTTAAAGTTCTTGAAAATATTTTGAATAATTTTGAATTACGAAAAGGTTTGAGAACTACTGATTTAGAAGCATTTGTAGAATCTGCCTCAGGTCTTAATTAATGGGTTAAGTGGTTACCTTAAAGTACTAACTGGCGGTCTTTTTGATACACCTGCTAAACAGTACTAACCATTCATCTGGATCCTTTACCGGGAAGTCAATATAGACAGAGGACAAGATGGCTTGCGGAGGCTTTAGTAACTGTATTAAGGTGGAGCATAAAAATAAAAATTATTATTATTATTATCATTCACATTTGTATACAATTCAAAGTACTTCACATCATACAATCATATCATGGGTTTTGGTTTTAAAATTAACTCTAATCTAGATTGCAAGCATAAAGACTCACCTTGTACTCTGCTGGACCCATGTTCAACAATTTGGACTGACATTTGGGAATGTTGTCCCAATACTTTCCTTTGAGCCTACAATCAGTAGAACAATACATCCATCACAGAATAAAATGGATAATCACAATTAATCATCAAACAACAATTAATCGTCAAGTAAAATGTCATATGATCGTGACAGCCCTAGCGCAGGTGGTTAGCAGCACGAAAACATGCAACACACACACACACACACACACACACACACACACACACACACACACACACACACACACACACACACACACACACACACACACACACACACATTAGGGTAATACTCCTATAAATGCTGACAGTGTTAAAGTGACAGTGTGTGGATTATGTCTATCTACCCACTGTAAAACAATCACTATTGACAGAATGACTTACCTAGCATAAAAGCCAAAAACCAGGCCGATCACAATAACCACAGCAATGCAAAGGCTGACAACGAGAACCACCAGGCGGTTGTGATATGAAGGAGCTGTAAAATACAGAAGAACACAATGTCAAATCAGGACGACACACAAAAAACAGAGACCCATTTATGGCTCCTCTGGGTTTTGTTTTTTTTATTTGAAAACAGACTACAGACAATGGCAGGGATTTGGCTTAACAAGCCACCAGAGTCAGCTCATTGTACGGTATGTTCTCACTTACTATTGATGATGGGTAAAAATGCAATGTTCTTCATCTATAAAGTCTGTACTGTTGGTGTACAAAATGATTTCCTGGGTTGTCTAAAACTTGAATAATGGATGGCCGAAGAATAGTTCAAGTCAATATATTGAAGTGAAGTGGACCAATTAGAAAATAAATTAATATAAATATACTAATACATTTTTGGAGCGACAGTGTTTTTAGAGTGGCATCCTCCAGGCCAGGGGTGCCAAGTTTTTTTTACTTGAGAACTACTTTCAAAATGACCAGCTCAACAATATCTACCCGCTGAAACAATTGAATGCCACAGACGAAAAACAAGTCCACACTATTGATCCATAATGTATAAATGATAGATAAGGGTTCAGGACAACGAGGCCTTTTCGTGGAGGGGTCAGAATGAAATTTGGACTTTTGACTGTTTTTCGTCTGTGGTACTCAATTATTATCCCATTGCTGAAAATTGTTTAAAAATGTATCTGAGGTGGCTTTGGAATAGCAGCGATGGTATTACATACAGTTCAATGCAAGGAGAGATCAAGTTGTTGCAAATGAATAGTTTTATTGCATAGCATTTGCATTATTGCATTATTGGCATTTGGCATTGCATAACATTTTGGAGATTAGACTCCAATTGCTTTTAATAGGGAGAACCCCCCCATTGGTGTCTATAGACGCTGGTGCTACAGTATATAGACTCTTCCTTCTCAACACTAGATGGATGAGGTGGAGTTGGGGATGGAGGTGGGTTGCTTGTCAAACTGAAAAGAGAATTTTCAGTGATATTTAAAGGCGGAGTCCAATCGCCTGATTGGCTAACATGGTAACCCCCCCCCCCCCCCCCCCCCCACCCCACACACACACACACCCCCTGAGCAAGATGCTGTAACCCAACCTGCTTCTAATGAGCAGGCAGGTGCCATGCAGTGTGTGTGTGTGTGTGTGTGTGTGTGCGTGCGTGCGTGCGTGCGTGCGTGCGTGCGTGCGTGCGTGCGTGCGTGTAAGGGTGTATGTGAGGCATATAACACTGTTAAGAACCTTGATTGGTCCAGATGCTTAGTAACAAGATTCTGCAGCGCTCAGATGCCAAGCAATACTGACATGAAAAACACAACCACACTTAAGTGCGTTTGTGTCTGACTGCTGCTGCTGCATATCAGCAAATTAACAATTTTATTTTAAAGACTTTGTACTGTATGATAAAGTATAAAACAGGGCTATGTAGTCAATTATAAAATTTCAATTGGATTATTTTTACTGCAATTCGTTGATATATAAATAAAAAGCAATACCTAGATGCTTCTCATTCTCAATTATGCGATCAATCGAAAAGTAATCGACTAATCACTACATAAATAACAAATAGTTGTTAGGCCTTCAGACTGCAGTGACAGGTACTTACGAGTTGTGAAGCTCTGTTCATCGCTACTGTCACTGTACCGTCTACTCCACCACAGGTAGCTCTGGACTCTGACCACATAGTCTGTGTTTGGCTCCAGGGTTTTCCCAAGAATTTCCAAAGATGATGTTGAAGACGAGACATTCACGCGTGTAGAGATCTAATACAAACAAAAGGTAGTATCGTAAGGTTGTTTTTTCTCTGTATCCAAAACCAAGAAAGCAGGTCTCTTTGTGATCACTAAGACTATTACAAATATCACAAATTAATATTATATTAAGCAATCGGTAAGAAAGCTGAGTTAATGTTCCCAACCCTTTCTGAATCTGGAAGGTTTGTGTGATGTTGACTATACCTTGTCTCCTTTCTTGCGATAGATCACCAAACTAGTTAAATCATCTTGGATGGCGGAGGAATATTCTTTGTAGTTTTTATTCCATGTGACCTCAATATTCCCAATCTCTGTTTTTCTCACTGAGGTGATAGTTGGGGGTTTGGGCTTTACTGTGGAGAATGGAAACAAGTACAAGATGCAAGTAAGCTGAAATAAAGATGTTTATTTATTTTTTTATTTAATTTCTTTGCTAAATAGTCAATGTATCAATTTCAAATCATTGAATCGTATCATATCGCCATAATGAACCGATATCGTCAACCATGTGTTGTGATATGTATCCTATTGCTGTTAAAATCTTTACACCCCTAATTTGTAGAATTGGCCTCAGGTCTTAGGTTAGGGTTGGGTTAAGCAGGCTTATAACTTAAAGGGATGTGTAAGTGATAGCATACAGATAGCTCTGTATTCCCTTTGCTAAGTGTTTGTTGAGTAATAACAGGGGTCTCCCCATATCGCCAATTCTTTAAACTGGAGATACTGGAGAAAAATACATTTTCAAGTCGGGCTCTGCATGACTGTAGAAAATGAACTGGAACAAGACACTGCATGGTATGCCGCCTTCTGACAATGTGACTACTAGACTATATACAGTTATGAACAGAGCCTATTATGCAATCAGTATAGAGAACTATTTTAATAAGTTCACTACATGAAATGGGAAGTTGTGAAATATTCACGAGTTCGCATGAAATGGGAAGTGATGAAACAAAAAATTAAATGGCAGACAAAATAGGAACTTGAACACTATAGAATACTATAGGACATTATAGGGCCCTATCTTATTTCGAAAAACATTGTAATAGTTCTGTATTTGTAACTGTTTTGTATGTTTTTATTTGTTGTTTGTCTTCTATTGGCTACGGCTGTCAATAAAGTTTGATTGGTTGATTGATTGATTGATTGATTGATTGAGTTCAACTAGCCGATCTACATCGACACGTTGTGAGCTTGTAGATTGGCTATTTTAAAAGGTTTTTCGAAATAGTAAAAAATGGAAAATTAGTTTTACAGTTTTTATGAGGTGACAGTACAACAAGATTTGTTTTAGGCTTTTTGCCTTTATTGATAGTTATTAGCAGAGCCGGACTCGCCGTTGGGCTAATGTGGGCTGCAGCCCCCCCCCAAAAAAAATGGTCGTGGAAGGTTTATCCTTCCAATTAAGGTATTTTAAATCTGAAGTTGATCAATTACCTTTGAGGAGTTCTCTCTCCTGATTGGACGAAATTGTAAATATAAGGCTAATAAGTCTATGGGTGTGACTGTTATCAAGGATGCCTCCCAACCTACCCCTAACAAACTGTTCCACCCCTCCCATTCCAGGAACGGCTTCTTTCCGGTCATTATTCTGTTGAACTCTTTAACCAAGTGATAGTAACACCACATTGAATTATGCAAACTATGAACAAGAATATGTCCCCCACTATGTGTCCTGTCAGTTGGGACTGTGCATGTAAGTAGCCTACCCTACTTGACCACACTGCTTCCACAATCTACATTCCACAGTGACAGTTCTCTTATCATTGTGACTTTAATATCTTCATGTAAATGTAGGGAGGATTTTTGCATATACTGCAAGCGAAGTTCAACTCACAGGTCTGGTTGATGTCCATGACCATGGATGCCAGCTGTTGGTCACCTCTCATGAGCGTTGCATTGTGCGTGTTATAGATGACGAGGATCATTTCGAAAGAGCATTTACATGAACCCTCTTCAGACTGAAAATTGCAATCCGATTTTGAGCTGTGAGTGACACAAGCAGATTAGCAGCATGATTCATTAACATGATTGGGAAATAAATAATGTCACATTTATCCTTGTATAGCCACTAATATGTATTGATACTCACTCTGTGTCGTACATGTCCAGAATGTATTTTGAACAGTTCGGGTGGTCACTTGAAGGTGTAAACTGACAAAACGTCCTGTAATAGTCGTTGTGACAATCGAAATCGAAAGTGACTGTTTCACTTTCCGCTCCTAAATGAAACGAACGTCAATAAGAAAGGATAAACTGACAGCATATAGATTATTCATTAACATGCATCTCATCTCAATGTGTCTACTGACCACCTAGCCCCATATGTGCCCTCTCCCTATACTCATTCTGTATCTCGGAGCTACAGAATGAGCGTAGGGAGAGGGCACATATGGGGCTACTGACCACCACACCACCACCACTGCTTACCAGAAATAGACGTCATGATCCCAAGTTGAATGAACATATAAATATGAAAGATAAATGGTATCCCTCCACGAAGACAGCACAGACGGAACATGTCTGAAACTGTATTGGTTCGTCGACGCGAGAGAGTTTAAAACGAATATGCTATGTTATTTACAGCGCCAATAGACTCACTGTAATGTCTTGAATATATCGGGCTACTGCTGTGTGACATCCCTTCCTCTGAATACAATCCACCGCGGGGTTGTTGTTCCACAAACACAAAGTCCATGAAAGTTTACGGGAAATGAAGCCTACGTGTGTATTGTGCGTGCGTGCGCGAGCGCGCGCGTGTGTGTGCGTGTAGACTATGTTGGTGTGTGTGTGTGTGTGTGTGTGTGTGCGCGCGCGCGCGTGTCAGGGTCAGAGAGAGAGAGAGAGAGAGAGAGAGAGAACAATCTTTGTTCCACTTTTTCTTTGGCAATGTAAACGTATGTTTTCTCATGCCAATAAAGCTCCTTTGAATTGAATTGAATTGAATTGAGAGAGAGAGAGAGAAAAGAGAGAGAGAGAGAGAGAGAGAGAGAGAGAGAGAGAGAGAGAGAGAGAGAGAGATGCAAATCGTTATTGGAAGGTTGGAACTTAGTTGGAAGTGCGTCCCATTTCCTCATAGCAGGGCTGCAGGGCGTGGCGTGCGTAGGCTGCAAACAACAAAAATTACTTATTGAAGATTTTCTAGAGATTAACTGTAGCCTAAAATGTAATTGATCAATGTCCACAGCGATTAAAGCAAATACGTGGATAATTGGATTGTGAATTTGTGAGCAAACTTGCACCAACAAAAATAAGAACGAAAAACAAATGTTGGAGCAGCAACATAAAAGGCAGGACAGTTGAACATACCTCATAATAACACTGGGAATAATGCTGGGAATAAAAATAATAATATCGACCAGTGATGAAAATTAAGGTACCTGTACTTAAAATGAAATAGGAAGTCATAACTGTATAACTTTGCTTTTTGAATGTATTTTGGCTCCACTTCTGTCTAGTCACTGTCTGATAGCTGCAGGTCATTATCAGTTTTAATTGTGATTCCCTTGTAGGGTGCTAGAGGGCACTAGCGACTACAACCAGTATTTAGAGAAATGTTTAACCGTGGAAAAACTAGGAGAGTAAAAAAAGTAAAAAAAGGTTTTCTTTTTTTTGACATGTGTGTGGGGGGGGGGGGGGGGGGGGGGGGACAATATGATCTTATGTGTGGGCCAATAAGGGCTTGTGGGGGGCCAATAAGGGCTTATGTGGGGGACCAATAAGGGCTTGTGTGGGGGGAAAACAAGGGCTTATTTGGGGGGCAAATAAGGCTTGTGGGGGGCAAATAAGGGCTTGTGTGGGGGGGGCAATAAGAGCTTATGTGGGGGCCAAAAAGGGCTTGTGTGGGGGGCCAATAAGGGCTTGTGTGGGGGGCCAATAAGGGCTTGTGTGGGGGGCAATAAGGGCTTGTGTGGGGGGCAAATAAGGGCTTGTGTGGGGGGCAAATAAGGGCTTGTGTGGGGGGCCAATAAGTGCCATTGGCCCTTCAAGACGAACATTTGACAAGTAATGATAAATTCCACTATCATAATGAATTATCTTTTAATCTGTCATCAGTCAGTTTTAGTTTCAGACTAATGAGAAAATATTGCTTATTTTACTGTCCAATGACATGAAATGGCAAGGACTCCACAAAAAGACCACCCCCAAAAATCGGCGAGCGCTACACGCGCCCACACATGTGCCCTTTTCTGGAGTTTGAGCCCCTGCCCTCTCAGTGCTCTCTGCACGGCCCTGTCTCCTAGCTAGTTTTTGGGTCTCGGATTGGATCTGTGACATAATTGTCAGTTTGTTCTATTTTATAGCCTATACCTTGTTTAAGTTGTTTGACTGCAAGATCTTAGCCTTGACCCAGGAGTGTCCTCGATGAGACAAAAACGTGCACTCCTCTTTAAAGTCATGGTAGCTAGTAGGGGTATAACGATAATATCGATAATATCGTTATACCCAGTTACTATATTATAGTAACTGCATTGAAATCGAATTAGTCAAAAAAAGTATATCAAAATGGAAACTCAACATATTGTATTGTTTGTCTTTGTATGTATCTATCCATGTGCGCGTGCGCGTGATTGCACGTGCAATGCATGTGGTAAAAAAAATCACCATTACACCACTGAATATACAGTAATGTCTATGTATTTGCCAGATAATCACTGTTTCACTATATCCATAATTTAAATTTAATTAATTTGAATCGTAATTAACCAATATCGTCCATGTATCGTATCGTCAACCATGTATCGTGATATGTATCACTGTTAAAATGTATGGTTACACCCCTAGTAGCTACTAGCTAGCTATACATTTTTATTTCAGTACCATGGACAGCTCAGCGTCGGGCCCATGGGGGCACTGGGGAACTGGCCTATATCTGTCTGTATCCATTTTAAGTCCATATATGGAGATATCTGTATCTGACTGTCTGCGGTCTGCCTAAGTCCATGTTATACCCATATAGATCCATGTTGTCATACATGCCCATGGGCACCACCATATGGGCATTTCGGTTGGATAAGCGATTTTGGACAGAATATGGACAGAATATTCCATTTCTTCAGGCAGAATGAAAAATCTGGGGAGGGGTTTACCCAGGCTACTGTTTTATAGGCCTACTACAAATAGCCTAATACAAATAGCCTACTACAAATAATAGCCTACTATTAACATTGAGTGACTGCAGTTTCTTCCTGTGGTGAAATGTCCCTTTAAAGACCAGAGCTAACCTTTTGTCTAGGTGGATTTTTGCGAAACACATTTTTGGAACAAAATGCCTCATCATCAATCATCCAATTGCCATCCAAGGCGTAAGAAGAAATTGCACTCTTTTCACATTGGCCTATTATAGCGCCACCAGGAGGCCACAACCTGACCTGCCCTGGTGGAGACATGTGCCCCGAGGGACACTTTATCTAGTTCATTCATCTTTATAATTTGTTTATGCAAAAGCCCACTTGATCTAGACACTTTCAGTATGAGATAGGTATTTAGACCGTACTGGCTTTTGGGGTTTTAAGTGGTTAAAACTGTTAATAAAATGTTCAATCAATCAAGCAATCATATCCTGTCTGGAGCCCGTCTACTGTATCCGCTAATTTCAACACACACATGCATACTTGCGACGACAGTTTCCGTATCACGTCATCGTAGAGTAACAACCAGGCTTTCCACCTCGAGTAACATACAGCCCACATTGACCACGCCCCCTGAGACTGTTTATATACTAAAAAATTAAACATACATGTCGCATGTCAGTTAGGAGCTCGGTCAGTAAAGGACAGTGGAAACAAGTCGAATACTTTCGTTTAGCATTGTTCACTGAAACAGGTAAGTCTCATATTTGCAATAAAATATATATTGCTTGCATTTCTCCGCAAATGCACCATGGGCTAGCTGCATATGTAGCAATTTCCTGGTATAGTCTTAAATTCTAACCGTACGTTGTGTGATCGTGACCATGCAATTCATTGTGTTATGTAACTATGTTAACTGTAATATGAATATGTTCTTCTAGCCTTTTAATAAATAAAGACGATCATGGATGTATATATATATATTTCTTATCGATTTTGACATTTTCATATAGCTAGAAAGTAAAAGTCAGACTCGATAAACTATATGATAGTTTTGATCCAAGGCTATTGTTCTGCCTGAGTCAGTCTTCCAAAATCTACGCTTTTTTAAATTTCAAGGACGCACAGCAGTATTGAGGTGCTGCTGCTGACCTTGGTAAATATAAATAAGTGAAGTCTAAAAGTGGAGAAAAAGGCTGCACAGTGCACACTCATCATAGCCATGATGCAGATTAATTTATTAAATTAATACTAACATTTCGACCTGGAAAGTTCTTAAGGGATTTAGATGGTTGAAAAACAATTTTGCCATTTTTATTATTATTATTACAATTATTATTATTATTATTATTATTATTATTATTATTATTATTATTATTATTACTAAGAATATAATATTTCAATTATTTTGAAGTGTATCATTTAGAAAAATAAAGTGTATCGCCATGTTCACCACGTGAAACTACAGTGTGAGTTGTGCCTGCCATGTTCTTTTTCAGGTGTGTCAGGATGGTGGTGCTCTCTAAGGAGTATGGATTTGTGGTGATAACGGGCGTGGCCAGTATAGTCATGGTTGGACACTTGGCAATGAAAGTCGGAAAGGCCCGCAAGAAGTACAAAGTCCATGTGAGTCAAGTCAAGTGATTTGGGGTTGGACTTGGACCGTAAGAATGGAATGAATTAGTCATCATCATCTCTCTCTCAGGCCGTGTAACTCAAACAGTTTATATAGCCTAAGCTCTGCACTGACACAAGCTAAAGCTTTGGTTTATGCTGCCCTTTTATAAAGACAATGCAACTGTCCTAAACCTCACATGATGTTGCTCGGATATAGTAACTTGGTCCCAAACGGTCTGCTTACCCTTAAAAAAGTTGTTTAGCAAAAATATATAATCTACAGACGAAAAATTGAATAGAATAAAAAACAGACACCCATATAACATTTGAATACGGTAAACTAATCTACAGCCTTTTGTCGTTATTGTTCTTCGTATGACAGCTGCCTCAGATGTACAGCGATGACCCAGACACAGGAAATATCTTTAACTGCATCCAGCGCGCACACCAAAACACGTAAGTAACTGAAACAACTCTTTTTGACCAAAGTGATTCACAAGAGTCATAAATACAAAAATCATAGACATAAACAAGTCCAACAATAGACATGAAGCTTAAATGCACAAACAACCAGCAGTAAAATTAATAAAAGCAAACGATAATACAAATCAGCCAAACTAGTGGGATTAAAATGGTAGTAGGGCATTGAGCCTGGACTTAACCACCATCAACCATAGCATTCCTATTCGGTGGAACATTGATGTTATATGTGGGACTTAGCTCTAAACTAATTAAGTATTAGTTTAGTTCACTAAAAGTATAAATGTTTAAAGGATTCAATGGAGGTGCAAATATATAGGGAGGGGAATGCGGTTCCACAGTCTGTATAGGGCCTGCGACAGATGTATTGTATGCTAGTGGTGCAAAGTTCAAAATGTATCTCTTCTCTTGATCTAGGCTGGAGATATACCCCGCCTTCCTTTTCTGTCTGGCTGTGGGTGGCCTGAATTGCCCTGTGAGTTCAGTTCAGTCCTTGCATTTCATTTCATTTCAAATACTTGTAAAGTGAAAGAATGTATCAGTGACATTAGAAAGTGCTTTATTTTGACATGTTATTGTGGCATTTGTGTGTTTGTAACAGCGTTTTGCTAGTGGTCTCGGGGTTGTATGGATTGTATCAAGAGAGGTCTATGCACATGGATATTCCACAGGAGGTATAAGACATTTTATTTTTTCCGTGGTGCTTCACAAACTGTACCAGGCACTATTGAGATACATTTAAAACTTTTGAAAATGTGTATGCTTTCAGAGCAAATTTAGCGACTGTCCTTATTTGTGTGGAAGACGAAATTATGATGTTTTTTTACCTGTCCCAATCAGATCCCAAGAAAAGGATGCGGGGGGCGTTTGGAAACATTGCCATGCTTGGATTGATGCTGACCACCCTCAATTTTGGCCGTCACCTGCTGGGATGGTGCCCACGTCCGTTTAGCAGGTTTTCTGCTAAACTGCCACTTCCTGTAGTACCTGGCCTGTGAGGGTCTCCAAAATCGTTTTGTAATATGGACACCTTATGTTGTCTCTCTCATTCTCTTTGCTGTCCATCGCTTACATCTTTTCTGGGGCAGGGGTTGGAGTCGTCTCGTTGAATTTACATTACCCAGAAGCTCTTTGTTGAGTCCAAAATATCTCTTAATTCAACCATCTTCTCCTGGCAAGGCTGGCTTGCACATGTTTCCATCATACCACTGACTGTACCAAAATGGTAGGTTTGGACTATCCACAGGTTGCAGAATAATCTTTTTAAAAGGTGTCACAAGGTGACAAAAGACACACGCATTCTGTCCTGCTGGGCTGGGTGCTGAATTTTATTGTTATTTCATTCAGAATTATTGTTTGATGTTGAGAGCATGTTTTTGTAAGAGTTGCTTTAAATGAAGGAACTGCAGATAAGAGAAAGCACTTGGGGTGTAAGGAAATGAATGCACTACTTTAGGGTTAGGGTTTAGTAGAATCTTCATGTGTATATTGTTAATATTTATGATGATATACTGCTATGGAGAAATGTGCACTCAACTATGACACATTCCAGCCAAGTTACTCCAGTCCACAGAGTAAAATGATACAGCAGAGTATTAAAGTCTATTTCTTCTAAATAATATGGGGTTGTGATTATTATTATTTTTTAACATTTTCTTTAGCAAACAGCTCCACCTACACATGACGTATGTAATGTGTAGGTGGAGCTGTTTGCTTTGTTTATGGTATTTGTAACGGGTGTGGTTTACTCATTAGCCTCTATCAACTGCACTATTGATTTATAAGCCTGTTGACTCATGATGACTCAAATGTACTAATGCCATGTCACCTAAGCAAACACTATTAAGGCGGCTGGTATGAAGTTCCCTCTGTATGACCACAAACCGTAGGGTTTTCATAATCTTTCAAAATGTTTTATTATAGAAAAAAGAACAGGTCCATAAAACATTCACTTCAGTCCACTTTTCAAGTCCATATCATAAATCACTGTTGGCACTTGACTGAAGGTAAAACTGACAGTAACACCAGGTAAAACCTGCAGTAGAATAGAGCTTCCAGCACATCTGCAGAAGGCAAAATACTCTAGGTTAACAATCTTATTGTGATCACACTATACTTGAAAGTACCCTGATGCTGTTTGTAGTTTATGAACATGAACTAAGTATATTATTTAAAAAAAAATCAACGTCACTTTTGTTTTTACATTTACGAATAAGCAGATATATCTAATTGACATTTTTAGCATAGCTATATTAGCATCTACATTCCACTCAATTATAACATCCAAATGAATAAGTAGATCTTAAAATGTATATCAGCCACCATGAAGGATCATTTACAAAACATATATTACTCTGGATCAAGAGAGCCATGTTTGTGTTTCATATATCCATGGAAGTTTATATTTAGTGTTAGTAACAGTGCTTAAAAATGACCTAATTGAATGATCTCATGTACATGATCTGTATTCTCTTCATGCATATGGCTTTTGAATAAATAACTTGCATTCCTTATTGTCAGATAAATACAATTTTCAACTAACAAAACAAAAGGCTTCCTTTAGTGATTTACATTCATAAACATTTGGATTTCAGACCTTGGCTCTCAACGCTGGTCCTGGAGACCTGAGTATCTGGTCTCTTATGACCATTACTGTAGTAGTCTGGCTCCCCAGAACCATAGCTGAATAAAATACCTATTGGTCCTAGTCTGTTGGTTTTACAACAACCTGTAATTGTAGGCAATTTGGTTTGAAAAAAATATTTGGTCAACTCAGGGATGAGTGCATTCAAAGTCTTACCAGAGAATTTAGAGACTCAGCAACGGTCACTTTTATTATGTCACTGTTAATCCTTCCTCTGTATTACCTTCTGTACTTCTCATTATTAATAACCTAGTTACAATACATTACTTGGCCTGAGGTTGTTTATTGGAGTCATCTGAACTAGCAGGGGATCCTCAATATATCTGATCACCCCTAGGGGGCAATGTGACCATATGTGTCACACGAAAGTGCTGTGCATTGCCATGGCTAATACCAGCCATAGAGGTACTGCTAAAACAAACAATGTTCCCATTGCACTAAAGAGGAAACTGCTCAGCAGGGCACATGTCGGGGATATAACTGGGTCCAATTAAAGGCTTCAACTGGATCCAACATGGCTGTTTGGTGTTTGCTCTGCTTCTGTTTTGCAGGTCACCTCCATCAGTATGAATACCTGGAGAGTGGCGTGTCCTCCAGCAAATCATCCTAGAGAGCATCACGGACAGGAAGGACATTTAACTATTAAGCACGGTTTGGAATCACCACAAATCACACATAAGTTGATGCTGAATCATGTATTGGAAACTAGTTTGATATTGTGCTGTTTTAACTCACCATTGGTAGATCTTGGAGTCGATGGAATTCCGGGTGTTCTGTCCGTTGCCGGAATTTCAGGAAGAGGACGACGGAGATGATGGCAGTGGTGACAATAAACACTGACACCAGACCAGCGAGGAGGGGGTCTAGAGGGGAGCTACGGTGCTGCAGGGGCCCCTTGAAGTCTACATGACACGGGAGGGACGGAGGGTGGTAAGTTGAACAAAAAGCCAAAGGTATATAGCATGTACTGTTACAAACTTTGCTCAACAGAAAGGATGACGTTCAATAAAATAAAGATACTCATTACTAACTGCAACCTATTCTTAAATACATTTCCTATAGCTGTGAATGCACGCAGGGCCATCCCACACTATCCTTCACCGTACCGTCATCTCCAATGTTGAGCTCCGATGGCACCTCCTGACGAGGTTGGCTGGCAGGGGGGTAGGCGGGAGCTGAGGCCTGGCTTGTGGTTGGCGGGCGGGTGTTCGTCTGTGTTGGAGCCTCAGTGCTGGCGTGCGTAGAAGGTTGGGGCGTAGTAATATCCTGCAGTGGAGGCATCAAAGAGGGAGGAGCAGAGGTGGTCTGAACTTGAAGTTCTGTACCCGTGGGTGTAGCGCTGCTGTCAGTGGTTGAAATGTACTTTAGAGGTGTGGATGTCTCTACATCGGGTGGCATTGAGGCGCTGGCTGGAGAATCTGAAAATGCAAACGGAAACGAATTTAGAAAAGGAAAAGGAAGTCGGAAACAACGCATTGTCAGTATTTATTCTGTATTATATAAGAACTCAAAATTACACAGAAATAAGTCATGGAAGGGCAGTGTTGATTCAGCAGGTACTGTTTAACCACATGAAACCTAGCATCCATTCTGGAAAATCGCATTTTGCAATTTTTGCATCGGCTATCTTCAGCAAATAGATTTGGTGTAGATGGAAAAAAAACGATATACAGTAGATGAAATCCACTGAGGTGGAAGGATGCGCAAAATAAGGGATACATGGTAACTGCTTGACAGTGTCTTACACATCCTTATTTGTTCCACCTCGTGGATTTCATCTTATTGAGTTAACGTTATCAGCTGAGCATCCATGCCCAAAGGCAAGCAGAGGACGCGCACATGGCTTCAGTTTCAGATATATAGGGCAGTTTTCCCAACATTTTCTGGATCTCAGGGCCTCCTAGAAAATCGCTCCACCCATCTGACCACATTTTCAAATCACGTTTATTTTAATGATCAATCAATCAATTGTGTTCCGGGTTGGATCAATGGAACATAAAATACGTTTCTATTGATCAGCATCATAATGAAAACAAAAATGTCATGGTTTTAAAGAAAAAATACCATCACATTCTTTAACGTTATTTTGTGTTGTATTATCATTGAAATCTTAGTGTTTAGCCAATTATTTGGGGGCCCACGTCCAATATCCTCATGGCCCACATGTGTGCCCCGGCCCCCAGGTTGGGAACCACTGATATAGGGGTTAAGTAGTTCAGGCACAGTGTACACTGACAGAGAACATATAAACACTATGATGGATTCAGTGTTGGATTTAATGGATTCAGCCTTTGGACCATTCCATATCATGTTTTGAAAAGTGCTATGCTGAGTTAAAGTAACGTTTTTCAGGGATGAGAAACAACCACACATGACTTAAACTCAACAACAACAGAGGAAGAAGCGATACCAACAACCACAAAGGAAATGATGCCAGCAGCAGCATACAGATATTCAAAAAGTTAAACATTTACTTCAGTATTGTACTAAAGTAAATGTACTTAATTCCTGTCCACCACTACAGAGGAGTTATATTTATTTATTATCTCTGTTAACATACACGTCTTTCCTCTAGCGGCCATGCGTAAACACACTTTCTCTCTATTTCTCTCTCTCTCTTAAATGTTTATCCCACGATTTTTGTAACCCATTTTTTCACCCAGTGTCAAATATCTATTCTAATGTATTCCTGGGCGCTACACTCCCTCTGCCAACCTGGGGAGAGCAACAGGCTGACCTCATGCTTCCTTCAATGCATGAGCATCCAAGCCGCTTCTTTTCACCTGACAGGGGGGAGTTTCCCCAGTTGGACGTAACGCGTGGAAGAAAACATTATTCCAACCAGTTCCTTTCCCCTCCATCAGGCACCCCAGCTGGCCAGGGGGAGGCAGTTTAGAGACCAGGATTACTGCATCATTACCTTCCTTAATGATCTAGTTTCAGTATTTCTTTATGATGTATTTTTATTTATAAGGTCATTGTAGCGGTCAATTTGTATTGGAGGTGGGGCGGGGGGCGTGAGATATGGCCAAAGCATTTCCGGGGGTCTCTAGCCCAAAACGTTGAGGACCCCTGCCCTAGGGCACATGGGGAGAACATGCAAACTCCACACAGAAAGGCCCTTTCGATAACCCCACGTAGGGTATGGGCACTGATGACACAGAGGAGAGAACATGCCCCCCAGTGCCCATTCTCTCTATATACACACACAGCAAAGTGCTTTTACTTTACAGTGTAAAATCACACAATCATACTGTTACATGCCATGCTAAAAGAGAGCAGTAAGAGGCAGACTATGTCCGTGCTATGCTGTCATCTCGCTGAGCATGAGGAGAGCTACTGTGTTTGCAAACTGTTTTACAGCAGTGTTTTACAGTGTGGGCTGGTTTATTTTAAGATTTTACACAGCCACTAAACAGAATGGTTGGACCTAGCAACAATGCTCTGGATTAATGAACATGCAGTATCTTTTATGGAACATGGACAATATCAATGTCAAGTGGAAAACGAGAACATAATCGGATTTGTTTGCAACACATTTACAATGATTATCTTTCTGGACTATTCATTTCTTATTTAGGTGTGTGTTTATTGTTTAGCTGTGTGCAGAACGTTGCATGATTCTAAAATCCATCATAACTGAATAAACACTAGACTCTAAAAACTCACAAAACAAAAGTCAATCAAATTTGAATCATTGGATTACCTGAGAGAGAGAAGACAGACGCAGTAGTCTTAACGGCATTGTCAGTAGTATGTGCATCCGTCGACATTCTAGTGGTTGTGGTCGTCCCATTCCTGTCAGCTGTATCTGTCTGTGATTGGCCTGTCACGTGGCCGCCGGTCTGTGATTGGCCTGTCACGTGGCCGCCGGTCTGTGATTGGCCTGTCACGTGGCCGCCGGTGACAACCATGGATATAGCTGTGGTTCCGTCCTGGTATTCCGAGGTTTGATAACTTGGATTGTCTGAATCATGTTCCAGCTCCTCCGCTGCATCTGTTGGAGGGACTGAGGACACCGAGGCTCCGGCCTCACTTGAAAGGTCAACTGTGGTGAGTGTGGTTGTTGTCGGGCTGCTCTGACCTTTGCAAAAAAATAATAATTCAAAGTCCATTACAGGAATAAGCATATTTTGTGAAACGAGAGAAATATGGCTATATAGAATTGCTGTGAATCAGTGGTTCTCACATATTGTCATGTCAATGATCCCCCAAATGGATTTGGCCACAGATCCCCATCTGAAAATATTTTGTGCCAGGGACCCATTCAAGATTCAAGATTTGTGCTGATATTCCAAAGTTTTCACTTTTTTTTCTCAAGATTTTCAGAATATAACAAGCTCACAGGCTTGTTGATTAAAATAGGCGATGTACCGTATATATAAGTTAAAATGGTTGAATTGATGTTGATGCTGGGGACCTCTTGGAACCCCTCAAGGACCCCTGGGGGTCCCTGGACCCCACTTTGAGAACCACTGCTGCAAATAACATGAAGCACATTGACATTGTTTTGTTCCACCAGAGAGGATTGTCGTTTATCGACAGAAAAACATCAATACAAGTATGAAGTGAGGGGCGGTCTTATTATCGTACATCATAATACATCATCTCATTCCGGCCAATCAGAATTTGCGCCCTCACCTTCATCTTCAATGTTTGTGTTACGCAATGTTTGTGTTTACACTATGACATAAAATTGTCCATTCATTGTCAATGGGAATTTAATGTTTGTGTAGGACAGTTTGTGGACACACTAAAAGCTGGACATAGGAGGGGCTAGCGCCCCTCAACAACTTTATAGGTCTAAATGGGTTTTAACCTGTCTAACTCCTCTCTGACATGAAGGACTGTATCATAGCAACAGTGTTATAGTGAAACATCTGAAAAACGTGGGTTCAACTAAAGGTTAAATCCAGTAGCTTGTAGCTGACCTCAAGCATCTTCACACATTTCTCAAGGGGTTTCACAGTGGTACTGGCCTATAGTCACAGGCTAGAGCTGTTGAAAATGTAAATCCAATATAGCTGGCCTGTAGGCCTATGGTATATATGGCAAAATTGAGATTTTGTTAAATGTGTGCATTTTCACAAACTAATGAATGTTTTTAACTTTCAAAAGCATTTTCACATCCAAACAATATAGGATTTGATCAATTTCCAGTCATACAATTATAGCCAAAATGTATGAACATTTTCTTTCTGTCCACAGCAAATGAGCTAAGGTCAATAGCACACACACACACACACACACACACACACACACTAACTAACATCTAACATGTGACAGACTGTTCCCATGAGGTCATTAGGTTCTGTTATGTAGCCATGCAGCTTAACAGCCATAGCCTACCAATCTCTATCAATGTGATTATAAAAAACAAAACACATGTAGCAATGTAGGCTAATTATTCCAGAGGTAAAAGTATTATTAGGCATATCTAGGCTATAACTATGCGTTCTTCCTTATTATGAGCTCTTGAAATGTCAAAGTAGACTATCAGGCAGCAGGCTATGTTGACAATATAGGCCTAAATGAGTGGACAAATTAAGAACAATTAGCTTAGGATAATATCACAATCGATCAAGTGACAACAGCATCATGAGATCAAAGACAGGGGTATTATAGGCTATATTAGCCTACAAGCACACTCAACGAATGCTCCCTACCCTTTGTCTGCGATGAGCCGGTAAGGACCACCAATGCGCAGAACGCAAATTTTATTTCAATTTTCATCTCATTCGCTGCTTTCCGTGAAGACGAGCGCGATGAAATGTACAAACAAACGGCTTTTCTTTTCACGGCGGATCTTGCAGCAGCAGGAGAGGATATGTTCTTTCCGTTACGTTATTTGACTGGGCTCATCATCACATCATCATCTTCATCATCATCATGGCTAAAAATATCCTGAGGGAGTTGGGCAGTGGAAGGGGCAGGGGTGGGGCTGGCTGGCTGGCTGGCACACATTTAAAGCTCTGTGACTCTGTCGCACGACGGTGATGTCGCGCATCGAACATAGCAGACCTCCAAGCCCACATCGGGTCGCGGATGCTACGCGTTGTGGGCTTGTAGGTCGGCTATTTTAGGGCTAAAGGCAGGCTTTACAGTCTACTCTACTCGACTCAAGGACAGCGGATTCATGCTGTTAGTGCGCTGGATATATAGGCTACATTAATCTGTCTGTGGGCAGAATAATTCACCTCATCGCTGTGTGTTATCTTAAAAAAAATATATAGGCCTATATTTAAACATATTTATTTGACTATAGCCCCCCATGCAGTGTCGTGAGGTGAGGGCGGCTGGGATAGAGGGGATATGGAGACACCCCCTCAGCTGTCAGTGCGTCAGAGAGGGTCGCAGCTGTCAGGCGCGCCGCGTATTGGAACGCTGTTTGAGCATTCGGCCATAGAAAGAAAGTAGGCTAGTCTAACTTGTTTTCGTTTGTGTATAGCTACTTTCAGAGAGGTTCCATCGTTGACGCAGCGGGTGGTCTTTACTCAGTGATGTAGATATCGACGATACAGACAGGCTAAGTCCCTATTCTCCCTAAAGAGGTCAGTGTTTCACAGACTGTTTCTTCAAGTTTGCGCGCATGTGCCCTGCAGGATGGTTAACCAAATGATTGCCTCGTCATTGTTGTGACTATATTGAATGTTTTTGACAACGTTTTCTCTAATTGGCTCCCAGAAACATCAGACAGCAGGTGCCTTGACAACCAAAACAGCCCAGCATCTCTCAAGCCTGAATTATAGCCTATCATTATTGGGTCTGTTTTACTGAAATGGACCCAGCCAGTACAGAACAAAGCCCAGCTGAGTTGGAGATAAATGTGGAAAACGTGGAGTCGGTGAGTTCAAGTTGTCAACGAAAGGAAATCAAAGGCACTGTAATTAATGCCTTTACATTGCATTACAGCAATTAAGTGTCTATACCAAATCTTATCATTCACAATATCCCACTTCTACATATTGACCCATTCATACATACTGCTGCAAACTTTGATTCAATTATGGAAATAACTACAAAACAATAAGTGGCACGATAAACAAAATACAAGTTAAACTATACTGTATATTGTAATTTAACAGTGTTTTGCAGGCATTAGGACCTCTTGTAACATGACACCAGTTACAAGGCATATGCTGTCCTAATAATAACTATTGCCTTGTGCTTTGGATTTGTTGCCATGGACAACACATATTCTTTTACTCCTTTCTTTCAAATGGCCATCGACCACCTCCGCACGTGGGCAATTCTTTGTACAGTTGTCAAAGTATCAGTAGCCTAATCCTTGCTTAAAGTAACGCATGCTGTTACGTACCATATATGTTATACATGTTAGACATTTTGTACTCTGCGAACAATGAATTCACTGGCTCTCCTCATCTCCTCCTGTTCTCCAGGCTCTCAACCAGCTGTATTATGACCCGCTTATGGACCATAAGAATCTGGCCCAGAAGTGGCTAAGCCAGGCCCAGGCCTCCGCACAGGCATGGCACTTCTGTTGGGCCCTGCTCAGCCCAGACAAGGTACAGTATGGACCTTTGGCTCTATATATTGGACACAGCAGTGGTTCTTTTTTCACGTCACAGATTTTGGACACAGAAGCGGTTATTTTTTCACGTCACGTCATGGGGGCCCGGCCTCATACAAGATTTGTGTTGTTAAAATGTTTCAAAAAGATTCAACTATATGAATAAAGGTCAACTAAACAAATACAAGGAAAACTGATGAATAGTCAACACAATGTTATTATAGCCATGTCATGCGACAGTCATAACATCTCCTTTAACCATGTCATGAACCAGCTCCCAGAGGTTCAGTTCTTTGGCGCCAGCACCCTTCACATCAAGATCTCCCGTCACTGGAATGACCTCTCCAGCGACCAGCATCAGAGCCTGAGGCTGCAGCTCCTCTCCCACATCTCCCACTTTTCCTCAGGGCCCAAGATGGTGCTTACCAGGCTGTGTGTGGCCCTGTCCTCCTTGGCCCTTAACCTGATTCCCCAGGCCTGGTCCCAGCCTGTGGCAGACATGGTGAGGGTGTTTCAGCCGGATGAGGCCGGTTCAGATGGTGGTGGTGGGTCTCCCGGGACAGAAGAGAGGCCCCGCAGCCACCGCCTGGCACTGCTGGAGCTTCTCACCGTGCTGCCAGAGGAGTTCCAGAGCAGCCGGCTGGCTCAGGTCCGCCGTGCCCAGCTAAGGGAGGCCTTGGCTGGGGAGTGGGTGGTGGTGAGTCCTGTGCTGCGCCAGCTGCTGCAGGAACAGGACTCCTCCACACAGGTGAAGAAATGAGCATGTGAATGCTTTGGAGAATTATATTTGCCTCTGAGATGTAGTTGAGTAGCAGCATAAAGTATATCTGAAATGGAAACATGCAAGTTAAGTACAGTAAAAGTACCTCAGAATTGTACATAAGAACTTGGTTGCTCTCCCCCACTGCACACAGGTGAAGGAGAGGGTGTTGCGTTGTCTCTCCAGCTGGGTGGGCGTGGACGTGCCTCTGAGTGAGACCCAGGCTCTGCTTCAGGACTGTTTCACTGCACTGTCGGACCCGGAGCTCTTTGACACGGCTGTGGAGACCATAGTGAATGTTATCTCGCAGCCTGACTGCCAGAGGTGAGAGATGTGTTCTCACGCAGACCTACTGTACCTGAGTGTTAATTTCCCTCTGAGGGTGTGGAATGGAACCAAATGGACCCTAATGGTTTAGAGTCTGGCAATCAGAAGGTCACCTCCCGGTCTGCCATGGCCTATGTGTCGAAGTGTCCCTGAGCAAGACACTCACTCAACCCCTAACCTCCCCCAATATGATTATCATAACCATCTGAGTAGCTATCAGCATGGGTGAAGCTGAAACTGTATTGTACACTCACCCAGTCTGCTCTTTCTGGAACACGCCCTATGTCATCTTGGTCGACTGTGGTTTTTTCGGGTTGCTTGGTGCAGACAGTGGTCATGATCAGTGTGTGTCATTATGCGAGCGTGCACGTGTGTGTGTGTGTGTGTGTGGCAAATATGTTTTTAAACGTAGCTTCTCGATTGTCTGCAGATTAATCGAAAAAGTCATCGATGGAATAATTGCTAAGAAAATAATCGATAGTTGCAGCTCTAGTAGGCAGGTACACCGATGCTGTTGTCAACCTCATACCCCTGGTGTTGAGTCTTCTGTGTGTGTGTGTGTGTGTGTGTGTGTGTGTGTGTGTGTGTGTGTGTGTGTGTGTGTGTGTGTGTGTGTGTGTGTGTGTGTGTGTGTGTGTGTGTGTGTGTGTGTGTGTGTGTGTGTGTGTGTGTGTGTGTGTGTGTGTGTGTGTGTGTGTGTGTGTGCGTGCGTGCGCAGGTACACTGATGCTCTGGTCAGCCTCATACCCCTGGTGTTGAGTCTTCATGAGCGGCTGAAGTCAGCAGCTCAGGATGGGGACATGGAGACGTCACATGGCATCTGTCGCATCGCTGTTGCTCTGGGGGAAACACACTCCAGGTACACCCACACACCCACACACTTGTGCATGCATGCATGCACATTATAAACTCATGGCTGTCTCGTCTGGTAAACTGAATGTCGCCAGTTTGTCGCCCAGTACACCTAGTCATGTGTCGAGGTGTACCTGTGCTATACACTTAACCCATAACTGCACATTAATGACATTTCCCCATTGCTCCTAATAGTTCGAAATCCGCATGTGTTCAAAATGTAATGTGAGAAATGATTTAATGTGATTATTGTTCTAAAGCATTATGATTATTTATGAGTTCGCTTTAATTATACAGTGATATAAGCATATTATAATGCCTTATGCATTATAGACATGGGATAGCCTGGGGTCCAGCCTGATCCCAGGCTAGACATGGGATAGCCTGGGGTCCAGCCTGATCCCAGGCTAGACATGGGATAGCCTGGGGTCCAGCCTGATCCCAGGCTAGACATGGGATGCATAGCAAGTGTTACTCTTTCTTTCTTTCTTTCTTTCTGCACGTGACAGGGTTTTACTGGATCAGGTGGAGCACTGGCAGAGCTACCTGTCGCTGGTCAACATGATCCTGTCCTGTACGGGCATCCCCGGGCACTACCCAGTCAACGAGACCACCAGCTCGCTCACTCTCACCTTCTGGTACACTCTGCAGGTAGAGAATAACAGTCTTAAACAGTGTTGGTTGTATGACGTTCTGCTACTTAATCCTCCTGAACTTCAGCTATTTACATATAACATTCATTCAGTATTTGATCATTTGTACAGTGTGTGTTTATGTTTGTAGAACAAATGTATTTGTCGGAAGAAAAATAAATGCAGACAACATCAACATCACTCAGTTTGTTTGTGTTGATTGTGTCATTGTCCCCCCCTGCGTGGTCAGGATGACATCTTGTCCTTTGAGGAGGACAAGCAGGCAGTGTACCTGCAGGTCTACAGACCTGTCTACTTCCAGTTGGTGGACGTGCTGCTCCATAAGTCTCACTATCCATCCCAGGAGGAGTACACTTCCTGGTCCTCTGACGACAAGGAGCACTTCAGGATCTACAGGTACCACCTGGGGGAGTGGCAAAGAAACCACATTAACACATTTTGGACTGAGGTTGATTTAAAAAAAAGTATTCTAAATCCTAACAGTTTTCTTAAAAAACTATGTTTCTGTGTCACTGGTGCTCAACCTTTTTGTCATGTCAAGGACCCACAGAATTATCTGTAATTGGCCGCCGACCCCCAATTTGTTGTTACAGGAACCCCCCCAGAAGCAAAGATTTGAGATAAAAACGTTCACTGTGAAAGAATAAATAGTCAAAGATTTGCGCCACCTTTTCAGGGGTTTTCAAAAATAGCAGACCTATAAGCTTGTGAGCTTGTAGATCTACTATTTTTCAATAGCTAAAGTATAACATAATGCTATAAACACCAAAAGGGGTTCCCGTTTTGGTTATGGTATTAAGGCAAAGGTTCTCAGAAATAGCCTAGGCCTGTTATACTTACGTTGAAAATAGCCGATCTGTAAGGCCACAACACATCGTTGTGACTTGCAACACGATGCAACGTGTTGTGATCTTGTAGATCTATTTCCGCCATGCACGTGACACCGTCTACAACAAAATATGAATCCGTCTTTAGTGGTTAAATGACCCAAAAGAAATAGAAAAGATAACTTGTTCAGCATCATTGGAATGAGTCTTTCTGTTCAGCTGGTTGAGGGCTCTAACCTGTCTACTGAACCTTTTAATCTCTGATTCAAACATGCAACATGCAACTAGAATGTAAGTCCCTTTGTAAAATAGCATCAGACATAAATCCCACACAACTTGGCAAAATGGCAAATGAATGATGCGTCCTCGACATGTACAGTTGGAGGCCATCGATATTGTCCTTTTCTTTTTGCTGAGGTTTGCGTGATCTGCGCAAAAGGACAGTTAACCCATTTTGGGCGGGAACCCCTTTTGGTGTTTTAAACATTATGTTATAATTTAGCTATTGAAAAATAGCAGATCTACAAGCTCATAGCGCGCCACCGAGTGGCGCGTTACGAGCTTGTAAGTCTGCTATTTTTGAAAAATCGTGAAAATTTTGAAGGATTTTTTCAGGATTTAGAAGGATTTTTAAAGGTTTTGAGGTCAGGCCTAAATGGGTCAAATGATAAGGGACAATATCGGTGGCACCCAACTGTAGAATGAACGTGTTTCCTTTGTGTCTGGCATGACAGAGTGGACATCTCCGACACTCTGATGTATGTGTATGAGATGCTGGGCGCGGAGCTTCTCAGTAACCTCTACGATAGGCTGGGCAGACTGCTGATGGATCCAGAACACTCAGCCACATGGCAGGTACACATGGATAGCCTCACTCAACTGAAATAGTTGGTATCAAATATTCAGTGGGTTTCAAACAATTACACTTTTGTGTTGCTTTTACCGAAGTAGTAATCAATGTGCATGGTTGATATTTACATATTATTTTACATTATATTATTTATTATTATTATATTATTTAATTCCTAATAAATTATCCTAACTAATGTAAAAATTCCTGTTTAAACCCATTTTGATTGTTATACCTTTCAATCCGGGAGCTACCTCTGTGTCTCATTAGTTGTTGCTATACATGTAGCAGCATACTTAAAAAAAAGAAAACAGAAAACTTAGGTTTTAGAATAATCGGTCTGTCTCTGTCTCTCTTTCAATTCTGTATAGAGGGTATGCATACATCCAAACAGAAAAGTCCTATCTGATTGTATTAAACAATGTTAAACGACGTTAAACTTTGCCACTCGATTTGCCATTGACTTTGGGGATGTGCATACCCTCTATTCAATTCAATTCAAATTACCTTTATTGGCATGAGAAAACATACGTTTACATTGCCAAAGCAAAAGTGGAACAAAACAATCAAGATAAAACAATGTATGTACAAATAAATATTCAATATAAATAGGAGACGTTAGGCTTTATACTTGTTGACAGCAGTATTTCAATGTTTTTGCTTTCACTTAGTATAAAACACATTTGCGAAAAGTAGCAGAAATGTATTCAAATGTATTTCTATGTAGCGAGGTAATTTGCTGTAAACAGTGTAGGGTATAAACAGTGTACACACAATGATTTGTATTCCTTAAGGTGGTTGTATTCCTCTCTCTCTCTCTCTCTCTCTCTCTCTCTCTCTCTCTCTCTTAATGGTCTCTCTCTAGGACACAGAGGCGTTGTTATTTGGCTTCCAGTCGATAGCAGAGACCATAGACATCAACTACTCTGATGTCATTCCTGGCCTCATTGGCTTAATACCAAGAATCAACATCAGCAACGTCATGCTGGCTGACACAGTCATGTACACCATAGGTGTGTATGTACATGTTCGCCGTGGCTACATCTACATTCTACAGTATATACTATACTGGAAACAAGGGACATGTATCTTTAAATATCTATTATACACAATGGTTACTTAATGTAGTGTATTTATACACATACTGTACTGTACTGTTCATACTCTTTCATTGAGTCCTTCAGAGTTGACCATCCTCCCTTATTTTGTTTGCCCTTCTTTGTTCATCTTTCTCTCTATCACTGCCCTTTCTTTCTTAATTGTCTCTTTCATTGTCGTCTCTTTGTTTCTTTTATTATTTTGTTGTCTTTCTGTTTCTTTATTTCATTATTCTTTTGTTTATTTGCTTCTTTTCTTCTCTTTCTTCTCTGTCTCCTTCTTTCTGCCTTCCCTTCATCTCTCTCCCACTCATTCTCTGTTTCACACAAGCGCTTGTTCTGCTGTCTCTTGTTGTACCGTGTGTATGCAGGCTCTCTAGCAGAGTGGCTGGCTGACCATCCAGTGATGCTGGGCAGTGTGTTGCCCATGGTGCTGCAGGGCCTGGTGAAGGCAGAGCTGTCAGTGTCCAGTGTGTCCACGCTGAAGAGGATCTGCAGGGAGTGTCGCTATGACCTCAGCCCCTTCCTGCCTGACATCATGAATGTGTCACAGGTACAGTACTAGGCCACTGCTTCCCAACCTTTTCAGACCGTGAACCCCCCAAATAATAACATATTCAATTATTTGGAATGTAGGCATTACCTTTAATTTGACTCGGTTCGACAGATACATATCGTGAAAATAGATCTGCAAGTTCACAACGCCTCGTGTTGCGAGGTGATATTTATTTGTCAATTTGGCCAAACAGTTTTTATAGTAGTTTGTATACTTTAAATGTTTTTTTTTTTTTGTGGCTTTCGCCTTTATTTTATATATTTTATGGAGGGACAGACAGTAGGCTGACAGGAAATGGGGAGAGAGATGGGGGGAAGACATGCAGTAAAGGCCATCGGGATCGGGAGTCGAACCCGCAGCACACTGCCAGGCTGGATTACCAGCCAAGGTGCCTGGACCACTGAGCCATGGCCCAGGCCTAGTTTGTATACTTTAGATGCAGTAATTAGTTTTTAGGTATCAAAAAGGTCTTAACATTTTTACAGTTTACAATTTAGGCATTTAACAGACGTTCTTTACAGTAAGCAAGGAATACACAAGGTAATGCATAGAAATATTAATCTAGGATCATATGTAAATCAAGAACCGATCAGTCTAAACAGTAATATTAAAAATATCAATAATCAGTACATTAAAAAGTATACGCACTATAGGATGCCAGGTCTACAATTGACCTGGCATCTGTCTACGTAACATCCCATCTAAATTACATTTTAGCCTTTGCATATGCCTGCAAGGTCGTCAAGGCTAGGGCAAGTGCTGTCACTTCACTGTCATCCCCAAAATCATGTGGGGCCCCCCGGGGGTCCCGACCATGTCCCAAAACAACATGTTGACAACCACTGCAGTAGGCCTGTCACAGTTATTACAGAATCAATCAATTATTCGAGATAATCGTAGTTATTTTTGCATAATTGTTTCCATGTTTTACTAAGCCTAAAAGCCAAACAGAAA
The DNA here is from genome assembly GCF_951216825.1 of Electrona antarctica. Classification (NCBI taxonomy): domain Eukaryota; kingdom Metazoa; phylum Chordata; class Actinopteri; order Myctophiformes; family Myctophidae; genus Electrona; species Electrona antarctica. The sequence goes on along the minus strand of NC_136800.1, from coordinate 16,945,091 downwards.
TGTAATTTGTAGTTAGGTTCCAATGTTCAATGCTAAAAACACAATTAAATTGTCAATCGTAACTATTCGTCTGACAATTAATCGTAAAGTAAAATGTTATGACTGTGACAAACCCAGTATTTGGTATTGTATTTGGTATACTGCAGTAAAAACACTGATACATGTTTGTTCTCTTTTCACAGGACGTACTGCTTAAAGACATTCATAAGGTCAGTGCTGTTCCAACTTGATCTGAATTCAGCTTTCAGAATACAGCTTGTGATGTATCTCCTTGTATGTCTGTACAACATTGGTTTGTGTGTGTGTGTGTGTGTGTGTGTGTGTGTGTGTGTGTGTGTGTGTGTGTGTGTGTGTGTGTGTATGTGTGTGTGTGTGTGTATGTGTGTGCGTGCATATGTGCGTGCGTGTGTGCGTGCATGGGGCGTTCTCATGCGTGTGTGTGTGTGTGTGTGTGTGTGTGTGTGTGTGTGTGTCTGTTTCTGTGTCTCCTGGTACCACAGCACCTCAAAGGCCCTTAAAACCAGGCTCCAGACTTCCCAAAACAAACTGGTCAGGCTCCTACTTGATCTAGCCCCCCGAACCCACCTCACCCCTGCCCACTTCGACAGGCTGGAATGGCTTAGGGTCGACGACAGAGTACAGCATCTTGCAATGGGTCTGGTCCACAAGATTCGATACACCACCAAGATACCCATGTACCTGTCTAGATACTTCCTTAATGTTAACGAAGTCCACACCCACAACACCAGAGGGAGTGCAACGAACCATGTACAACCCAGATTCGGCACAAACAAGGGACTAAATTCTTTTCGCTCCTATGCCACCAAAATGTGGAACGCCCTACCAACTGTCATTAAGACATGCGAATCCCTTGACTCCTTCAAAACCGCTCTCAAAGGGCACCTACGGATGGCTGCAATTCGAAACTGGCCCCCGTAAAATCTGAATCCCCCCCCGCCCCCCCCTTCTTTCCCCTCACTGTATATATTTCTTTTCCCTTTTTACCTCCTTTTTGATGAATTCCTGTTCTGTCTATAGAAGTGTCTATTTGTACGTCTCTAAATGTTTTGATGATTTGAACATGGTGGACCCTGTTGGAAACAAGTGTAATGCTTAATTGGGTCGTCCACTCACAGTTAACAGCCTTTGTATTGAGTTTGTGCTTGAAATGTACTGTAATTCTGCAAACTGTTAATAAATTCTTCAATCAATCAATCAATCAATTCTGTTTCTGTGTGCGTGCGTCCGTGCGTCCGTGCGTTTGTTTGTGCGTGTGTACGTGCACACCTGTGCAGAGCAGCCAGTGCATGTGGCTCATGCAGGCTCTGGGTTTCCTACTGTCTGCCATGCCTGTGGAAGAGATTCTTGGCAGCCTCCACTCCCTCATCAGCCCTCATGTCCAGAGACTGGAAACACTGGCACTGGAACAGGTAAAACACACAGATAAACACTGGCACAGTACATGATGTGAGTGAATGATAAAATAGAATAGAATAGAGTAGACTGTAGGCTACACGTGGGAATTTGCCTTTTGCTTGTTTGCTGATAATCAGTGATAATAAAAATCACACCCCAGTGTGAAGTGAGCGGTGCCGTTGATGAGTTGATCTGCTGCACCCACTATCAAGTACATGACATCATATAGTCATTTATTTTGCCGTTGACTTGAATGGGAATTGGGGGTGGAATTAACATGCACACAAAGTCACTTGTTGGAGCGGTTAGCATTGCTCAAAAACAGGATAAAATATATAATACTATTAATACATGTATGCAACAGAGAATCCTGTATATATTTCAGTAAATAATGGCGCTGTAATGAAAATGAGTAAGCTAGTAATTTTGCACAAGTGGTTAGTAACTATGTTGTTGGTCGTGGTGTTGACGATTGATGATGATGACGACGACGACGATGATGATGGAGATAGGGATAATGGCGATGGCATAAGGAGAATGCTATTTATTAACCTTGAAGAGCGAAGCATTTTATTATTTAGGGTGCCTTTAAAAAAAATGCTATAATTTGTCCGAGCTGCTCCAGTGCTCCTACTGTGATGCACCGAACCTTGCTTGGTTCCGTTCTCATACTTTGCCCTCTCTTCCTGTGTCTGCAGCCCAGCCCCAGCAGTAAGGTGTCTATCATCCATATTCTGGGCATGTTGTCCAGTCTCTTCACCACTCTAGACATCAACAGACAGACGGAGAGTTTTGAAGGACCTGGCCCCGCCCGAGCTATGCCTTCCCAGGTCACGCCCAACCCTGTAAGACAAAAGAAAAACAAAACAAAATAGATTTGCATTGTTTGGACATTGCATTATATAAAAAAAGAAAAGAAATGTACATATCCAAGCAACTCACACACGAAATCCAAATTCAATGACAAATTCAAAAAGAATAGGCTGAAGCCCAAACAATGCTTATTCTTTGCGTATAACCTTTACAAAACTTAAAATATGCTGCAAGATAAAAGGAAAAAAATGAAAGAAAGAAAATGTTTTACTCAAAACTGTACCCCTGAATTATTTTACTTTTCTAGGCTTTTTTTTTAAATCTCCCCTGAGATTTACACAATTTCAACCCATCACTAAAGCTATTCCATAACTTAACACCCAAAACTGAAACACATCTAGCTTTTACATTAGTTTTTGCTTTTTTATGTGTTTTAAAAATTCATAACCCTCTTAAATGATACCTTCCTTCTAGTCTTAGTTCAAAAAGACGTTGAATGCAAGCTGGAAGGCCTTTACTATTGGCACAAAAAGATATTTCCAAGGTTTTGAAGTGATCTCACTTAATTCAAAATTATGCAGGACTTTATGAATAATAGATTTGTTGATTCAAGGTTTGTTTATTATTCTAAGCTCTTTTCTGTAATTTAATAATTGGATCTATATTTGTTTTATATACATCCCCCCAAGCCAATTAGACATGCCCAAAATAGGACGCCAGGTTGAAAGTGGTTGCCATAGTACAACTGGGGCACACACTCTAAATATGTCAAATTCTGTCTCTGAATAAGACTGTGTCGCCCCCGCCTGGATCCATTATTTATATTACATGAATAAAACATTCTATGTCACAACCATCTTTATTCTACTGCTTATGGCTGCTCATGGCTGCTGCATTATTGTACACAAAAGTAAGCTCAGCTGCCTCTAGCATTGTCCAGCTAAATAATGTGCTGCAGTCACACTCTTTTAAATACAGTCTCAATAACCAGTTTACAGTATATGAATAGACCTCTAAGTCTAAAGCATGGCATCAGTGAATTATTGCCTTATTCAAGGAGCAGGTGAAACACTTGAATGTTCTGTTAAACCCATTAAAACTGGGAAAGCATCTGTGTCATTGTAGATTTTTGCGTTGGCTATTCAAAGTGACAGCGCGTCACTTTGTACAGTGCTGCAAGCTTGTACATCTGCTATTTTTGAAAAATCTTGAAAGTGCTTTTTTCCCCTTCTTCTTTTTTTCTCTTCTGGGGGTCCCTGGTTCAAAAAAAATTCAGATGGGGGTCTGCGATCAAATATATATCAATTTGGGGTGTCCTTGACATGAAAACGTTTGAGAACGACAGATAGAAGGCATTTGTAGACTTGTAGGCTTCAGGTCTTAATTGGTTAAGAAACAAGGCTTTTTTTTTTCAGGTGGTGATCGTGTTACAGGAAGTGTTCACACTGATAAACACCATCCTCAGCAAGTGGCTTGATGACTCAGACGTAGTGGAGGTAAGAAGTCTGTCTGTCTGTCTGTCTGTCTGTCTGTCTGTCTGTCTGTCTGTCTGTCTGTCTGCCTGCCTGCCTGCCTGCCTGCCTGCCTGCCTGCCTACCTGCCTGTGTGCTGACTCACACTTTCTCACAGTTCCTGTACCCCCACAGGCGGTGTGCGGGGTATTTGAGAAGTCTGTCCGGACCCTGCTACATGACTTTGGCCCCATGGTGGCGCAGCTGAGCCAGATGCTGGGACAGATCTACAGCGCCTTCCCACAAGCCTCGGCTCTGGATCTCGCACGCCAGGTGGGTCTCTGTAGCGCAGAGCCCAGATTCCCAACACATTACTGTCTCTGTACACGGGAAAGAAAGATTACCTCCATATCTAGGAGCCAGGGATTTCACAGTGTTTTCATAGTCCAATTTTCCTTACATATTAGACCAGCGGTTCATGAGGTACTAAACCACTTAAACCCTATATTGTATTATTCTTTGTCGTATGACCGCATCGCACAGCAAAAATAGCCGCTCCACAGCTCCACTCTACAAGCTAACAAGATGTGAGCTTGTAGATCTGCTATTTTTGCTCTCTGACTCTTTGGGCATGGCGGTTGAAAGTGCTTAAAGTACAACTCTGTCTCGTTGTAGATGGTTCACATATTTTCGGGAGAAAAAGAACACCTCTCTTCCATTAAAGGCCTCACTGAACTGTTGACATCCACTACTCTCGCCATTTTTCAGCAAGGTAAACAATTATCATCCAATTAGATGAATATTTTACCTTTTTGTTTTTGTTTGCAAAGCTGATGTTACTGACCTGTGATGTACAGGCCCAAGGGATCACCCTGATATTGCAGAATCGTTTATGCAGCTTCATGCTCAGGTTAGTTGATGTAAATTTCAGTACAGTATTTAATGTACACTGTATATAGCATATATCTGTGTCAGACAGAAACATCTGGTTAATTTCTTTTTATATCCTTGATTGTTATAGATCCTGAAAAGGAAACCGGATTTGTACTTGTCTGAGCATTTGGATATTAAAGCATTGTTTTACTGTGGTGAGTATCATGTCTGTCCTACACATTAAATGACGTGATTATCGGTATACTTTGGGTAAAAACTAAAAACGTGATTGATTGCATTTTTCCTGAGCTAATTTAGCACCCAGAGCTAATACCTAGATATGGACCATGTACAAACCATCATGGGACCACAATAGAAATAAGCTTTATTGTGATTTCGATGTACACAAATATTATGTACAACAAAGCAAATTATAGACTTTTAGAAATCTTTGCATCTAGCCTTTCCGCTCTTACAAGCACATCTCTCCTTTATTCAGGGATTCTGTCATTCAAGTTTCCAGAGACGCCCACAGTCAAAGCAGCCAGTCTGTTCTTTGTAAGTCCTTAATATAAACATGCAGTGTTCAATTAAACAAGTCACTTTAATTCAGTGGTGTAAAGTATATTTACTCAAGCACCGTACTTAAGTATAATTTCAAGATACTTTCACTGTACTTAAGTATTTCAACTTCAATATTTTATACTTCTACTCCAAGACATCTATGAGAAAAATGCTGAAATCACATCAATCTGTTTGCTCTCTTCTCTATCCATGACAGACAGAGCTGTTGTCTCACTGTGCAAGTGTGCCCCCTGTTGGCGATGTACTGCAGAGGGATGGAAAGCTACTGATAGAGACTATTCTGGAGGTGAACTTGTCTCGACTTTACCTGATACAAAGACATGCTGCTTTTAACTCATTCACTTTGTAGGGTAGCTGCATGGGCATCATTCCTTCAGCAATGAGACATGTTCAAAACTGGGCTCTATTTTTATAAGGAATAAACACTGAATGATGAACAACAAGAAGCAAATACATTCAAATAATATAAACGTAGAGTATATATATCGCTGTTCCTGCATCAATGTTGGATCCGGTTCCTCCGATTCCTCTGGTTTCCGGATCCCGACCCTAGAGTTCTGAATCTGATGGAAGGCAGCGTCTAATTGTTTCTCTTGGCCTTCCTCCTTCAGGCAGTGGGAGGTGGGGCTGCACGCAGCCTGACGGAGCACTACTCGGAGGTGCTGTACAGTCTGAACAGACACTGTCCGTCCCTGCTGTCGCAGTGGCTGAAGGAGAGCCTGCAGGCTCCTGGGTTCCCCTCCGTACAGGTGTCCATGGAGCAGAAGGATGCTTTCAGCCAGCAGCTGCTCAGGTAAACAAACACAGGACATGAAGCCTTTTCAACAGCCAACGGCAGCTGATTGGTCGAATTAAACCATTAAGATAATTATTTGAAAAATAAAGATTTACCCGGACCAAGATTGATTCAAACCTCCAACGTTTGACTTATACAACCTCACCTTTTCACTTACGCCACCAGGTTTTTCCACAATAATTATGTGTACAAGGTCATATACTCATATTTGAAGTTGAAGGGAGAGGTGACGGGTCAAAAGATGAAAATCCAGAGCAAACACCTCCCCCCTGACTGAATGAAACTGAATCTGATACACCTACTGATGATCTGCGTTCATTAGATTATTGCTTAAAACCATCGGTTCGAACAATTTTATTCTGCCCCCATATTTAATATTTAAATGAGAGTAAACAGGATGGGGCCTTTTTTAGCCTTGCCAACATCACAAAAATGCAGACATCTTAAGCATTAGTTTGGTACCAAGTAACATTCTATCAATATTTAATATTACAGTATCAATTGTATCAATATATTACCACATTAGGGAAACGAGGCACAACCCACTGACATATGTATTTCGTTTAATTTCTTTCCTTCAGGGAACAGGCAAACAAACGTCGTGTGAAGGAGATCGTGAAGGAGTTCTCCCAGCTATGTCGAGGCCTCCAGGGTTCTGGATACTCCTCTGATTATTAGACTGACATCCAATGAACGTTAGAAAGGAATCAATAACCTGAATGCAGCCGCTTCCGTTTGGCACAACAACTGATGTTGTGCAAGTTGTACCATCGATTGAGCCGAATGTGTTGACCCATTTGTGGTCTGACGGCGATGCCCCATCTCAGATTACTGTGACTTCAAACCATGATGTACATGTGGACACACTGAAGTGCTGCAGACAGAGCCTGTTTGAATGTAGTGTGTTTAAATATGACTGTGACCTGACTTTGCTGCCTGTCAAACTTATTTTAATAATACAACTTCGTTTGGCAGTTTGATCGAAAACACACAGTGAGAAACACAATGAGACTTGATGTGATAATGAGCCTTCATTGCTTTTCTTTTTTTTAATTGTCTCTAATCGTGGACTCACAGGCAGTGGTACATAGTAGTAAGTAAGTACATTTACTTGTACTGATAACATTTTCTTTGAGTATCTGTGTTACTTGACTTGAGTATTTGTATTTTGGATATTTATGACTTTCACTCCACTACACTTCAAAGATGAATATTGTACTTTTGACTTTTGAGGGGGAGAATAAAAAGGACTTTGTTGACGACTTAATCCCCATTTAAAATAGTGAAACTAGAAAATCTACAATATCACAACTTGTCAATGCAACACGTTGTGAGCTTGTAGATCTGCTACTTTCGTTTCGGAAAACGTCAAAATGTCAATACAACAATGCATTGACATTAAAGAGACATGTATTTTAAAAGAGACATGTATTTTAAATCATGACATGTATTTTAAAAGCAAGTACTCCAGGTCTCCAGCACTTTATCTCTCAAGTACAAATCTGACTGAGCATGAGCAACCTTCAGTTGTTGTAGTTGAGTAATATAATGTTTGACATTGGTGTTAATTCTGCAGTCTCTCTTGTGACACTCAAAAAACTCTATTAACTCTATATAGCATTCCTTACTCAGCTCATGGGGCTATAATTCCAGACTCTATATAGCATTCCTTACTCAGCTCATGGGGGCTATAGTTCCAGACTCTATATAGCATTCCTTACTCAGCTCATGGGGCTATAGTTCCAGACTCTATATAGCATTCCTTACTCAGCTCATGGGGCTATACTTCCAAACTCTATATAGCATTCCTTACTCAGCTCATGAGGGCTATAGTTCATAGCTCATGGGGCTATAGTTCATAGCTCATGGGGCTATAGTTCATAGCTCATGGGGCTATAGTTCCAGACTCTATATAGCATTCCTTACTCAGCTCATGGGGGCTATAGTTCCAGACTCTATATAGCATTCCTTACTCAGCTCATGGGGCTATACTTCAAAACTCTATATAGCATTCCTTACTCAGCTCATGGGGGCTATAGTTCATAGCTCATGGGACTATAGTTCATAGCTCATGGGGCTATAGTTCATAGCTCATGGGGCTATAGTTCATAGCTCATGGGGCTATAGTTCCAGACTCTATATAGCATTCCTTACTCAGCTCATGGGGCTATACTTCCAAACTCTATATAGCATTCCTTACTCAGCTCATGGGGGCTATAGTTCATAGCTCATGGGGCTATACTTCCAAACTCTATATAGCATTCCTTACTCAGCTCATGGGGGCTATAGTTCATAGCTCATGGGGCTATAGTTCATAGCTCATGGGGCTATAGTTCATAGCTCATGGGGCTATAGTTCCAGACTCTATAAAGCATTCCTTACTCAGCTCATGGGGCTATAGTTCCAGACTCTATATAGCATTCCTTACTCAGCTCATGGGGCTATAGTTCATAGCTCATGGGGCTATAGTTCATAGCTCATGGGGCTTTAGTTCCAGACTCTATATAGCATTCCTTACTCAGCTCATGGGGGCTATAGTTCCAGACTCTATATAGCATTCCTTACTCAGCTCATGGGGGCTATAGTTCCAGACTCTATATAGCATTCCTTACTCAGCTCATGGGGCTATAGTTCATAGCTCATGGGGCTATAGTTCATGCACCAGACTTCCCGGTCCTTCATTTCCACCCACAGTTCCTGCCTACTGAAGCACGTAAAAGTACGCACTTGACAAAATGTGACAAATTTTGTCAAGTGCGTGCCATTTAGTGGCAGCGGTGGCCGAACGGTTTGCGGAGCGGTCTTGATACCGGAAGGTCGCCAGTTCGTATCCCCGGACCGGCACGTTAAAATTACCACCGCTGAAGTGCCCTTGAGCAAGGCATTGAACCACTACCATGAAATGTTCTATGAGCAGGGCCTGGCTGTAAACAAGTATCTGATGCTTAGTCCAGTTACCCTGGGTAAATATAGTAACTTTGCTTTGCTTTGTCAATGATTCAATAGTTAATGTGCCTGTCAATATTCAACATTACGAAATTATGTCTACTATGTCTGAAATTATGTCTATTATGTCTACTCACGACGAGTCACGAGCCATGGACACCAATTATGACGTCTATAGTGAACCGTTGCCCCCTCCCCTCCGGGCCATGAGTATTGATTCTGTGGTAGGCCTATACTAAATTATATTGATCCCTGGAATATATCAACTGGGAATGGAAAGTCATCACCAATCATGGTGGTGACGCGAGGTTAATGGCCATGGGTGTAATTATGCATAAGCACCACAGGGTGTCGCTGTATAGTCCTACAAATCAACCTGAATCATTTCTGCTACAGCTGATTCAGTCGCCATCTTTTTCCCCAGACATAAACAACACCGTGGGGTCGCGGACCGCGGTGGCATTTTGATGCACACTTTGACATTTCGGGAAGTTTAAACCAAAGATCCGACCTCGTTAGCCCCCCCGCAGGGCACCGGCCGGGTCTTTGATCTTTCCCCTCGTCCCAGAGATGTGACAGGGGGATCCGGGGACCTGAGGGACAGCTGGTCGGTGTTGGTTGGTGGTGCTGCTGACAACTAGAACAACGTCACCGTGGAACAGAGGGGAGAGGAGGCTCGTCAGATCAGCTGTTTGCAAAGTAATAGGTAACGGTTTGTTTGCATGATGACAACTGTCTGTGTGACAACCATGCATGTCTTGATGTTTTGTCGTATCTGTTTGAATAGCAGTTTGTAAAACGTGTGTTGGGTTTGTTTGCAGTCGCGCAGCCAGTGTGGCGTCGCTTATTTGCCCCAATAGTAGAGGCCATTTAACAACCTCGTTTCATAGCAAGATATTATCTTCTTGCAATGCGATGAAACGAGGTTGTTGTCATAATTCATAATTTAGATGTCGCTGGCCGACAAGAGCTTGTAGATCGGCTCTTGTCTGCGACCGACACCGGCGTACGAAGGACAGGGTATACAAATAAAAAGTCAGGCTAGACAGCGTTACTTGGCAGATGTGTGATATATTTGTATTCTGTCTTGTAAAGACAGACACCATGGGGGTCCAGAGTCGTGGACCTCCTGGTGCGACGGACTGAAGGTGTTTAAATAAAGGTGGGAGCCAGGAGGAGGTGGTCAGGGCTGGTCCTACACATGTAGAAGACATGGACCAGGAGTATGAGAGAAGACTGCTGAGGCAAATCAACCACCAAAACCTGCCAGCAGCAGAAACCCACCTGACTATAAAAGTGAGTTGTAATTTAAATCAGTGCTGTTATGTTCTCCACACATTTTCAAGTCAAGGACCCCCAAATGGATATGCATAGTCCTCTGAGTGACCCTCCTAAAAAAAGATTTTCAAGGATTACTTTCTCACTGCTGTTGGAGGTCCAAATATGAAGCTGTTATCCACCACAGGTTGGATAGGTATTGGCCTATTACAATATACAAAATGGGTAATTGGGGCCAAGTCAGGTGTTCAACTGGGAAAGCCACAAAGTAGCGTTTCAGTGATTTTGTTGTTTAATCTATATGGGTTTGGGAGCCTATATGAATTATGCCTTATTATACCAAGTACAACTGTTTGCCGAAATAAATGGGTTGACAAATCCAAAGATATGAGCTCTTGACATCCATCTACCAGAATTGAGCATGACAACCATGGAGTTCAGAGTCAGCGTTCGCTAGGGTCTCACAGCACACGCGTGCTCCAAATAACTCCAGTCCACATTTTGCACAGATATTGCTCAGTATTCTGGCTATGAAGATACAGTAGCTGCTTCCCACACCATTAATGTACATTTTTCATGTAATTATTACGCAATCATTTTGCAGACACTTGCCGGAAGTGGTCTGACCGTCTGATGCAAAATACGTCACATTTTCCACATAATGATGTTGCCGCTTGGCCCCTCCCCTTTTCACTGCACACAAACAAAGCGACAAGAGTTGTTCCCCAAATCGACATGGGTCCATGGAACTGCTTAGGACACAGACAGACAGACACGCTGTTCCCACAGGAAAGAAAGAGTCCTGGCTGCCTCTCGACTCTTGATCTATTATAACTACTGTAAGCTGTCGGCAGGTTTGGCGAGATCGCACGAAAGCCAGACAGACACGCACACGAAGCAACACGTTTTGTTTGTTAGATCAATGTTTAACAGTGGAAAGATGGAAACCTCTAGTCTGCCAGTGAAATAATTGTGACTCATTTTGTTGGGGACCACCTGTAACCCCCTTGATGACACATGGGGGGCTTCTTGCTCAATATTGCCATATAAGCTTGATAAATGTAGCCCCACACTCCTGCTGTGAAACGATGAAGCATTCTCTCTCTCTCTCTCTCTCTCTCCCTCACCCCCAGTGTGGAGGGGCCACTTGCAGCCCCCCCAGTGTCAAGTCAGGAGATCGCTTCATTCCCACTCGTGCTGGAAGCAATTGGAGCATCAACTTTCATTATGCCAATGTGAGAGTGCGTGCGTGCGTGTGTGTGTGTGTGTGTGTGTGTGTGTGTGTGTGTGTGTGTGTGTGTGTGTGTGTGTGTGCGCGCGCGCACAGTATATACTGTAGATACACACGCACCCAAAGATTTGCACACATTGTCACAATTTAAAATTCTTGAATTCGTGCCGCACTATGAGCTTGTATATCTGCTATTTTTGAATAGCCGAAGTATAAAATAATGGTTAAAATCTAAAGTGACACAGATGCTTTCTCCATCTTAATGGGTTAAAGCTATTGCTATGGTTGAGATGTTGTCTTCTTTCTCCTGTAGGAAAACTGTCGCTCTCCCAGTCAGAGTCACAAGGCGAAGGACGCCAGTTCAGATTCAGGCAAAGGTTGGTCATCCTTTTGTCATGGACACAGTACAATTCTCTCTGTTATGCTCTTTGCAGTTAAATGAACACCAAGAAGTGTATTATCTGTATTCTGACCATAGTGATTAAACAACCTTTTATTATTATTATTTTTTTTTATCACAATTACCGTAATAGATTTATTTTGTATGGAGATTCCTGCCAAGGTTTCTGCCTGACAGCAATGTTGTGTAACTCGAGTTGATACCATAAATGAGGGTCATTCCACACAAGTTTTCCACTTGACAGACAATATTTTGTTCTTATCCGTTCTTGTTCTTACATAATGTGCGGTGCTTCTTCCAGATGCTGTAGCCTATGCTGCCCTGTTGAGGAATGAGTTATTGGGGGCGGGAATCGAGACGGTGCCAGACCCGCACACCGATGACCGGAGACATACAGTCCTCTCCCCAGACTCCCACAGCCTCTTCAGGGTATATGAACCACCAGCAGTAGCACAAACTGTTGCATCAGTGGTGTTGCTTGCTCTCCCTGCAAAAATGTTTAGTTTAGTTTAATGGGTTATTTGAAAAACAAACACACACAATATAGGTTGGAATGTTTCAAGGATGAGACACATTAAAGTCCAAGTCTTATTTCCATTGTGGTCCTCATGCACAAAATACATGACAGATCACACAAGTGACAGTAAGGTAAATAATACCAACTTTCAATTGCACATGAAATCTAAGGGAAAAAATAAAAGTCAGCAACCCACATGGGTAGTGGAAACGTGTACCAGTGGTCAGATCAGAATACATTTCAGAACAATATTAGGAGTAGTCTTTGGTCACATTATTTTGGTGTTTTGTGTGCAGGTGACCCATAAGCCATAACTCGAAAACTTCACTATGTAACAAGCAATTCTTTTGTGTTCCCCACCAGTACACTGTCCACACGAGGAGAGCGCCTTTCGACGGCGCTAACGAAGTCTCGCCCTACTCCCTTTCTCCTCTTAGCAACAAGAGGTACAGTATGTTAATATCCCACTTGCCATACTCCAGTGTGTCCACTGGCTTCTTGAGGGGGTTCCAGTGGCCAGTGGGTCCCCAGCTAAATGCTGGGTAGAACTACCCATGAATGGACTGTTATGGCTCTGTAACCGAGTTAAATTGAGAAGGCTTTAGAGCAGTGGTTCTCAACCTTTTTTGTACCACCTCACAAAATATTTGGCTCTCCAAGTACCACCATTATGATTCATGTTAAAATTCAGTAGCGTACACTTAACCGTATCACATCCTATTCAGCTAGGCACAGTTCACACAGAAGGCAAATGAATCGTATATTAATGTATACAAATACAAGTAAGACGCGCAAACGCGGGAAGCGAACGCAGCTCGTAAATTGCAATAACAACAATTAGAATAAATTACGTACTTTTTAAGGTTTTTTTTAAGTTAAGTTTTTTTAAATTAAATGTTTTTTCAAGTTTTTTTTTAGTGTGTGTATGTGTGCGTGCGTGCGTGTTTCCTTTTTACGTTTTTTTTTTAAGTGAAGTTTTTTTTTAAGTTAAGTTTTTTTTTAAGTTAAGTTTTTTGTGTGTGTGCGTTTTTCCTTTTTACGTGAAGTTTTTTTTTAAGTTACGTTTTTTTAAGTTAAGTTTTTTTTTAAGTTAAGTTTTTTTTTAAGTTAAGTTTTTTGTGTGTGTGTGTGTGTGTGTGTGTGTGTGTGTGTGTGTGTGTGTGTGTGTGTGTGTGTGTGTGTGTGTGTGTGTGTGTGTGTGTGTGTGTGTGTGTGTGTGTGTGTGTGTGTGTGTGTGTGTGTGTGTGTGTGTGCGTGTGCGTGCGTGCGTGCGTGTGTGTGTGTTTTTGTGTGTGATACAGCTGCGCCCTCTGGTGGTGGGCGGGTGGTGTTACAGCGTGACACACAGACACACACACACACAGACACACAGACGTGATCTGCTGGGTCTCATAGTAAATGCTCACTGCGTTCGCAATAAAGAATATATATTTTTCACATTTGTCAGCCAAAGTCATGCTGTACAAAATGGTATTGATAAAACTGTGACTTTAACACCAAGTTATCACACGGCACAGACAGACAGATACTCCCGAGTCCCCACCCCCTCCTTTTTCATTTTCGGGAAGATTCATCGTACCACCAGAGGAGGTCTCCTGTACAACTAGTGGTACGTGTACCACAGGTTGAGAATCACTGCTTTAGAGTGTATTTTGGGGTCCCAGTGAAAATAAATGACCAAAAGGTGTCCTTGGCCTAATATCGTTGCTTGGAAAGAAACATCTCCACATTTCAACTTTGTATATTCCGTTCGTAAATGAATGCCCTGCTTCGTCCTACAAGACGGGCCAGACAAAAGTAAAATATTTAATTACGATTCACCAAGAGCCTGGATGGCTTGGTTCCAGGCTTTAAATAATTTATATAAATATTAAATCTCTATGGGGAAAAATGAATGGGTTGACAAATGAATATGTGGCACCACAAAATGGACTGATATGCTATGGCTATGCCCTATTAGCTCAATGGTAAAACTTTCAGCACTTGAAAGCACATGAAACCGGGTTCAAATCCCGGATAGGAGAGGAAAGTTACACAAGCTCACAATGCGAGCTTGAAAATCTGCTTTCATCAGTTTGGGTCCCGGGCTCCCGGACGGGCAAATGTCTACTGTAATCTCTCCTTTGGGTCTTGCTCTAGTGACTGTACAGATAACAATGCCGTTTAGGATTGTGTCCAGCTTTTTATGTTTTTTTGTGGCTTTCGCCTTTATTTTTTTATGGAGGGACAGACAGTAGATTGTGTCCAGCTATTGTCGTCTTGTTGACCTTCCTTCTTCACTCTGTTCCCCATCAAACATTTGCAGTCACAAGCTGCTGCGTTCCCCGCGCAAGCCGGCCCGCAAGATCTCCAAGATCCCCTTCAAGGTGCTGGACGCCCCGGAGCTGCAGGACGACTTCTACCTCAACCTGGTGGACTGGTCCCTGGGCAACCTGCTCAGCGTGGGCCTGGGGGCCTGCGTCTACCTCTGGAGCGCCTGCACCAGCCAGGTGAGCTGTGAATCACTTTGTGACTCATTGTAGCCTTGTAGATCTGCTATTTCTGATTTTTCATTTACTAGAGTACGAGATCAGGTCCAGAGCCTGGGCAGAGACCCTGTACACACACACGTACGTACGTACGTACGTACGTACGTACGTACGTACGTACGTACGTACGTACGTACGTACGTACAGAGACTTGGTGCATGTTATGTATAGATAGATGTAACATTCAAACGTGGAAACGATTATGACGATTATAACAAAATAATTGCGATTATCTAAGTGCCATCATCATCATCATCGGCGATCACTCGGTGTCGAGTATGATGGTCCTCCTGGGGGGTCCTTGTTGTGGGTCGTCAGATGCCTATGAAGGCCGATTCTGGAACCACATATTTTTGTGCAGTGTGGGCATGGGTGTGAGGTGCTGGGGGTGGGATGTGGAACGGCCTCTCTGATGGTAGTTGCTGCTCTCTCCTTTCGTTGCTGCCTCTTGACTGTGTCAGCCCGGCGGAGATTGCGTTCATGGAATATGGCTCCCTGTTACATTCCCTTATATGTCTAGGGGTTATTAAAGGATGCAACAAGGCTGGCAAGTGAACTGTTGTTTATTCACGGTGCTTCAATAAGGTATTTACACAAGACAGAAGGTATGCAATAATACAACAGTATGAATATATATATATAATATAGGAACATATATATAGCTATCCTTCTATCTAGACAACCTGTACGGACTAATAACGATAGTTTCTGGGTTTCCAACCAACTTAAATATAGGGCTGAGCCCTCTCGAGCCAAGTCGAGTTACAAGGTTTAACTTAAATATTATTTAATTTATATAATGAAACCAAAAGGCTGTATGGGGCAAACCAAAGAAAACAACAAAACAGACTACACCTATCCTAACGCAAACAGAACCCTCTAGCTAATCCTAACCAACAAAAGAAAAAGAAGGGTTACAAATTATCAAACTATATAAACTCTCTACTCTTTCTAATCCTAACCAAATACGAACTGTTACAAAAACCAAGCTCCCACACGCCAAATCATACCTTTCCACTTAACAAAAGTATAATTTCTTGTAACGTTACCACAGCGAGACAGGTCAGACAGATAAACACTAAGGGTGCTCCACACTGGAGACCCTGGTGTATGTTTATACAAGGTGTAGCTTCACAGCTCCCTGGACAGAGTGCTCTCAATATCACAGACTGAGGCTGCGTTCGAATTGCTAGGGTTGTTCCCTACTCCCTACTCCCCATACGGGGACCCAGACTCAGTGGACTCAAATAGTGATGAATTCGGACAATACTCCCTGTATGGGGAGCACCGACTCTGACGTCAATATCGGTAGAGGGCGCTATAGGTCCGCGGGTTCATGTACTTTTTATTTGCATTGTAATCCCCATAGGGTTTTTTTCAGATCGCCTCATAAAGAACTGTATGAAAAATAAACAAATCATCCCGCCGTTTCACTCATTTGGATATGAAGAATCAACTGACACCAGTCAAAACGCTGCTGCTGAAATGATGATAAAAAGGTTATTCTTTTAAAATAACATAGGCCTATGATTATTATCAATAAATTAATATTATATCCATTATCCAGCAATATGAAAACAGTGCACCACCTTGACAATATGAAAATATCAGCAGCATGATTATGAACCCCGCTAATCCTGGGGGGGGGGTGAGCTCTGCTCACAATACGGACGTTAACAGAAACAGCAGTCCAATAAATTGCTGCCTACTGTAGTGGCAGAAAATACTACTGCCACTACACTACATAATGAAGTTTTAATGTATTTAGCGCAATTCAATGAAATAATGTTAGATAACATATATGTTTTAATGGCAGGAATTAATTAATATTAATAAAACATATGTTCGGAGACACAATTAATATGTCTCACATGCATGTACAAAATATATATTTGACTTTAGCACATAAATGAAAACCTCACCAACCTTAATCCAAAAACTATTAAAAAAGTCCGCGGTTGTAAAAATAGTGTCGGCAGCAGGGCGCGAAACCGTGAACCGATGAACGATGGTTTGAAAGGCGGCGTAACAGCCCACTAGACTAACGAGGAAGCTGATAGAATAGGGTTCTGAGGCAGCATAGGAGTCAAATAGGCCAGCAGGGCAGCTGTCAGAAAGGGGTTCAGATTAGTAATACTATTGCAAATGAATTGTTTTATTATAAATAAATAAAATAAAACAATTGAAAATAAATGCACAGATCATTTGTCTCGAGATCTGTAGCTTCGAGATCCGCCAGGGAAGAAAAGAGAGGGGAAACGATAGTTTTAAAAGTACATTTGTGTTGATTTCTTTCGCTGGTTCAACTTCTGCCTCTTCTGAGTTGGAGCGCAATGAGCGCATGCATGCAGAAGCAGCGCACGTGCACGCAAACGCGTGCATGTGCGCTCAAGGGCGAGCTTGCGCAATGCATTATGGGGCAGATTTGCTTCGCTGTGTTTTTGTAGTGACCATCGGATGGTCCCTACAATTCCCGGTGCATTGTGGGATACTTCAGTCCACTACATTAGGGTGCAAAAATGCTCACTACATATTCGGACACTATAACAAAATGGCGGAACCCCAAAGTAGTGCACTATATGGGGCATAGGGAATTAATTCGAACGCAGCCTGAGTCACACTGCCAACGAGCTGGCATCACAGCTGCTCTTAAGTAGTCTTCCACAGGCTGGCCTTCTGATCGAGGATAGGCTCCCGTTGACGAGGTGGGCAGGTGGAAGGTAGATAGGTCTCCGCCTCCGAGCACCAGCCAGACCTGTGACTGAGAACTTCGATCAGCACTCTATACAAGCAACAGCATATGACCGACAACTCCATACTACCATAATCACTGTATACTATGTAATATATATGTATAAATATAATCACCGTATAACATATAATATATATATATAAATATACTCCCTGTATAATATATAAATATAATCACGGTATAATATATAATACATATAAATATACAATCACCGATTATGTAACACTCCTTCATAGAGACTTTTCCTCCATGTGCTTCTATTTCGAGCAAGGTCTTCCCAGCTTGTGCTGTCTATGTGGAATTGCTTGAGGCTGATCCTAATGTCCTTGAAACGCTTTTTCTGACCTCCAGGAGTTCTCTGACCAGTCGCTAGCTAAGTGCCACAGGCCCCCTGGCCATAATGATCTTTGGGTAGTAAGGGGTGTACATTAGTCCAGTGCCTCTGAAGCGTTTTTCCTTGGAGCCCCCCTTCTGACATCTGACAAAGGTTGAGACCCCCAACCTCCATATCTCTGGTGACCTGGATGGCAGGTTATGTTATGTTTATTTATTTGATATGGACATCACAATCGCATTGCTCATTGCACAGTTGTACAATTTGTAGATGCATTGTTTACAGTGTGTTAGCACAAGTACTAATATTCACCACCTGTCCACAGAAGACTAAAAAAAAACTAAAAATACAGTAACACTTTAGTTTAAAAAACCCACTCAAGTACAAAAAAGGAATACATACTACTACTAATAAACATAATCACTCACGTAACCAGTCAGAAACTATACATGTGAGCACAGTTGATTTGATTTCAACCATTGTTTGAGTCCTCTGTAGAACACATTACCATCCGTCTCTAGTTAGAACCGTAAGCATTAGTCCATGCCAGTGCAATGTGAGTGGGTATGGGTTGTGACTCGGACAAAACCAACATGAGTTGTCCATGTTTGAGCACGGATGTGATGAGAAGGTTAATTGAAAGGTGTCCTGTGTTTATGCATGTCTTCAGGTGACCAGATTATGCGACCTCTCCATAGACGGTGATTCTGTTACGTCGGTTTGCTGGAATGAGAGGGTGAGTTTGACTGTTTTTAATGGACATGTATCATATAGTCACTGTCAGACAGAAACCTCTTATCTCCATATTCTAACTTTTTGTGTTTTCCCCCATGTAAATGTATGCCCCGTTTGCTCATACTACAGCGTCACTTTGCTGCGTGAACTTGTAGATCTGTTACTTTTGAATTTGAATCATGAAAAGTAACAGTTTTAGACATGAGAGGTTTCCACCCGACAGATGATCCCCAGCCAAAAACCTAGTACACAACGTTTGAAAGAGTAACTTCAAGAGTATACAAATGGAACCAAATAGACCCACATGGTTCGTTTGGTCCATTTGAACTGTACAAACAGTTCATCATTTATCAGCTTAAATTTCATAATATTCCAATGTTTCTCACACAATTCAAACATTTTCCATGAAGATGTTTATTGTCTTTACTCTGTAGTTTAGTCTGTGTAGTAGTAATGCCGTGCTCTTGTTTCATAAGTATAAATATGTAAATGTAATTGTTGCGTGTGCTCCTGTCAGGGCAGTCTGGTCGCTGTAGGAACCCATAAAGGTTACGTCCAGATCTGGGACGCGGCAGGAGGCAGGAAGCTGACCAGCCTGGAGGGTCACTCGGCACGTGTAGGTCAGTCACTCCTTCACTCGCTTTCATTTTCCAAAACCTTTATTAAAATATTTTTTTTTCTCTATGAATTCTGAACAGAATTGGTTTGGTTTGTAATGTCAGACATGAATTTATACTTTTGTTAAAATAAAAATGTGGGATTTCATATGAAAACATCTATCTTACCTATACACCCCTGTCCGTCTTGGTGTCTTCAAGGTGCCCTGGCGTGGAACGGGGAGCAGCTGTCGTCGGGGAGCCGTGACCGGGTCATCCTGCAGAGGGACGTTCGGACGCCACCCCCTGTGGAGAGGAGGCTGCAGGGACACCGGCAGGAGGTGTGCGGCCTCAAGTGGTCCCCGGACCACCAGCACCTCGCCTCCGGTGGCAACGACAACAAAGTGAGAGAGCATCACGCGTCTTATATCTAGTCTACACACACGTGACACGTCTTCTTTGGTTCCATTTTTATTTCCTTATTTAGTTCCTTTTAAATGCCGGGGTCCAAATCTATTTTTCATATTAAACGCCCGGGCTAATATTTGGAAAAATACGGTAACTACAACATTTGAGTACTTTTTCCCCACCACTGTAATATTTCGGACTAATACAGTATTTAATCTAATCCTCCAGCTGCTGGTGTGGAACAGCTCCAGCCTGCTGCCGGTGCAGCAGTATGGCGACCACCTGGCAGCGGTGAAGGCCATTGCCTGGTCGCCCCACCAGCACGGGCTGCTGGCATCAGGCGGCGGCACGGCCGACCGCTGCCTGCGCTTCTGGAACACGCTGACGGGCCAGGCCCTGCAGAGCACGGACACCGGCTCGCAGGTCTGCAACCTGGCCTGGTCCAAGCACGCCAACGAACTGGTGAGAGAGAAACGGCTTATTATTGCATGATTGTTGCTGGAAACCTCGTACGCATGGATTAAAGTTCTCAGTCGTTCGTCCACGACTGATCTTAGTCATTTGGATTTCAGGGAAGCAAGCACCATATCTTCTATGAAAGCATGTCGCTTTGTACTTTTTATTTTGTATATTATAAAGTAATTTCCCATTTCTTGTTCATACATTAGCTTGGAAAAAGACCACAAGGTTGAAACGTCGTACAGTATATTGCTGCTGCACCTTGAGCACTTCATCTATTTCCAACCATATCTTCATAGAATTGGTCCTCACAAATGCTCATTATGAATTTCTGCCTACTGACAGAAACCTGCGGACCAATGACATTATCAATGGGGATTCCAATCTAATATAAATTCAGCTTTTCTCCTCCTGGAAATTAACATGGTGAAATAGAAGCCATGTTCTTGAAAACATTATAAAATATATTATATTGTATTATATATACAAGTTGGAAAACGTGTATATATATAAAAAATATATATGGAAATGACGAACATTAACACACACATGCAATCAAATCACAATAAGAATTCTCAAAGCTTTTGTCACATTTATTTTAATTCTAAGCGCTGGGCCCGGTTTCCCCTAAGTACCAGTACTGACACTGCTTTAAATCGTTCCATTCTAGTCTACAATGTTAAACCTACAGTTGCAAGCGTTTGCATTATCTAACTGTTTTCCTGTGATCTCAGGTGAGCACTCATGGCTACTCTCAGAACCAGATCCTGGTATGGAAGTACCCCTCACTAACCCAGGTGGCCAAACTGACGGGACACTCCTACAGAGTTCTATACCTGGTAAGACCACATTGGAGGTTAGACTATTTTATATTGTAGACTTCAGTCATGTTGGCGTCTTAAATCAATCCCTCTCCTTTTCTGTTCTTCTGCACCCAGGCTGTGTCACCGGACGGTGAGGCCATTGTTACGGGAGCCGGGGACGAGACACTACGCTTCTGGAACGTGTTCAGTAAAACGCGATGTACCAAGGTACAGTGCAGTGCAGGCACCCGTCATACACCACATTTTGTGACATCATAACCCTAACCCCTCCCCATTATCCTACAAGACACAGCTGTGGCGGAGGCTTAAGTTCAGTACGCTTTTTTAGTATAATCATAGTACCTGAGGATCATGTTTTAGGGGGGGAAGAAAATCACGGCACTCCATCTTTAAGTTTACAACTGGAAAGCAGTTCAGTAAACCAGATGTTTTGTGCCTTGTCTTCCTCAGTAAACCAGATGTTTTGTGCCTTGTCTTCCTCAGTAAACCAGATGTTTTGTGCCTTGTCTTCCTCAGTAAACCAGATGTTTTGTGCCTTGTCTTCCTCAGTAAACCAGATGTTTTGTGCCTTGTCTTCCTCAGTAAACCAGATGTTTTGTGCCTTGTCTTCCTCAGTAAACCAGATGTTTTGTGCCTTGTCTTCCTCAGTAAACCAGATGTTTTGTGCCTTGTCTTCCTCAGTAAACCAGATGTTTTGTGCCTTGTCTTCCTCAGTAAACCAGATGTTTTGTGCCTTGTCTTCCTCAGGAATCCAAGTCAGTGCTGAACCTGTTCACCAGGATACGGTAGTGGCGAGCGACGAGGAAGGGGGACTTCAGAAAGTGGGGGACACGCTGGCACAGACCCCCTAGCACATGGCAGGTGCTAGACCTGCTAGACCCCCTCTCTCTCTCTCCTCACAGTACTACCCCGACACTGCACCGCGTCTCTGAGACCACACCTCTTCATTCACTTTTTTATACAGAGGACACGTCGTCCAACAATCTCCTGATTGAAGACTTACCAATGATCATGGATTTAAAATCAAAGCAACCTGGAGTTTGGGACATTTTGACTTTTGCGTAAAAAGCTTTTTTTTTCTCATTATGGATGTGTTTAAAAGAAAATGTTTTATCATGTATTAAGTATAAACGTGCAATAAGCTATATATAATGGAGACATGTTTTCGTAAAACAAAAAAGCTCTTTTTAAGTTCTCAATTCTCAAAGGAGATGAGGCTCCTGGGGTGATGTGCAGCCCAGCTTTGGGTGTGTGTGTGTGTGTGGGGTGGATTTCTATATTTTGATAACATGCGTATATGATCGATAGTATACGATGGAAGATAAATAAATATGTGCACCCACATAGCTGCTCATGCAGCTGCAAAGACCATGTTTTTGTGCTGTTTTATTCTTATCACTGTCCTAACCATGCAGATCCCGTGAGCAGTGGTGGACAATGTCCTCTCAACTCCAGTGCTTGAGTCAAAGTAGAGATACTCCACTTGTCATGGTAGACCTGCGGCAAGGTCTAATGGTTTGGACTCTTATTATCTAGCCTGGAAACCAGATTAATCTGCCACAGCAAAAAGGGCCATGCCAGGCCGTCTGCATTGTTTTTGTTATTCCCTTTGTGTCCACTGAGTGACGCTGCAGCACCATGCTGCTTCAGGCAGGCTGAGTGACTGCAGCACCATGCTGCTTCAGGCAGGCTGAGGCTGCTCTTCTTCTATTTCACACAAATCCCAGCAGCAATCAGCAAGTCTCTTAATTGTACCCAAATGAATTAATTTGGAATTTAAGCCTTAATTAATTAAAGCCATTTCATCAATCTGTTCCACTGTTGCTGCCACTTCTGCTAAATTGTTTTGGTGAGCAAGTCGTTTTGAGGAACACAGTTTGCATCAGCTGGCTACCGACAGCTTGAATGTACAGTTGGGTGCCACCGATATTGTCCCTTATCATTTGACCCATTTAGGCCTGACCTCAAAATTTAAAAAAAATCCTTCTAAATCCTCCAGTTTTCTGAAATAAATATTTTCACGATTTTTCAAAAATAGCAGACCTACAAGCTCGTAGCGCGCCACTTGGTGGCGCGCTATGAGCTTGTAGATCTGCTATTTTTCAATAGCTAAATTATAACAATGTTAAACACAAAAAGAAAAGGACAATATCGATGGCCTCCAACTGTACTGTATTGTTCTTGACAGTGGCAAGGAAATGAGTGGCACTGTGACCATTGTAAAGAAATCCCCTAAAATACAGAGGGCGAGACAGACAGAGAGGGAGGGAGGAACAGGAAACTCTGGGCTGCCACCAGCAGGGTTTGTAATGGGACTGTCCGACATGGTAGAGTGGCGACAGGGCCTGCTGGCATGGTGGCACCCTGATCTGCACGTAGGCATGTCTGCCCTCTTGACAGGAACCCAACACTCATTAACAACAACACCTCCTCCCCTCTGACATAGGCGCAGTCACATGCGCGTGTGTACGCGCGCTGCGCACACACACACACCAATATGTGCTGAAGCATAAACAAAATACTGTATACGTGTGTGTGTGTGCACTGCAGATAAGGAGCACTCACGTGCATGCATGCACCCACACTGACCCATGCATGCCAATGCCATGATTGCCCACTTCTCCCTCCCTCCCAGATACACAAGCTATGTGACCCACATCACATCATGTGTTATCTGGCAGGCCAGACATAACAGAGCCTGTAATCTGCACCCTCCATCAGCTCCAGGGTCCAAAACATGTAGCCTTCCACGGCCTCGTGGTGACGTGTTGCTGTGCTCCACTGGTGGAAAGTAAAAGTAGTAATAAAAAGAATAATACATTTTATTTATTGTTGCTGTCGGCCAGAAACCTTATCTCGATATTTAGTTTTAGTTTAGTTTTTTGTAAAATAATGCTCTACAAAAGTATCAAACGAAGCAGATCTATAAGCTCAAAATGTGGCACAAAGCAATGTGTTTTGAGCTTGTAGTTTGAGTAACAGTTTTGGACATAATGTGGTTTGCGCCCGACAGACGTTATAAATAATGCACTTTAGATTTGAACAAATCTCAAACCCTCACAAGTACTTTATTGCCTAATTGTAGGCATTATGTTTACTTTTATTTACACAAATAGTTTAGAAAATATTATTTGACAATTTGGCCAATTATGCTTCACCATATGATTACTTTCCTTAAATGGTCACTAAATCCCAACCCCCAGGTTGGCCTTAGAACAGTGGTTTTCAACCCTTTTCATATCCTATCATACCATTATTTATACCACTATTTCAGGACATTTAGGCCCTCGCAGACCCAAAACTAAGGGATTTTTTGCGATTTTTCCACAATTCCATGCTGTATTGATGTTTGTACTGTACCATAAGAGAGACAACAGGCAAATGGTGATCAAGATGTGTAGACTTATTTAACATTAATTTAACTCTTGAGAGTGTAAAATGAAACCAAATGGACCCGTTTCATTTTACACTCAAGAGTTAAAGATCTATAAGGGTCCATTTGGTTTCCATCATTTTGCTGGGGACCACCTGGAACCCCCTCAAGGACCACTGGTGGTCCCCAGACCACTGGTTGAAAACCCCTGCCTTAGAAGCCAGCAGATCAGTGGATCCAGCATCCAGGAAGCCTGCCACCATGCCCTCACACAACGACACAACAATGGACTGCACACTAATCTCATCTCAAGAGCATGATGACAGACAGCCAAAGAAAAAGTTCCATCAACACTATAGCTACACAAAATCCTCAGACATGAGTCTGGGCACTGTGTGCAGTGTAGAAATTGACACCATAAGCCCTACTATTATTTGTCCTATATTATGCTTTTTCGTTTCAGTGCTGCAAACAACATCAAACAAACCACATTTATTTGCTTTATGTTGTTTGCAATAATAATGCATATTAATAATAATAAATAAAATAACTGGAATGGTTAATGGCACAATATTTTATCTTTTTCCATAATAGCAGGCTGTGTTGTGATTTTGACAGTGTCTTAAAAAATGGAGATGTATGTATGCTCAGGAGCCCTTTAACAACATGTTTTTGATGGCATCTGCAGTTTACAAAACAGCTGCTGCTATCTCTGTGTTGACTAGAATGTGTATCTGCATTCTTCTTATGGATGATTATTTTCTCACCGTTTGTACAGTCACTTGGTTTACACCGGCCCATTCCACCCCCCCCCCCCCTCTCTCTCTCTTTCCCTCTACCCCACCTATCTCTCTGTTTCTCTCTTTCTGTCTCCCTCTGCACACAAATCCACTAGCACTCAATCAGAGGGCTGGATGGCGAGAGAGCCACAGGCTGTGCCAATGCAGCGTGAGTAAAGTGCAGAAGCTGTGCACACACACACACACACACACACACACACACACACGCACTACTGATACATCACAGATCTGCCCCCCACTCCCACCCCCTCTCCCTGGCAGGGACCCCTGTGTGAAACAAGGACAACCATTGATCTGGGCATGGATTGAGAGAAGCCTCACAGACATTACACATGATGTCGTTTCCAGCAGATGCACATCTCTGCCGGGAAGGCCGACATGAATCAGAAGGCCTTCGCCCTGTTGTATGTTACTGAAGAAAGTGAAGCAGAGGCTTGTGGAGTGTTTGTTGAATATGAACAGACATATTCCCGTATGTGTTTGGGGTACACAGCAACACCCACTGTGTTGTGTCATTGTGTAATGCAGTGGTTGTCAAAGGGTGTTCCCGGGCAACATACATAAAAATGATGGTTTTCGACGATCAAAACATTTATGAAAATCATGCTTTTCGACGACATACTGTAGCACAGGGGTGTCTACCCATGCACCCAAAAATATTATACCATGCTGGAAATAGTTAAAAATTAAAAAAATGTACCTGAGTGGGCTTTGGAATTGTGGCACTGGTGTTACGACAAACACAAAAATAGAGGGGGACATTTTAATTGGTATTGTTTTGTAATGTTACTCACATTTGTGTGCAACATACTCGGTATTTTCATCTTACGCAAACATTAAATCCCCATTGACAATGAATGGAGAATGTACGTCATATACTATATGTGTCTGAGCAAATTAATGACATATTACGTCATGATGTACGATAAGAGCACACCTCACTTCACACGTGTGTGATTTTTACTTACATTGATAGTAGACAAGAGGATTTGAAGGATTTGTTAGCCTGACTTTTTTTGTGTACTTACTAGCCTATGTCTGTATAATATTTGAACAGGAATATATTGTGCATTATAGTCTGGTGATGATGTATTCAATATGATGCATATACACTGAGACAGGTGTGGTGTGTCATGACTCACACCATATATACTAATACTATACATGTCTACTCATTTGTGTGAAGGTCTGAGGAAGGGCTTCGGCCCGAAATGTTACCACATTTAAGTAAAGATATGTCTGGGAGCAAAAAATTGGTGTGCTGACCTTTTCATTCTTGAGTTCAAACCACACTCAACTCTATTTTTACTTTTAACTTAAACGCCCAATGCATTTGTGGTGTATTTTCACACACAACTAACCCAGTAAACTCACTAAACTAGAGAGAAATGAACTCCCTAGACTAAATAGCAAACTGTAGTCAACACATCAGATGATCGGATGAAGAACAGGCAGAGAGGTGAACTGGAGATCCCATCAAAGTAGTATTTATTTCGGAAGTACAAATACAACAGAGAACAGAGCTTCCCGCGGCCCTGGCCCACGGGAGCTCCCAGCAGACTGACCGTGTGGCCAGCCTGCCAGAGACTGCTAGTTTAACAGTTACAATTGACATGATATATACGTTCACAAAACAACAGTTGAATTCTGGAAGGGTGGAGTTAAGATTTACATACAGCATTTGGTGGAGGTTCCTAGACAATAGAATGCTAAATTCTCCAACACCTGGCCTAGCCTCAAACAGTTTAGAACAATGCAGGGTACTCAGGCTGAGTGATTGCTCTAGACCTGTTGGAGACATTTTTATCAACCTCTAACCAAATTAGCACAGTGACCAAAATGTATAGTCTAATTATTGCAAATATGGCTTATGGACTATATTTACGAGACCACACATTCTCAATGGCAATAGCACAAACTTTGGCATGCTACTAGTCCTACATACTTAGACCTAGAAACCCCATTCAAACCTATTTAGGTTCATCTTACGGTGGACATGTTTGCCTGTAAAGGAATCTTTGAACATTTTCATAGTTTTAGAAATATAGTGCTTTCAAATTTGAGAAATTTACAATGGGGCTCAATGGCAGATATTGGCACATCAAAAAAGCACTTTCACCTAGAAACTCCATTCACACTTTTTATAATTCAGCTTACTGTGGAGACACAAGCTGGAACTTTTTACTTTGAAATGTTTTGTAGTTTCGGAGTTTTTCGTCTTTTTTTCAAATCCTCAAAAATGATGAAAACCGGAAACGGCATGCTATAGTATGCCGTCCGAGACCATGGGCTATAGCCCATGGTCAAAAAGGATGAGAAACGAGGATTTGAAAAAAAGATGAAAATCACTCCGAGACCATGGGCTATAGTCCATGGTCTCGGGGTGATTTTCGTCTTTTTTTCAAATCCTCAAAAATGATGAAAACCGGAAACGGCATGCTATAGTATGCCGTCCGAGACCATGGGCTATAGCCCATGGTCAAAAAGGATGAGAAACGAGGATTTGAAAAAAAGATGAAAATCACTCCGAGACCATGGGCTATAGTCCATGGTCTCGGGGTGATTTTCGTCTTTTTTTCAAATCCTCAAAAATGATGAAAACCGGAAACGGCATGCTATAGTATGCCGTCCAAGACCATGGGCTATAGCCCATGGTCAAAAAGGATGAAAAACGAGGATTTGAAAAAAAGATGAAAATCACTCCGAGACCATGGGCTATAGTCCATGGTCTCAGGGTGATTTTCGTCTTTTTTTCAAATCCTCAAAAATGATGAAAACCGGAAACGGCATGCTATAGTATGCCGTCCGATGGTCAAAAAGGATGAAAAACGAGGATTTGAAAAAAAGATGAAAATCACTCCGAGACCATGGGCTATAGTCCATGGTCTCGGGGTGATTTTCGTCTTTTTTTCAAATCCTCAAAAATGATGAAAACCGGAAACGGAATGCTATAGTATGCCGTCCGAGACCATGGGCTATAACCCATGGTCAAAAAGGATGAAAAACGAGGATTTGAAAAAAAGATGAAAATCACTCCGAGACCATGGGCTATAGTCCATGGTCTCGGGGTGATTTTCGTCTTTTTTTCAAATCCTCAAAAATGATGAAAACCGGAAACGGCATGCTATAGTATGCCGTCCGAGACCATGGGCTATAGCCCATGATTTTCGTCTTTTTTTCAAATCCTCAAAAATGATGAAAACCGGAAACGGCATGCTATAGTATGCCGTCCGAGACCATGGGCTATAGCCCATGGTCAAAAAGGATGAAAAACGAGGATTTGAAAAAAATATGAAAATCACTCCGAGACCATGGGCTATAGTCCATGGTCTCGGGGTGATTTTCGTCTTTTTTTCAAATCCTCAAAAATGATGAAAACCGGAAACGGCATGCTATAGTATGCCGTCCGAGACCATGGGCTATAACCCATGGTCAAAAAGGATGAAAAACGAGGATTTGAAAAAAAGATGAAAATCACTCCGAGACCATGGGCTATAGTCCATGGTCTCGGGGTGATTTTCGTCTTTTTTTCAAATCGTCAAAAATGATGAAAACCGGAAACGGCATGCTATAGTATGCCGTCCAAGACCATGGGCTATAGCCCATGGTTAAAAAGGATGAAAAACGAGGATTTGAAAAAAAGATGAAAATCACTCCGAGACCATGGGCTATAGTCCATGGTCTCGGGGTGATTTTCGTCTTTTTTTCAAATCCTCAAAAATGATGAAAACCGGAAACGGCATGCTATAGTATGCCGTCCGAGACCATGGGCTATAGCCCATGGTCAAAAAGGATGAGAAACGAGGATTTGAAAAAAAGATGAAAATCACTCCGAGACCATGGGCTATAGTCCATGGTCTCGGGGTGATTTTCGTCTTTTTTTTAAATCCTCAAAAATGATGAAAAAAGGCATGCTATAGTATGCCATCCAAGGCCATGGGCTATGGGCCTATAACCTACTGTGGGCCTATAACCTACTGTGGTGACTGTGGCTCAAGAGGTAGAGCATGTCGTCCAATGATCCATGGGTCGGTGGTTCGAATCCCGGCTCCTCCTGTCTACATGTTGAAGTGTCCTTGGGCAAGACCCTGAACCCCAAATTGCTCCTGATGTGCTGGTTGGTACCTTGCATGGCTTCCGCCGCAATCAGTGTATGAATGTGTGTGTGAATGGGTGAATGTAATGCACAATATATGTAAAGCGCCTTGGATAAAGGCGCTATATAAATGCACCATTTACCATTTAACCTATTTAGGTTCATCTTACGGTGACATGTTTTCCTTGAAAAGGAATCTTTGAAATGTTTCATAGTTTTAGAAATAGAAAAGCTATAGTCCATGGTCTCGGGGTGATTTTCGTCTTTTTTTCAAATCCTCAAAAATGATGAAAACCGGAAACGGCATGCTATAGTATGCCGTCCGAGACCATGGGCTATAGCCCATGGTCAAAAAGGATGAGAAACGACGATTTGAAAAAAATATGAAAATCACTCCGAGACCATGGGCTATAGTCCATGGTCTCGGGGTGATTTTCGTCTTTTTTTCAAATCCTCAAAAATGATGAAAACCGGAAACGGCATGCTATAGTATGCCGTCCAAGACCATGGGCTATAGCCCATGGTCAAAAAGGACGAAAAACGAGGATTTGAAAAAAAGATGAAAATCACTCCGAGACCATGGGCTATAGTCCATGGTCTCGGGGTGATTTTCGTCTTTTTTTCAAATCCTCAAAAATGATGAAAACCGGAAACGGCATGCTATAGTATGCCGTCCGAGACCATGGGCTATAGCCCATGGTCAAAAAGGATGAGAAACGAGGATTTGAAAAAAAGATGAAAATCACTCCGAGACCATGGGCTATAGTCCATGGTCTCGGGGTGATTTTCGTCTTTTTTTTTAAATCCTCAAAAATGATGAAAAAAGGCATGCTATAGTATGCCATCCAAGGCCATGGGCTATGGGCCTATAACCTACTGTGGGCCTATAACCTACTGTGGTGACTGTGGCTCAAGAGGTAGAGCATGTCGTCCAATGATCCATGGGTCGGTGGTTCGAATCCCAGCTCCTCCTGTCTACATGTTGAAGTGTCCTTGGGCAAGACCCTGAACCCCAAATTGCTCCTGATGTGCTGGTTGGTACCTTGCATGGCTTCCGCCGCAATCAGTGTATGAATGTGTGTGTGAATGGGTGAATGTAATGCACAGTATATGTAAAGCGCCTTGGATAAAGGCGCTATATAAATGCACCATTTACCATTTAACCTATTTAGGTTCATCTTACGGTGACATGTTTTCCTTGAAAAGGAATCTTTGAAATGTTTCATAGTTTTAGAAATAGAAAAGCTATAGTCCATGGTCTCAGGGTGATTTTCGTCTTTTTTTCAAATCCTCAAAATGATGAAAACCGGAAACGGCATGCTATAGTATGCCGTCCAAGACCATGGGCTATAGCCCATGGTCAAAAAGGATGAAAAACGAGGATTTGAAAAAAAGATGAAAATCACTCCGAGACCATGGGCTATAGTCCATGGTCTCGGGGTGATTTTCGTCTTTTTTTCAAATCCTCAAAAATGATGAAAACCGGAAACGGCATGCTATAGTATGCCGTCCGAGACCATGGGCTATAACCCATGGTCAAAAAGGATGAAAAACGAGGATTTGAAAAAAATATGAAAATCACTCCGAGACCATGGGCTATAGTCCATGGTCTCGGGGTGATTTTCGTCTTTTTTTCAAATCCTCAAAAATGATGAAAACCGGAAACGGCATGCTATAGTATGCCGTCCGATGGTCAAAAAGGATGAAAAACGAGGATTTGAAAAAAAGATGAAAATCACTCCGAGACCATGGGCTATAGTCCATGGTCTCGGGGTGATTTTCGTCTTTTTTTCAAATCCTCAAAAATGATGAAAACCGGAAACGGCATGCTATAGTATGCCGTCCGAGACCATGGGCTATAGCCCATAGTCAAAAAGGATGAAAAACGAGGATTTGAAAAAAAGATGAAAATCACTCCGAGACCATGGGCTATAGTCCATGGTCTCGGGGTGATTTTCGTCTTTTTTTCAAATCCTCAAAAATGATGAAAACCGGAAACGGCATGCTATAGTATGCCGTCCGATGGTCAAAAAGGATGAAAAACGAGGATTTGAAAAAAAGATGAAAATCACTCCGAGACCATGGGCTATAGTCCATGGTCTCGGGGTGATTTTCGTCTTTTTTTCAAATCCTCAAAAATGATGAAAACCGGAAACGGCATGCTATAGTATGCCGTCCAAGACCATGGGCTATAGCCCATGGTCAAAAAGGATGAAAAACGAGGATTTGAAAAAAAGATGAAAATCACTCCGAGACCATGGGCTATAGTCCATGGTCTCGGGGTGATTTTCGTCTTTTTTTCAAATCCTCAAAAATGATGAAAACCGGAAACGGCATGCTATAGTATGCCGTCCAAGACCATGGGCTATAGCCCATGGTCAAAAAGGATGAAAAACGAGGATTCGAAAAAAATATGAAAATCACTCCGAGACCATGGGCTATAGTCCATGGTCTCGGGGTGATTTTCGTCTTTTTTTCAAATCCTCAAAAATGATGAAAACCGGAAACGGCATGCTATAGTATGCCGTCCAAGACCATGGGCTATAGCCCATGGTCAAAAAGGATGAAAAACGAGGATTTGAAAAAAATATGAAAATCACTCCGAGACCATGGGCTATAGTCCATGGTCTCGGGGTGATTTTCGTCTTTTTTTCAAATCCTCAAAAATGATGAAAACCGGAAACGGCATGCTATAGTATGCCGTCCGAGACCATGGGCTATAGCCCATGGTCAAAAAGGATGAAAAACGAGGATTTGAAAAAAAGATGAAAATCACTCCGAGACCATGGGCTATAGTCCATGGTCTCGGGGTGATTTTCGTCTTTTTTTCAAATCCTCAAAAATGATGAAAACCGGAAACGGCATGCTATAGTATGCCGTCCAAGACCATGGGCTATAGCCCATGGTCAAAAAGGATGAAAAACGAGGATTTGAAAAAAACATGAAAATCACTCCGAGACCATGGGCTATAGTCCATGGTCTCGGGGTGATTTTCGTCTTTTTTTCAAATCCTCAAAAATGATGAAAACCGGAAACGGCATGCTATAGTATGCCGTCCAAGACCATGGGCTATAGCCCATGGTCAAAAAGGATGAAAAACGAGGATTTGAAAAAAAGATGAAAATCACTCCGAGACCATGGGCTATAGTCCATGGTCTCGGGGTGATTTTCGTCTTTTTTTCAAATCCTCAAAAATGATGAAAACCAGAAACGGCATGCTATAGTATGCCGTCCAAGACCATGGGCTACAAAAAGGATGAAAAACGAGGATTTGAAAAAAAGATGAAAATCACTCCGAGACCATGGGCTATAGTCCATGGTCTCGGGGTGATTTTCGTCTTTTTTTTAAATCCTCAAAAATGATGAAAACCGGAAACGGCATGCTATAGTATGCCGTCCGATGGTCAAAAAGGATGAAAAACGAGGATTTGAAAAAAAGATGAAAATCACTCCGAGACCATGGGCTATAGTCCATGGTCTCGGGGTGATTTTCGTCTTTTTTTCAAATCCTCAAAAATGATGAAAACCGGAAACGGCATGCTATAGTATGCCGTCAAAAAGGATGAAAAACGAGGATTTGAAAAAAAGATGAAAATCACTCCGAGACCATGGGCTATAGTCCATGGTCTCGGGGTTATTTTCGTCTTTTTTTCAAATCCTCAAAAATGATGAAAACCGGAAACGGCATGCTATAGTATGCCGTCCGAGACCATGGGCTATAGCCCATGGTCAAAAAGGATGAAAAACGAGGATTTGAAAAAAAGATGAAAATCACTCCGAGACCATGGGCTATAGTCCATGGTCTCGGGGTGATTTTCGTCTTTTTTTCAAATCCTCAAAAATGATGAAAACCGGAAACGGCATGCTATAGTATGCCGTCCGAGACCATGGGCTATAACCCATGGTCAAAAAGGATGAAAAACGAGGATTTGAAAAAAATATGAAAATCACTCCGAGACCATGGGCTATAGTCCATGGTCTCGGGGTGATTTTCGTCTTTTTTTCAAATCCTCAAAAATGATGAAAACCGGAAACGGCATGCTATAGTATGCCGTCCGATGGTCAAAAAGGATGAAAAACGAGGATTTGAAAAAAAGATGAAAATCACTCCGAGACCATGGGCTATAGTCCATGGTCTCGGGGTGATTTTCGTCTTTTTTTCAAATCCTCAAAAATGATGAAAACCGGAAACGGCATGCTATAGTATGCCGTCCGAGACCATGGGCTATAGCCCATGGTCAAAAAGGATGAAAAACGAGGATTTGAAAAAAAGATGAAAATCACTCCGAGACCATGGGCTATAGTCCATGGTCTCGGGGTGATTTTCGTCTTTTTTTCAAATCCTCAAAAATGATGAAAACCGGAAACGGCATGCTATAGTATGCCGTCCGATGGTCAAAAAGGATGAAAAACGAGGATTTGAAAAAAAGATGAAAATCACTCCGAGACCATGGGCTATAGTCCATGGTCTCGGGGTGATTTTCGTCTTTTTTTCAAATCCTCAAAAATGATGAAAACCGGAAACGGCATGCTATAGTATGCCGTCCGAGACCATGGGCTATAACCCATGGTCAAAAAGGATGAAAAACGAGGATTTGAAAAAAATATGAAAATCACTCCGAGACCATGGGCTATAGTCCATGGTCTCGGGGTGATTTTCGTCTTTTTTTCAAATCCTCAAAAATGATGAAAACCGGAAACGGCATGCTATAGTATGCCGTCCGATGGTCAAAAAGGATGAAAAACGAGGATTTGAAAAAAATATGAAAATCACTCCGAGACCATGGGCAATAGTCCATGGTCTCGGGGTGATTTTCGTCTTTTTTTCAAATCCTCAAAAATGATGAAAACCGGAAACGGCATGCTATAGTATGCCGTCCGAGACCATGGGCTATAGCCCATGGTCAAAAAGGATGAAAAACGAGGATTTGAAAAAAAGATGAAAATCACTCCGAGACCATGGGCTATAGTCCATGGTCAAAAAGGATGAAAAACGAGGATTTGAAAAAAAGATGAAAATCACTCCGAGACCATGGGCTATAGCCCATGGTCAAAAAGGATGAAAAACGAGGATTTGAAAAAAAGATGAAAATCACTCCGAGACCATGGGCTATAGTCCATGGTCTCGGGGTGATTTTCGTCTTTTTGTCAAATCCTCAAAAATGATGAAAACCGGAAACGGCATGCTATAGTATGCCGTCCGAGACCATGGGCTATAACCCATGGTCAAAAAGGATGAAAAACGAGGATTTGAAAAAAAGATGAAAATCACTCCGAGACCATGGGCTATAGTCCATGGTCTCGGGGTGATTTTCGTCTTTTTTTCAAATCCTCAAAAATGATGAAAACCGGAAACGGCATGCTATAGTATGCCGTCCAAGACCATGGGCTATAGCCCATGGTCAAAAAGGATGAAAAACGAGGATTTGAAAAAAAGATGAAAATCACTCCGAGACCATGGGCTATAGTCCATGGTCTCGGGGTGATTTTCGTCTTTTTTTCAAATCCTCAAAAATGATGAAAACCGGAAACGGCATGCTATAGTATGCCGTCCGAGACCATGGGCTATAACCCATGGTCAAAAAGGATGAAAAACGAGGATTTGAAAAAAAGATGAAAATCACTCCGAGACCATGGGCTATAGTCCATGGTCTCGGGGTGATTTTCGTCTTTTTTTCAAATCCTCAAAAATGATGAAAACCGGAAACGGCATGCTATAGTATGCCGTCCGAGACCATGGGCTATAGCCCATGGTCAAAAAGGATGAAAAACGAGGATTTGAAAAAAAGATGAAAATCACTCCGAGACCATGGGCTATAGTCCATGGTCTCGGGGTGATTTTCGTCTTTTTTTCAAATCCTCAAAAATGATGAAAACCGGAAACGGCATGCTATAGTATGCCGTCCAAGACCATGGGCTATAGCCCATGGTCGGCATACTATAGCATCCCGGCATACTATAGCATGCCGTTTCCGGTTTTCATCATTTTTGAGGATTTGAAAAAAAGACGAAAATCACCCCGAGACCATGGACTATAGCCCATGGTCTCGGAGTGATTTTCATCTTTTTTTCAAATCCTCGTTTTTCATCCTTTTTGACCATGGGCTATAGCCCATGGTCTTGGATGGCATACTATAGCATGCCGTTTCCGGTTTTCATAATTTTTGAGGATTTGAAAAAAAGACGAAAATCACCCCGAGACCATGGACTATAGCCCATGGTCTCGGAGTGATTTTCATCTTTTTTTCAAATCCTCGTTTTTCATCCTTTTTGACCATCGGACGGCATACTATAGCATGCTGTTTCCGGTTTTCATCATTTTTGAGGATTTGAAAAAAAGACGAAAATCACCCCGAGACCATGGACTATAGCCCATGGTCTCGGAGTGATTTTCATCTTTTTTTCAAATCCTCGTTTTTCATCCTTTTTGACCATGGGCTATAGCCCATGGTCTCGGACGGCATACTATAGCATGCCGTTTCCGGGTGGTCTCGGGGTGATTTTCGTCTTTTTTTCAAATCCTCAAAAATGATGAAAACCGGAAACGGCATGCTATAGTATGCCGTCCGAGACCATGGGCTATAGCCCATGGTCAAAAAGGATGAAAAACGAGGATTTGAAAAAAATATGAAAATCACTCCGAGACCATGGGCTATAGTCCATGGTCTCGGGGTGATTTTCGTCTTTTTTTCAAATCCTCAAAAATGATGAAAACCGGAAACGGCATGCTATAGTATGCCGTCCGATGGTCAAAAAGGATGAAAAACGAGGATTTGAAAAAAATATGAAAATCACTCCGAGACCATGGGCAATAGTCCATGGTCTCGGGGTGATTTTCGTCTTTTTTTCAAATCCTCAAAAATGATGAAAACCGGAAACGGCATGCTATAGTATGCCGTCCGAGACCATGGGCTATAGCCCATGGTCAAAAAGGATGAAAAACGAGGATTTGAAAAAAATATGAAAATCACTCCGAGACCATGGGCTATAGTCCATGGTCAAAAAGGATGAAAAACGAGGATTTGAAAAAAAGATGAAAATCACTCCGAGACCATGGGCTATAGCCCATGGTCAAAAAGGATGAAAAACGAGGATTTGAAAAAAATATGAAAATCACCCCGAGACCATGGGCTATAGTCCATGGTCTCGGGGTGATTTTCGTCTTTTTTTCAAATCCTCAAAAATGATGAAAACCGGAAACGGCATGCTATAGTATGCCGTCCGAGACCATGGGCTATAACCCATGGTCAAAAAGGATAAAAAACGAGGATTTGAAAAAAAGATGAAAATCACTCCGAGACCATGGGCTATAGTCCATGGTCTCGGGTGATTTTCGTCTTTTTTTCAAATCCTCAAAAATGATGAAAACCGGAAACGGCATGCTATAGTATGCCGTCCAAGACCATGGGCTATAGCCCATGGTCAAAAAGGATGAAAAACGAGGATTTGAAAAAAAGATGAAAATCACTCCGAGACCATGGGCTATAGTCCATGGTCTCGGGGTGATTTTCGTCTTTTTTTCAAATCCTCAAAAATGATGAAAACCGGAAACGGCATGCTATAGTATGCCGTCCGAGACCATGGGCTATAGCCCATGGTCAAAAAGGATGAAAAACAAGGATTTGAAAAAAAGATGAAAATCACTCCGAGACCATGGGCTATAGTCCATGGTCTCGGGGTGATTTTCGTCTTTTTTTCAAATCCTCAAAAATGATGAAAAACGGAAACGGCATGCTATAGTATGCCGTCCGAGACCATGGGCTATAACCCATGGTCAAAAAGGATGAAAAACGAGGATTTGAAAAAAAGATGAAAATCACTCCGAGACCATGGGCTATAGTCCATGGTCTCGGGGTGATTTTCGTCTTTTTTTCAAATCCTCAAAAATGATGAAAACCGGAAACGGCATGCTATAGTATGCCGTCCAAGACCATGGGCTATAGCCCATGGTCAAAAAGGATGAAAAACGAGGATTTGAAAAAAAGATGAAAATCACTCCGAGACCATGGGCTATAGTCCATGGTCTCGGGGTGATTTTCGTCTTTTTTTCAAATCCTCAAAAATGATGAAAACCGGAAACGGCATGCTATAGTATGCCGTCCGAGACCATGGGCTATAGCCCATGGTCAAAAAGGATGAAAAACGAGGATTTGAAAAAAAGATGAAAATCACTCCGAGACCATGGGCTATAGTCCATGGTCTCGGGGTGATTTTCGTCTTTTTTTCAAATCCTCAAAAATGATGAAAACCGGAAACGGCATGCTATAGTATGCCGTCCAAGACCATGGGCTATAGCCCATGGTCGGCATACTATAGCATGCCGGCATACTATAGCATGCCGTTTCCGGTTTTCATCATTTTTGAGGATTTGAAAAAAAGACGAAAATCACCCCGAGTGATTTTCACTCGGAGTGATTTTCATCTTTTTTTCAAATCCTCGTTTTTCATCCTTTTTGACCATGGGCTATAGCCCATGGTCTTGGATGGCATACTATAGCATGCCGTTTCCGGTTTTCATCATTTTTGAGGATTTGAAAAAAAGACGAAAATCACCCCGAGACCATGGACTATAGCCCATGGTCTCGGAGTGATTTTCATCTTTTTTTCAAATCCTCGTTTTTCATCCTTTTTGACCATCGGACGGCATACTATAGCATGCCGTTTCCGGTTTTCATCATTTTTAAGGATTTGAAAAAAAGACGAAAATCACCCCGAGACCATGGACTATAGCCCATGGTCCCGGAGTGATTTTCATCTTTTTTTCAAATCCTCGTTTTTCATCCTTTTTGACCATGGGCTATAGCCCATGGTCTCGGACGGCATACTATAGCATGCCGTCTCCGGGTGGTCTCGGGGTGATTTTCGTCTTTTTTTCAAATCCTCAAAAATGATGAAAACCGGAAACGGCATGCTATAGTATGCCGTCCAAGACCATGGGCTATAGCCCATGGTCAAAAAGGATGAAAAACGAGGATTTGAAAAAAATATGAAAATCACTCCGAGACCATGGGCTATAGTCCATGGTCTCGGGGTGATTTTCGTCTTTTTTTCAAATCCTCAAAAATGATGAAAACCGGAAACGGCATGCTATAGTATGCCGTCCGATGGTCAAAAAGGATGAAAAACGAGGATTTGAAAAAAAGATGAAAATCACTCCGAGACCATGGGCTATAGTCCATGGTCTCGGGGTGATTTTCGTCTTTTTTTCAAATCCTCAAAAATGATGAAAACCGGAAACGGCATGCTATAGTATGCCGTCCGAGACCATGGGCTATAGCCCATGGTCAAAAAGGATGAAAAACGAGGATTTGAAAAAAAGATGAAAATCACTCCGAGACCATGGGCTATAGTCCATGGTCTCGGGGTGATTTTCGTCTTTTTTTCAAATCCTCAAAAATGATGAAAACCGGAAACGGCATGCTATAGTATGCCGTCCGATGGTCAAAAAGGATGAAAAACGAGGATTTGAAAAAAAGATGAAAATCACTCCGAGACCATGGGCTATAGTCCATGGTCTCGGGGTGATTTTCGTCTTTTTTTCAAATCCTCAAAAATGATGAAAACCGGAAACGGCATGCTATAGTATGCCGTCCGAGACCATGGGCTATAACCCATGGTCAAAAAGGATGAAAAACGAGGATTTGAAAAAAATATGAAAATCACTCCGAGACCATGGGCTATAGTCCATGGTCTCGGGGTGATTTTCGTCTTTTTTTCAAATCCTCAAAAATGATGAAAACCGGAAACGGCATGCTATAGTATGCCGTCCGATGGTCAAAAAGGATGAAAAACGAGGATTTGAAAAAAATATGAAAATCACTCCGAGACCATGGGAAATAGTCCATGGTCTCGGGGTGATTTTCGTCTTTTTTTCAAATCCTCAAAAATGATGAAAACCGGAAACGGCATGCTATAGTATGCCGTCCGAGACCATGGGCTATAGCCCATGGTCAAAAAGGATGAAAAACGAGGATTTGAAAAAAAGATGAAAATCACTCCGAGACCATGGGCTATAGTCCATGGTCAAAAAGGATGAAAAACGAGGATTTGAAAAAAAGATGAAAATCACTCCGAGACCATGGGCTATAGCCCATGGTCAAAAAGGATGAAAAACGAGGATTTGAAAAAAAGATGAAAATCACTCCGAGACCATGGGCTATAGTCCATGGTCTCGGGGTGATTTTCGTCTTTTTGTCAAATCCTCAAAAATGATGAAAACCGGAAACGGCATGCTATAGTATGCCGTCCGAGACCATGGGCTATAACCCATGGTCAAAAAGGATGAAAAACGAGGATTTGAAAAAAAGATGAAAATCACTCCGAGACCATGGGCTATAGTCCATGGTCTCGGGGTGATTTTCGTCTTTTTTTCAAATCCTCAAAAATGATGAAAACCGGAAACGGCATGCTATAGTATGCCGTCCAAGACCATGGGCTATAGCCCATGGTCTTGGACGGCATACTATAGCATGCCGTTTCCGGTTTTCATCATTTTTGAGGATTTTCAAAAAGGATGAAAAACGAGGATTTGAAAAAAAGATGAAAATCACTCCGAGACCATGGGCTATAGTCCATGGTCTCGGGGTGATTTTCATCTTTTTTTCAAATCCTCAAAAATGATGAAAACCGGAAACGGCATGCTATAGTATGCCGTCCGAGACCATGGGCTATAACCCATGGTCAAAAAGGATGAAAAACGAGGATTTGAAAAAAAGATGAAAATCACTCCGAGACCATGGGCTATAGTCCATGGTCTCGGGGTGATTTTCGTCTTTTTTTCAAATCCTCAAAAATGATGAAAACCGGAAACGGCATGCTATAGTATGCCGTCCGAGACCATGGGCTATAGCCCATGGTCAAAAAGGATGAAAAACGAGGATTTGAAAAAAAGATGAAAATCACTCCGAGACCATGGGCTATAGTCCATGGTCTCGGGGTGATTTTCGTCTTTTTTTCAAATCCTCAAAAATGATGAAAACCGGAAACGGCATGCTATAGTATGCCGTCCAAGACCATGGGCTATAGCCCATGGTCGGCATACTATAGCATCCCGGCATACTATAGCATGCCGTTTCCGGTTTTCATCATTTTTGAGGATTTGAAAAAAAGACGAAAATCACCCCGAGACCATGGACTATAGCCCATGGTCTCGGAGTGATTTTCATCTTTTTTTCAAATCCTCGTTTTTCATCCTTCTTGACCATGGGCTATAGCCCATGGTCTTGGATGGCATACTATAGCATGCCGTTTCCGGTTTTCATAATTTTTGAGGATTTGAAAAAAAGACGAAAATCACCCCGAGACCATGGACTATAGCCCATGGTCTCGGAGTGATTTTCATCTTTTTTTCAAATCCTCGTTTTTCATCCTTTTTGACCATCGGACGGCATACTATAGCATGCTGTTTCCGGTTTTCATCATTTTTGAGGATTTGAAAAAAAGACGAAAATCACCCCGAGACCATGGACTATAGCCCATGGTCTCGGAGTGATTTTCATCTTTTTTTCAAATCCTCGTTTTTCATCCTTTTTGACCATGGGCTATAGCCCATGGTCTCGGACGGCATACTATAGCATGCCGTTTCCGGGTGGTCTCGGGGTGATTTTCGTCTTTTTTTCAAATCCTCAAAAATGATGAAAACCGGAAACGGCATGCTATAGTATGCCGTCCGAGACCATGGGCTATAGCCCATGGTCAAAAAGGATGAAAACGAGGATTTGAAAAAAATATGAAAATCACTCCGAGACCATGGGCTATAGTCCATGGTCTCGGGGTGATTTTCGTCTTTTTTTCAAATCCTCAAAAATGATGAAAACCGGAAACGGCATGCTATAGTATGCCGTCCGATGGTCAAAAAGGATGAAAAACGAGGATTTGAAAAAAATATGAAAATCACTCCGAGACCATGGGCAATAGTCCATGGTCTCGGGGTGATTTTCGTCTTTTTTTCAAATCCTCAAAAATGATGAAAACCGGAAACGGCATGCTATAGTATGCCGTCCGAGACCATGGGCTATAGCCCATGGTCAAAAAGGATGAAAAACGAGGATTTGAAAAAAAGATGAAAATCACTCCGAGACCATGGGCTATAGTCCATGGTCAAAAAGGATGAAAAACGAGGATTTGAAAAAAAGATGAAAATCACTCCGAGACCATGGGCTATAGCCCATGGTCAAAAAGGATGAAAAACGAGGATTTGAAAAAAAGATGAAAATCACCCCGAGACCATGGGCTATAGTCCATGGTCTCGGGGTGATTTTCGTCTTTTTTTCAAAT
This sequence comes from Electrona antarctica, assembly GCF_951216825.1. Lineage (NCBI taxonomy): Eukaryota > Metazoa > Chordata > Actinopteri > Myctophiformes > Myctophidae > Electrona > Electrona antarctica. Next base: position 16,903,604 of record NC_136800.1, on the reverse strand, counting down.
CCTCAAAAATGATGAAAACCGGAAACGGCATGCTATAGTATGCCGTCCAAGACCATGGGCTATAGCCCATGGTCAAAAAGGATGAAAAACGAGGATTTGAAAAAAAGATGAAAATCACTCCGAGACCATGGGCTATAGTCCATGGTCTCGGGGTGATTTTCGTCTTTTTTTCAAATCCTCAAAAATGATGAAAACCGGAAACGGCATGCTATAGTATGCCGTCCGAGACCATGGGCTATAGCCCATGGTCAAAAAGGATGAAAAACAAGGATTTGAAAAAAAGATGAAAATCACTCCGAGACCATGGGCTATAGTCCATGGTCTCGGGGTGATTTTCGTCTTTTTTTCAAATCCTCAAAAATGATGAAAAACGGAAACGGCATGCTATAGTATGCCGTCCGAGACCATGGGCTATAACCCATGGTCAAAAAGGATGAAAAACGAGGATTTGAAAAAAAGATGAAAATCACTCCGAGACCATGGGCTATAGTCCATGGTCTCGGGGTGATTTTCGTCTTTTTTTCAAATCCTCAAAAATGATGAAAACCGGAAACGGCATGCTATAGTATGCCGTCCAAGACCATGGGCTATAGCCCATGGTCAAAAAGGATGAAAAACGAGGATTTGAAAAAAAGATGAAAATCACTCCGAGACCATGGGCTATAGTCCATGGTCTCGGGGTGATTTTCGTCTTTTTTTCAAATCCTCAAAAATGATGAAAACCGGAAACGGCATGCTATAGTATGCCGTCCGAGACCATGGGCTATAGCCCATGGTCAAAAAGGATGAAAAACGAGGATTTGAAAAAAAGATGAAAATCACTCCGAGACCATGGGCTATAGTCCATGGTCTCGGGGTGATTTTCGTCTTTTTTTCAAATCCTCAAAAATGATGAAAACCGGAAACGGCATGCTATAGTATGCCGTCCAAGACCATGGGCTATAGCCCATGGTCGGCATACTATAGCATGCCGGCATACTATAGCATGCCGTTTCCGGTTTTCATCATTTTTGAGGATTTGAAAAAAAGACGAAAATCACCCCGAGTGATTTTCACTCGGAGTGATTTTCATCTTTTTTTCAAATCCTCGTTTTTCATCCTTTTTGACCATGGGCTATAGCCCATGGTCTTGGATGGCATACTATAGCATGCCGTTTCCGGTTTTCATCATTTTTGAGGATTTGAAAAAAAGACGAAAATCACCCCGAGACCATGGACTATAGCCCATGGTCTCGGAGTGATTTTCATCTTTTTTTCAAATCCTCGTTTTTCATCCTTTTTGACCATCGGACGGCATACTATAGCATGCCGTTTCCGGTTTTCATCATTTTTAAGGATTTGAAAAAAAGACGAAAATCACCCCGAGACCATGGACTATAGCCCATGGTCCCGGAGTGATTTTCATCTTTTTTTCAAATCCTCGTTTTTCATCCTTTTTGACCATGGGCTATAGCCCATGGTCTCGGACGGCATACTATAGCATGCCGTTTCCGGGTGGTCTCGGGGTGATTTTCGTCTTTTTTTCAAATCCTCAAAAATGATGAAAACCGGAAACGGCATGCTATAGTATGCCGTCCAAGACCATGGGCTATAGCCCATGGTCAAAAAGGATGAAAAACGAGGATTTGAAAAAAATATGAAAATCACTCCGAGACCATGGGCTATAGTCCATGGTCTCGGGGTGATTTTCGTCTTTTTTTCAAATCCTCAAAAATGATGAAAACCGGAAACGGCATGCTATAGTATGCCGTCCAAGACCATGGGCTATAGCCCATGGTCAAAAAGGATGAAAAACGAGGATTTGAAAAAAAGATGAAAATCACTCCGAGACCATGGGCTATAGTCCATGGTCTCGGGGTGATTTTCGTCTTTTTTTCAAATCCTCAAAAATGATGAAAACCGGAAACGGCATACTATAGTATGCCGTCCAAGACCATGGGCTATAGCCCATGGTCAAAAAGGATGAAAAACGAGGATTTGAAAAAAATATGAAAATCACTCCGAGACCATGGGCTATAGTCCATGGTCTCGGGGTGATTTTCGTCTTTTTTTCAAATCCTCAAAAATGATGAAAACCGGAAACGGCATGCTATAGTATGCCGTCCAAGACCATGGGCTATAGCCCATGGTCAAAAAGGATGAAAAACGAGGATTTGAAAAAAAGATGAAAATCACTCCGAGACCATGGGCTATAGTCCATGGTCTCGGGGTGATTTTCGTCTTTTTTTCAAATCCTCAAAAATGATGAAAACCGGAAACGGCATGCTATAGTATGCCGTCCAAGACCATGGGCTATAGCCCATGGTCAAAAAGGATGAAAAACGAGGATTTGAAAAAAATATGAAAATCACTCCGAGACCATGGGCTATAGTCCATGGTCTCGGGGTGATTTTCGTCTTTTTTTCAAATCCTCAAAAATGATGAAAACCGGAAACGGCATGCTATAGTATGCCGTCCGAGACCATGGGCTATAACCCATGGTCAAAAAGGATGAAAAACGAGGATTTGAAAAAAAGATGAAAATCACTCCGAGACCATGGGCTATAGTCCATGGTCTCGGGGTGATTTTCGTCTTTTTTTTAAATCCTCAAAAATGATGAAAACCGGAAACGGCATGCTATAGTATGCCGTCCGATGGTCAAAAAGGATGAAAAACGAGGATTTGAAAAAAAGATGAAAATCACTCCGAGACCATGGGCTATAGTCCATGGTCTCGGGGTGATTTTCGTCTTTTTTTCAAATCCTCAAAAATGATGAAAACCGGAAACGGCATGCTATAGTATGCCGTCCAAGACCATGGGCTATAGCCCATGGTCAAAAAGGATGAAAAACGAGGATTTGAAAAAAAGATGAAAATCACTCCGAGACCTTGGGCTATAGTCCATGGTCTCGGGGTGATTTTCGTCTTTTTTTCAAATCCTCAAAAATGATGAAAACCGGAAACGGCATGCTATAGTATGCCGTCAAAAAGGATGAAAAACGAGGATTTGAAAAAAAGATTAAAATCACTCCGAGACCATGGGCTATAGTCCATGGTCTCGGGGTGATTTTCGTCTTTTTTTCAAATCCTCAAAAATGATGAAAACCGGAAACGGCATGCTATAGTATGCCGTCCGAGACCATGGGCTATAGCCCATGGTCAAAAAGGATGAAAAACGAGGATTTGAAAAAAAGATGAAAATCACTCCGAGACCATGGGCTATAGTCCATGGTCTCGGGGTGATTTTCGTCTTTTTTTCAAATCCTCAAAAATGATGAAAACCGGAAACGGCATGCTATAGTATGCCGTCCGATGGTCAAAAAGGATGAAAAACGAGGATTTGAAAAAAAGATGAAAATCACTCCGAGACCATGGGCTATAGTCCATGGTCTCGGGGTGATTTTCGTCTTTTTTTCAAATCCTCAAAAATGATGAAAACCGGAAACGGCATGCTATAGTATGCCGTCCGAGACCATGGGCTATAACCCATGGTCAAAAAGGATGAAAAACGAGGATTTGAAAAAAATATGAAAATCACTCCGAGACCATGGGCTATAGTCCATGGTCTCGGGGTGATTTTCGTCTTTTTTTCAAATCCTCAAAAATGATGAAAACCGGAAACGGCATGCTATAGTATGCCGTCCGATGGTCAAAAAGGATGAAAAACGAGGATTTGAAAAAAATATGAAAATCACTCCGAGACCATGGGCAATAGTCCATGGTCTCGGGGTGATTTTCGTCTTTTTTTCAAATCCTCAAAAATGATGAAAACCGGAAACGGCATGCTATAGTATGCCGTCCGAGACCATGGGCTATAGCCCATGGTCAAAAAGGATGAAAAACGAGGATTTGAAAAAAAGATGAAAATCACTCCGAGACCATGGGCTATAGTCCATGGTCAAAAAGGATGAAAAACGAGGATTTGAAAAAAAGATGAAAATCACTCCGAGACCATGGGCTATAGTCCATGGTCTCGGGGTGATTTTCGTCTTTTTTTCAAATCCTCAAAAATGATGAAAACCGGAAACGGCATGCTATAGTATGCCGTCCGATGGTCAAAAAGGATGAAAAACGAGGATTTGAAAAAAATATGAAAATCACTCCGAGACCATGGGCAATAGTCCATGGTCTCGGGGTGATTTTCGTCTTTTTTTCAAATCCTCAAAAATGATGAAAACCGGAAACGGCATGCTATAGTATGCCGTTCGAGACCATGGGCTATAGCCCATGGTCAAAAAGGATGAAAAACGAGGATTTGAAAAAAAGATGAAAATCACTCCGAGACCATGGGCTATAGTCCATGGTCAAAAAGGATGAAAAACGAGGATTTGAAAAAAAGATGAAAATCACTCCGAGACCATGGGCTATAGCCCATGGTCAAAAAGGATGAAAAACGAGGATTTGAAAAAAAGATGAAAATCACCCCGAGACCATGGGCTATAGTCCATGGTCTCGGGGTGATTTTCGTCTTTTTTTCAAATCCTCAAAAATGATGAAAACCGGAAACGGCATGCTATAGTATGCCGTCCGAGACCATGGGCTATAACCCATGGTCAAAAAGGATAAAAAACGAGGATTTGAAAAAAAGATGAAAATCACTCCGAGACCATGGGCTATAGTCCATGGTCTCGGGGTGATTTTCGTCTTTTTTTCAAATCCTCAAAAATGATGAAAACCGGAAACGGCATGCTATAGTATGCCGTCCAAGACCATGGGCTATAGCCCATGGTCAAAAAGGATGAAAAACGAGGATTTGAAAAAAAGATGAAAATCACTCCGAGACCATGGGCTATAGTCCATGGTCTCGGGGTGATTTTCGTCTTTTTTTCAAATCCTCAAAAATGATGAAAACCGGAAACGGCATGCTATAGTATGCCGTCCGAGACCATGGGCTATAGCCCATGGTCAAAAAGGATGAAAAACAAGGATTTGAAAAAAAGATGAAAATCACTCCGAGACCATGGGCTATAGTCCATGGTCTCGGGGTGATTTTCGTCTTTTTTTCAAATCCTCAAAAATGATGAAAAACGGAAACGGCATGCTATAGTATGCCGTCCGAGACCATGGGCTATAACCCATGGTCAAAAAGGATGAAAAACGAGGATTTGAAAAAAAGATGAAAATCACTCCGAGACCATGGGCTATAGTCCATGGTCTCGGGGTGATTTTCGTCTTTTTTTCAAATCCTCAAAAATGATGAAAACCGGAAACGGCATGCTATAGTATGCCGTCCAAGACCATGGGCTATAGCCCATGGTCAAAAAGGATGAAAAACGAGGATTTGAAAAAAAGATGAAAATCACTCCGAGACCATGGGCTATAGTCCATGGTCTCGGGGTGATTTTCGTCTTTTTTTCAAATCCTCAAAAATGATGAAAACCGGAAACGGCATGCTATAGTATGCCGTCCGAGACCATGGGCTATAGCCCATGGTCAAAAAGGATGAAAAACGAGGATTTGAAAAAAAGATGAAAATCACTCCGAGACCATGGGCTATAGTCCATGGTCTCGGGGTGATTTTCGTCTTTTTTTCAAATCCTCAAAAATGATGAAAACCGGAAACGGCATGCTATAGTATGCCGTCCAAGACCATGGGCTATAGCCCATGGTCGGCATACTATAGCATGCCGGCATACTATAGCATGCCGTTTCCGGTTTTCATCATTTTTGAGGATTTGAAAAAAAGACGAAAATCACCCCGAGTGATTTTCACTCGGAGTGATTTTCATCTTTTTTTCAAATCCTCGTTTTTCATCCTTTTTGACCATGGGCTATAGCCCATGGTCTTGGATGGCATACTATAGCATGCCGTTTCCGGTTTTCATCATTTTTGAGGATTTGAAAAAAAGACGAAAATCACCCCGAGACCATGGACTATAGCCCATGGTCTCGGAGTGATTTTCATCTTTTTTTCAAATCCTCGTTTTTCATCCTTTTTGACCATCGGACGGCATACTATAGCATGCCGTTTCCGGTTTTCATCATTTTTAAGGATTTGAAAAAAAGACGAAAATCACCCCGAGACCATGGACTATAGCCCATGGTCCCGGAGTGATTTTCATCTTTTTTTCAAATCCTCGTTTTTCATCCTTTTTGACCATGGGCTATAGCCCATGGTCTCGGACGGCATACTATAGCATGCCGTTTCCGGGTGGTCTCGGGGTGATTTTCGTCTTTTTTTCAAATCCTCAAAAATGATGAAAACCGGAAACGGCATGCTATAGTATGCCGTCCAAGACCATGGGCTATAGCCCATGGTCAAAAAGGATGAAAAACGAGGATTTGAAAAAAATATGAAAATCACTCCGAGACCATGGGCTATAGTCCATGGTCTCGGGGTGATTTTCGTCTTTTTTTCAAATCCTCAAAAATGATGAAAACCGGAAACGGCATGCTATAGTATGCCGTCCAAGACCATGGGCTATAGCCCATGGTCAAAAAGGATGAAAAACGAGGATTTGAAAAAAAGATGAAAATCACTCCGAGACCATGGGCTATAGTCCATGGTCTCGGGGTGATTTTCGTCTTTTTTTCAAATCCTCAAAAATGATGAAAACCGGAAACGGCATGCTATAGTATGCCGTCCAAGACCATGGGCTATAGCCCATGGTCAAAAAGGATGAAAAACGAGGATTTGAAAAAAATATGAAAATCACTCCGAGACCATGGGCTATAGTCCATGGTCTCGGGGTGATTTTCGTCTTTTTTTCAAATCCTCAAAAATGATGAAAACCGGAAACGGCATGCTATAGTATGCCGTCCAAGACCATGGGCTATAGCCCATGGTCAAAAAGGATGAAAAACGAGGATTTGAAAAAAAGATGAAAATCACTCCGAGACCATGGGCTATAGTCCATGGTCTCGGGGTGATTTTCGTCTTTTTTTCAAATCCTCAAAAATGATGAAAACCGGAAACGGCATGCTATAGTATGCCGTCCAAGACCATGGGCTATAGCCCATGGTCAAAAAGGATGAAAAACGAGGATTTGAAAAAAATATGAAAATCACTCCGAGACCATGGGCTATAGTCCATGGTCTCGGGGTGATTTTCGTCTTTTTTTCAAATCCTCAAAAATGATGAAAACCGGAAACGGCATGCTATAGTATGCCGTCCGAGACCATGGGCTATAGCCCATGGTCAAAAAGGATGAAAAACGAGGATTTGAAAAAAAGATGAAAATCACTCCGAGACCATGGGCTATAGTCCATGGTCTCGGGGTGATTTTCGTCTTTTTTTCAAATCCTCAAAAATGATGAAAACCGGAAACGGCATGCTATAGTATGCCGTCCGAGACCATGGGCTATAACCCATGGTCAAAAAGGATGAAAAACGAGGATTTGAAAAAAAGATGAAAATCACTCCGAGACCATGGGCTATAGTCCATGGTCTCGGGGTGATTTTCGTCTTTTTTTTAAATCCTCAAAAATGATGAAAACCGGAAACGGCATATTATAGTATGCCGTCCGATGGTCAAAAAGGATGAAAAACGAGGATTTGAAAAAAAGATGAAAATCACTCCGAGACCATGGGCTATAGTCCATGGTCTCGGGGTGATTTTCGTCTTTTTTTCAAATCCTCAAAAATGATGAAAACCGGAAACGGCATGCTATAGTATGCCGTCCAAGACCATGGGCTATAGCCCATGGTCAAAAAGGATGAAAAACGAGGATTTGAAAAAAAGATGAAAATCACTCCGAGACCTTGGGCTATAGTCCATGGTCTCGGGGTGATTTTCGTCTTTTTTTCAAATCCTCAAAAATGATGAAAACCGGAAACGGCATGCTATAGTATGCCGTCAAAAAGGATGAAAAACGAGGATTTGAAAAAAAGATTAAAATCACTCCGAGACCATGGGCTATAGTCCATGGTCTCGGGGTGATTTTCGTCTTTTTTTCAAATCCTCAAAAATGATGAAAACCGGAAACGGCATGCTATAGTATGCCGTCCGAGACCATGGGCTATAGCCCATGGTCAAAAAGGATGAAAAACGAGGATTTGAAAAAAAGATGAAAATCACTCCGAGACCATGGGCTATAGTCCATGGTCTCGGGGTGATTTTCGTCTTTTTTTCAAATCCTCAAAAATGATGAAAACCGGAAACGGCATGCTATAGTATGCCGTCCGATGGTCAAAAAGGATGAAAAACGAGGATTTGAAAAAAAGATGAAAATCACTCCGAGACCATGGGCTATAGTCCATGGTCTCGGGGTGATTTTCGTCTTTTTTTCAAATCCTCAAAAATGATGAAAACCGGAAACGGCATGCTATAGTATGCCGTCCGAGACCATGGGCTATAACCCATGGTCAAAAAGGATGAAAAACGAGGATTTGAAAAAAATATGAAAATCACTCCGAGACCATGGGCTATAGTCCATGGTCTCGGGGTGATTTTCGTCTTTTTTTCAAATCCTCAAAAATGATGAAAACCGGAAACGGCATGCTATAGTATGCCGTCCGATGGTCAAAAAGGATGAAAAACGAGGATTTGAAAAAAATATGAAAATCACTCCGAGACCATGGGCAATAGTCCATGGTCTCGGGGTGATTTTCGTCTTTTTTTCAAATCCTCAAAAATGATGAAAACCGGAAACGGCATGCTATAGTATGCCGTCCGAGACCATGGGCTATAGCCCATGGTCAAAAAGGATGAAAAACGAGGATTTGAAAAAAAGATGAAAATCACTCCGAGACCATGGGCTATAGTCCATGGTCAAAAAGGATGAAAAACGAGGATTTGAAAAAAAGATGAAAATCACTCCGAGACCATGGGCTATAGCCCATGGTCAAAAAGGATGAAAAACGAGGATTTGAAAAAAAGATGAAAATCACTCCGAGACCATGGGCTATAGTCCATGGTCTCGGGGTGATTTTCGTCTTTTTGTCAAATCCTCAAAAATGATGAAAACCGGAAACGGCATGCTATAGTATGCCGTCCGAGACCATGGGCTATAACCCATGGTCAAAAAGGATGAAAAACGAGGATTTGAAAAAAAGATGAAAATCACTCCGAGACCATGGGCTATAGTCCATGGTCTCGGGGTGATTTTCGTCTTTTTTTCAAATCCTCAAAAATGATGAAAACCGGAAACGGCATGCTATAGTATGCCGTCCAAGACCATGGGCTATAGCCCATGGTCAAAAAGGATGAAAAACGAGGATTTGAAAAAAAGATGAAAATCACTCCGAGACCATGGGCTATAGTCCATGGTCTCGGGGTGATTTTCGTCTTTTTTTCAAATCCTCAAAAATGATGAAAACCTGAAACGGCATGCTATAGTATGCCGTCCGAGACCATGGGCTATAACCCATGGTCAAAAAGGATGAAAAACGAGGATTTGAAAAAAAGATGAAAATCACTCCGAGACCATGGGCTATAGTCCATGGTCTCGGGGTGATTTTCGTCTTTTTTTCAAATCCTCAAAAATGATGAAAACCGGAAACGGCATGCTATAGTATGCCGTCCGAGACCATGGGCTATAGCCCATGGTCAAAAAGGATGAAAAACGAGGATTTGAAAAAAAGATGAAAATCACTCCGAGACCATGGGCTATAGTCCATGGTCTCGGGGGGATTTTCGTCTTTTTTTCAAATCCTCAAAAATGATGAAAACCGGAAACGGCATGCTATAGTATGCCGTCCAAGACCATGGGCTATAGCCCATGGTCGGCATACTATAGCATGCCGGCATACTATAGCATGCCGTTTCCGGTTTTCATCATTTTTGAGGATTTGAAAAAAAGACGAAAATCACCCCGAGACCATGGACTATAGCCCATGGTCTCGGAGTGATTTTCATCTTTTTTTCAAATCCTCGTTTTTCATCCTTTTTGACCATGGGCTATAGCCCATGGTCTTGGATGGCATACTATAGCATGCCGTTTCCGGTTTTCATCATTTTTGAGGATTTGAAAAAAAGACGAAAATCACCCCGAGACCATGGACTATAGCCCATGGTCTCGGAGTGATTTTCATCTTTTTTTCAAATCCTCGTTTTTCATCCTTTTTGACCATCGGACGGCATACTATAGCATGCCGTTTCCGGTTTTCATCATTTTTGAGGATTTGAAAAAAAGACGAAAATCACCCCGAGACCATGGACTATAGCCCATGGTCTCGGAGTGATTTTCATCTTTTTTTCAAATCCTCGTTTTTCATCCTTTTTGACCATGGGCTATAGCCCATGGTCTCGGACGGCATACTATAGCATGCCGTTTCCGGGTGGTCTCGGGGTGATTTTCGTCTTTTTTTCAAATCCTCAAAAATGATGAAAACCGGAAACGGCATGCTATAGTATGCCGTCCGAGACCATGGGCTATAGCCCATGGTCAAAAAGGATGAAAAACGAGGATTTGAAAAAAAGATGAAAATCACTCCGAGACCATGGGCTATAGTCCATGGTCTCGGGGTGATTTTCGTCTTTTTTTCAAATCCTCAAAAATGATGAAAACCGGAAACGGCATGCTATAGTATGCCGTCCGATGGTCAAAAAGGATGAAAAACGAGGATTTGAAAAAAATATGAAAATCACTCCGAGACCATGGGCAATAGTCCATGGTCTCGGGGTGATTTTCGTCTTTTTTTCAAATCCTCAAAAATGATGAAAACCGGAAACGGCATGCTATAGTATGCCGTCCGAGACCATGGGCTATAGCCCATGGTCAAAAAGGATGAAAAACGAGGATTTGAAAAAAAGATGAAAATCACTCCGAGACCATGGGCTATAGTCCATGGTCAAAAAGGATGAAAAACGAGGATTTGAAAAAAAGATGAAAATCACTCCGAGACCATGGGCTATAGCCCATGGTCAAAAAGGATGAAAAACGAGGATTTGAAAAAAAGATGAAAATCACTCCGAGACCATGGGCTATAGTCCATGGTCTCGGGGTGATTTTCGTCTTTTTTTCAAATCCTCAAAAATGATGAAAACCGGAAACGGCATGCTATAGTATGCCGTCCGAGACCATGGGCTATATATAACCCATGGTCAAAAAGGATAAAAAACGAGGATTTGAAAAAAAGATGAAAATCACTCCGAGACCATGGGCTATAGTCCATGGTCTCGGGGTGATTTTCGTCTTTTTTTCAAATCCTCAAAAATGATGAAAACCGGAAACGGCATGCTATAGTATGCCGTCCAAGACCATGGGCTATAGCCCATGGTCAAAAAGGATGAAAAACGAGGATTTGAAAAAAAGATGAAAATCACTCCGAGACCATGGGCTATAGTCCATGGTCTCGGGGTGATTTTCGTCTTTTTTTCAAATCCTCAAAAATGATGAAAACCGGAAACGGCATGCTATAGTATGCCGTCCGAGACCATGGGCTATAGCCCATGGTCAAAAAGGATGAAAAACAAGGATTTGAAAAAAAGATGAAAATCACTCCGAGACCATGGGCTATAGTCCATGGTCTCGGGGTGATTTTCGTCTTTTTTTCAAATCCTCAAAAATGATGAAAAACGGAAACGGCATGCTATAGTATGCCGTCCGAGACCATGGGCTATAACCCATGGTCAAAAAGGATGAAAAACGAGGATTTGAAAAAAAGATGAAAATCACTCCGAGACCATGGGCTATAGTCCATGGTCTCGGGGTGATTTTCGTCTTTTTTTCAAATCCTCAAAAATGATGAAAACCGGAAACGGCATGCTATAGTATGCCGTCCAAGACCATGGGCTATAGCCCATGGTCAAAAAGGATGAAAAACGAGGATTTGAAAAAAATATGAAAATCACTCCGAGACCATGGGCTATAGTCCATGGTCTCGGGGTGATTTTCGTCTTTTTTTCAAATCCTCAAAAATGATGAAAACCGGAAACGGCATGCTATAGTATGCCGTCCAAGACCATGGGCTATAGCCCATGGTCAAAAAGGATGAAAAACGAGGATTTGAAAAAAAGATGAAAATCACTCCGAGACCATGGGCTATAGTCCATGGTCTCGGGGTGATTTTCGTCTTTTTTTCAAATCCTCAAAAATGATGAAAACCGGAAACGGCATGCTATAGTATGCCGTCCAAGACCATGGGCTATAGCCCATGGTCAAAAAGGATGAAAAACGAGGATTTGAAAAAAATATGAAAATCACTCCGAGACCATGGGCTATAGTCCATGGTCTCGGGGTGATTTTCGTCTTTTTTTCAAATCCTCAAAAATGATGAAAACCGGAAACGGCATGCTATAGTATGCCGTCCAAGACCATGGGCTATAGCCCATGGTCAAAAAGGATGAAAAACGAGGATTTGAAAAAAAGATGAAAATCACTCCGAGACCATGGGCTATAGTCCATGGTCTCGGGGTGATTTTCGTCTTTTTTTCAAATCCTCAAAAATGATGAAAACCGGAAACGGCATGCTATAGTATGCCGTCCAAGACCATGGGCTATAGCCCATGGTCAAAAAGGATGAAAAACGAGGATTTGAAAAAAATATGAAAATCACTCCGAGACCATGGGCTATAGTCCATGGTCTCGGGGTGATTTTCGTCTTTTTTTCAAATCCTCAAAAATGATGAAAACCGGAAACGGCATGCTATAGTATGCCGTCCAAGACCATGGGCTATAGCCCATGGTCAAAAAGGATGAAAAACGAGGATTTGAAAAAAAGATGAAAATCACTCCGAGACCATGGGCTATAGTCCATGGTCTCGGGGTGATTTTCGTCTTTTTTTCAAATCCTCAAAAATGATGAAAACCGGAAACGGCATGCTATAGTATGCCGTCCAAGACCATGGGCTATAGCCCATGGTCAAAAAGGATGAAAAACGAGGATTTGAAAAAAATATGAAAATCACTCCGAGACCATGGGCTATAGTCCATGGTCTCGGGTGATTTTCGTCTTTTTTTCAAATCCTCAAAAATGATGAAAACCGGAAACGGCATGCTATAGTATGCCGTCCGAGACCATGGGCTATAGCCCATGGTCAAAAAGGATGAAAAACGAGGATTTGAAAAAAAGATGAAAATCACTCCGAGACCATGGGCTATAGTCCATGGTCTCGGGGTGATTTTCGTCTTTTTTTCAAATCCTCAAAAATGATGAAAACCGGAAACGGCATGCTATAGTATGCCGTCCGAGACCATGGGCTATAACCCATGGTCAAAAAGGATGAAAAACGAGGATTTGAAAAAAAGATGAAAATCACTCCGAGACCATGGGCTATAGTCCATGGTCTCGGGGTGATTTTCGTCTTTTTTTTAAATCCTCAAAAATGATGAAAACCGGAAACGGCATGCTATAGTATGCCGTCCGATGGTCAAAAAGGATGAAAAACGAGGATTTGAAAAAAAGATGAAAATCACTCCGAGACCATGGGCTATAGTCCATGGTCTCGGGGTGATTTTCGTCTTTTTTTCAAATCCTCAAAAATGATGAAAACCGGAAACGGCATGCTATAGTATGCCGTCCAAGACCATGGGCTATAGCCCATGGTCAAAAAGGATGAAAAACGAGGATTTGAAAAAAAGATGAAAATCACTCCGAGACCTTGGGCTATAGTCCATGGTCTCGGGGTGATTTTCGTCTTTTTTTCAAATCCTCAAAAATGATGAAAACCGGAAACGGCATGCTATAGTATGCCGTCAAAAAGGATGAAAAACGAGGATTTGAAAAAAAGATTAAAATCACTCCGAGACCATGGGCTATAGTCCATGGTCTCGGGGTGATTTTCGTCTTTTTTTCAAATCCTCAAAAATGATGAAAACCGGAAACGGCATGCTATAGTATGCCGTCCGAGACCATGGGCTATAGCCCATGGTCAAAAAGGATGAAAAACGAGGATTTGAAAAAAAGATGAAAATCACTCCGAGACCATGGGCTATAGTCCATGGTCTCGGGGTGATTTTCGTCTTTTTTTCAAATCCTCAAAAATGATGAAAACCGGAAACGGCATGCTATAGTATGCCGTCCGATGGTCAAAAAGGATGAAAAACGAGGATTTGAAAAAAAGATGAAAATCACTCCGAGACCATGGGCTATAGTCCATGGTCTCGGGGTGATTTTCGTCTTTTTTTCAAATCCTCAAAAATGATGAAAACCGGAAACGGCATGCTATAGTATGCCGTCCGAGACCATGGGCTATAACCCATGGTCAAAAAGGATGAAAAACGAGGATTTGAAAAAAATATGAAAATCACTCCGAGACCATGGGCTATAGTCCATGGTCTCGGGGTGATTTTCGTCTTTTTTTCAAATCCTCAAAAATGATGAAAACCGGAAACGGCATGCTATAGTATGCCGTCCGATGGTCAAAAAGGATGAAAAACGAGGATTTGAAAAAAATATGAAAATCACTCCGAGACCATGGGCAATAGTCCATGGTCTCGGGGTGATTTTCGTCTTTTTTTCAAATCCTCAAAAATGATGAAAACCGGAAACGGCATGCTATAGTATGCCGTCCGAGACCATGGGCTATAGCCCATGGTCAAAAAGGATGAAAAACGAGGATTTGAAAAAAAGATGAAAATCACTCCGAGACCATGGGCTATAGTCCATGGTCAAAAAGGATGAAAAACGAGGATTTGAAAAAAAGATGAAAATCACTCCGAGACCATGGGCTATAGCCCATGGTCAAAAAGGATGAAAAACGAGGATTTGAAAAAAAGATGAAAATCACTCCGAGACCATGGGCTATAGTCCATGGTCTCGGGGTGATTTTCGTCTTTTTGTCAAATCCTCAAAAATGATGAAAACCGGAAACGGCATGCTATAGTATGCCGTCCGAGACCATGGGCTATAACCCATGGTCAAAAAGGATGAAAAACGAGGATTTGAAAAAAAGATGAAAATCACTCCGAGACCATGGGCTATAGTCCATGGTCTCGGGGTGATTTTCGTCTTTTTTTCAAATCCTCAAAAATGATGAAAACCGGAAACGGCATGCTATAGTATGCCGTCCAAGACCATGGGCTATAGCCCATGGTCAAAAAGGATGAAAAACGAGGATTTGAAAAAAAGATGAAAATCACTCCGAGACCATGGGCTATAGTCCATGGTCTCGGGGTGATTTTCGTCTTTTTTTCAAATCCTCAAAAATGATGAAAACCGGAAACGGCATGCTATAGTATGCCGTCCGAGACCATGGGCTATAACCCATGGTCAAAAAGGATGAAAAACGAGGATTTGAAAAAAAGATGAAAATCACTCCGAGACCATGGACTATAGCCCATGGTCTCGGAGTGATTTTCATCTTTTTTTCAAATCCTCGTTTTTCATCCTTTTTGACCATCGGACGGCATACTATAGCATGCCGTTTCCGGTTTTCATCATTTTTGAGGATTTGAAAAAAAGACGAAAATCACCCCGAGACCATGGACTATAGCCCATGGTCTCGGAGTGATTTTCATCTTTTTTTCAAATCCTCGTTTTTCATCCTTTTTGACCATGGGCTATAGCCCATGGTCTCGGACGGCATACTATAGCATGCCGTTTCCGGGTGGTCTCGGGGTGATTTTCGTCTTTTTTTCAAATCCTCAAAAATGATGAAAACCGGAAACGGCATGCTATAGTATGCCGTCCGAGACCATGGGCTATAGCCCATGGTCAAAAAGGATGAAAAACGAGGATTTGAAAAAAAGATGAAAATCACTCCGAGACCATGGGCTATAGTCCATGGTCTCGGGGTGATTTTCGTCTTTTTTTCAAATCCTCAAAAATGATGAAAACCGGAAACGGCATGCTATAGTATGCCGTCCGATGGTCAAAAAGGATGAAAAACGAGGATTTGAAAAAAATATGAAAATCACTCCGAGACCATGGGCAATAGTCCATGGTCTCGGGGTGATTTTCGTCTTTTTTTCAAATCCTCAAAAATGATGAAAACCGGAAACGGCATGCTATAGTATGCCGTCCGAGACCATGGGCTATAGCCCATGGTCAAAAAGGATGAAAAACGAGGATTTGAAAAAAAGATGAAAATCACTCCGAGACCATGGGCTATAGTCCATGGTCAAAAAGGATGAAAAACGAGGATTTGAAAAAAAGATGAAAATCACTCCGAGACCATGGGCTATAGCCCATGGTCAAAAAGGATGAAAAACGAGGATTTGAAAAAAAGATGAAAATCACTCCGAGACCATGGGCTATAGTCCATGGTCTCGGGGTGATTTTCGTCTTTTTTTCAAATCCTCAAAAATGATGAAAACCGGAAACGGCATGCTATAGTATGCCGTCCGAGACCATGGGCTATAACCCATGGTCAAAAAGGATAAAAAACGAGGATTTGAAAAAAAGATGAAAATCACTCCGAGACCATGGGCTATAGTCCATGGTCTCGGGGTGATTTTCGTCTTTTTTTCAAATCCTCAAAAATGATGAAAACCGGAAACGGCATGCTATAGTATGCCGTCCAAGACCATGGGCTATAGCCCATGGTCAAAAAGGATGAAAAACGAGGATTTGAAAAAAAGATGAAAATCACTCCGAGACCATGGGCTATAGTCCATGGTCTCGGGGTGATTTTCGTCTTTTTTTCAAATCCTCAAAAATGATGAAAACCGGAAACGGCATGCTATAGTATGCCGTCCGAGACCATGGGCTATAGCCCATGGTCAAAAAGGATGAAAAACAAGGATTTGAAAAAAAGATGAAAATCACTCCGAGACCATGGGCTATAGTCCATGGTCTCGGGGTGATTTTCGTATTTTTTTCAAATCCTCAAAAATTATGAAAAACGGAAACGGCATGCTATAGTATGCCGTCCGAGACCATGGGCTATAACCCATGGTCAAAAAGGATGAAAAACGAGGATTTGAAAAAAAGATGAAAATCACTCCGAGACCATGGGCTATAGTCCATGGTCTCGGGGTGATTTTCGTCTTTTTTTCAAATCCTCAAAAATGATGAAAACCGGAAACGGCATGCTATAGTATGCCGTCCAAGACCATGGGCTATAGCCCATGGTCAAAAAGGATGAAAAACGAGGATTTGAAAAAAAGATGAAAATCACTCCGAGACCATGGGCTATAGTCCATGGTCTCGGGGTGATTTTCGTCTTTTTTTCAAATCCTCAAAAATGATGAAAACCGGAAACGGCATGCTATAGTATGCCGTCCGAGACCATGGGCTATAGCCCATGGTCAAAAAGGATGAAAAACGAGGATTTGAAAAAAAGATGAAAATCACTCCGAGACCATGGGCTATAGTCCATGGTCTCGGGGTGATTTTCGTCTTTTTTTCAAATCCTCAAAAATGATGAAAACCGGAAACGGCATGCTATAGTATGCCGTCCAAGACCATGGGCTATAGCCCATGGTCGGCATACTATAGCATGCCGGCATACTATAGCATGCCGTTTCCGGTTTTCATCATTTTTGAGGATTTGAAAAAAAGACGAAAATCACCCCGAGACCATGGACTATAGCCCATGGTCTCGGAGTGATTTTCATCTTTTTTTCAAATCCTCGTTTTTCATCCTTTTTGACCATGGGCTATAGCCCATGGTCTCGGACGGCATACTATAGCATGCCGTTTCCGGTTTTCATCATTTTTGAGGATTTGAAAAAAAGACGAAAATCACCCCGAGACCACCCGGAAACGGCATGCTATAGTATGCCGTCCGAGACCATGGGCTATAGCCCATGGTCAAAAAGGATGAAAAACGAGGATTTGAAAAAAAGATGAAAATCACTCCGAGACCATGGGCTATAGTCCATGGTCTCGGGGTGATTTTCGTCTTTTTTTCAAATCCTCAAAAATGATGAAAACCGGAAACGGCATGCTATAGTATGCCGTCCGATGGTCAAAAAGGATGAAAAACGAGGATTTGAAAAAAAGATGAAAATCACTCCGAGACCATGGGCTATAGTCCATGGTCTCGGGGTGATTTTCGTCTTTTTTTCAAATCCTCAAAAATGATGAAAACCGGAAACGGCATGCTATAGTATGCCATCCAAGACCATGGGCTATAGCCCATGGTCAAAAAGGATGAAAAACGAGGATTTGAAAAAAAGATGAAAATCACTCCGAGACCATGGGCTATAGTCCATGGTCTCGGGGTGATTTTCGTCTTTTTTTCAAATCCTCAAAAATGATGAAAACCGGAAACGGCATGCTATAGTATGCCGGCATGCTATAGTATGCCGACCATGGGCTATAGCCCATGGTCTCGGACGGCATACTATAGCATGCCGTTTCCGGTTTTCATCATTTTTGAGGATTTGAAAAAAAGACGAAAATCACCCCGAGACCATGGACTATAGCCCATGGTCTCGGAGTGATTTTCATCTTTTTTTCAAATCCTCGTTTTTCATCCTTTTTGACCATGGGTTATAGCCCATGGTCTCGGACGGCATACTATAGCATGCCGTTTCCGGTTTTCATCATTTTTGAGGATTTGAAAAAAAGACGAAAATCACCCCGAGACCATGGACTATAGCCCATGGTCTCGGAGTGATTTTCATCTTTTTTTCAAATCCTCGTTTTTCATCCTTTTTGACCATGGGCTATAGCCCATGGTCTTGGACGGCATACTATAGCATGCCGTTTCCGGTTTTCATCATTTTTGAGGATTTGAAAAAAAGACGAAAATCACCCCGAGACCATGGACTATAGCCCATGGTCTCGGAGTGATTTTCATCTTTTTTTCAAATCCTCGTTTTTCATCCTTTTTGACCATGGGTTATAGCCCATGGTCTCGGACGGCATACTATAGCATGCCGTTTCCGGTTTTCATCATTTTTGAGGATTTGACAAAAAGACGAAAATCACCCCGAGACCATGGACTATAGCCCATGGTCTCGGAGTGATTTTCATCTTTTTTTCAAATCCTCGTTTTTCATCCTTTTTGACCATGGGCTATAGCCCATGGTCTCGGAGTGATTTTCATCTTTTTTTCAAATCCTCGTTTTTCATCCTTTTTGACCATGGACTATAGCCCATGGTCTCGGAGTGATTTTCATCTTTTTTTCAAATCCTCGTTTTTCATCCTTTTTGACCATGGGCTATAGCCCATGGTCTCGGACGGCATACTATAGCATGCCGTTTCCGGTTTTCATCATTTTTGAGGATTTGAAAAAAAGACGAAAATCACCCCGAGACCATGGACTATTGCCCATGGTCTCGGAGTGATTTTCATATTTTTTTCAAATCCTCGTTTTTCATCCTTTTTGACCATCGGACGGCATACTATAGCATGCCGTTTCCGGTTTTCATCATTTTTGAGGATTTGAAAAAAAGACGAAAATCACCCCGAGACCATGGACTATAGCCCATGGTCTCGGAGTGATTTTCATATTTTTTTCAAATCCTCGTTTTTCATCCTTTTTGACCATGGGTTATAGCCCATGGTCTCGGACGGCATACTATAGCATGCCGTTTCCGGTTTTCATCATTTTTGAGGATTTGAAAAAAAGACGAAAATCACCCCGAGACCATGGACTATAGCCCATGGTCTCGGAGTGATTTTCATCTTTTTTTCAAATCCTCGTTTTTCATCCTTTTTGACCATCGGACGGCATACTATAGCATGCCGTTTCCGGTTTTCATCATTTTTGAGGATTTGAAAAAAAGACGAAAATCACCCCGAGACCATGGACTATAGCCCATGGTCTCGGAGTGATTTTCATCTTTTTTTCAAATCCTCGTTTTTCATCCTTTTTGACCATGGGCTATAGCCCATGGTCTCGGACGGCATACTATAGCATGCCGTTTCCGGTTTTCATCATTTTTGAGGATTTGAAAAAAAGACGAAAATCACCCCGAGACCATGGACTATAGCCCATGGTCTCGGAGTGATTTTAATCTTTTTTTCAAATCCTCGTTTTTCATCCTTTTTGACGGCATACTATAGCATGCCGTTTCCGGTTTTCATCATTTTTGAGGATTTGAAAAAAAGACGAAAATCACCCCGAGACCATGGACTATAGCCCAAGGTCTCGGAGTGATTTTCATCTTTTTTTCAAATCCTCGTTTTTCATCCTTTTTGACCATGGGCTATAGCCCATGGTCTTGGACGGCATACTATAGCATGCCGTTTCCGGTTTTCATCATTTTTGAGGATTTGAAAAAAAGACGAAAATCACCCCGAGACCATGGACTATAGCCCATGGTCTCGGAGTGATTTTCATCTTTTTTTCAAATCCTCGTTTTTCATCCTTTTTGACCATCGGACGGCATACTATAGCATGCCGTTTCCGGTTTTCATCATTTTTGAGGATTTAAAAAAAAGACGAAAATCACCCCGAGACCATGGACTATAGCCCATGGTCTCGGAGTGATTTTCATCTTTTTTTCAAATCCTCGTTTTTCATCCTTTTTGACCATGGGTTATAGCCCATGGTCTCGGACGGCATACTATAGCATGCCGTTTCCGGTTTTCATCATTTTTGAGGATTTGAAAAAAAGACGAAAATCACCCCGAGACCATGGACTATAGCCCATGGTCTCGGAGTGATTTTCATCTTTTTTTCAAATCCTCGTTTTTCATCCTTTTTGACCATGGGCTATAGCCCATGGTCTCGGACGGCATACTATAGCATGCCGTTTCCGGTTTTCATCATTTTTGAGGATTTGAAAAAAAGACGAAAATCACCCCGAGACCATGGACTATAGCCCATGGTCTCGGAGTGATTTTCATATTTTTTTCAAATCCTCGTTTTTCATCCTTTTTGACCATGGGCTATAGCCCATGGTCTTGGACGGCATACTATAGCATGCCGTTTCCGGTTTTCATCATTTTTGAGGATTTGAAAAAAAGACGAAAATCACCCCGAGACCATGGACTATAGCCCATGGTCTCGGAGTGATTTTCACATTTTTTTCAAATCCTCGTTTTTCATCCTTTTTGACCATGGGCTATAGCCCATGGTCTTGGACGGCATACTATAGCATGCCGTTTCCGGTTTTCATCATTTTTGAGGATTTGAAAAAAAGACGAAAATCACCCCGAGACCATGGACTATAGCCCATGGTCTCGGAGTGATTTTCATCTTTTTTTCAAATCCTCGTTTTTCATCCTTTTTGACCATGGGCTATAGCCCATGGTCTTGGATGGCATACTATAGCATGCCGTTTCCGGTTTTCATCATTTTTGAGGATTTGAAAAAAAGACGAAAATCACCCCGAGACCATGGACTATAGCCCATGGTCTCGGAGTGATTTTCATCTTTTTTTCAAATCCTCGTTTTTCATCCTTTTTGACCATCGGACGGCATACTATAGCATGCCGTTTCCGGTTTTCATCATTTTTGAGGATTTGAAAAAAAGACGAAAATCACCCCGAGACCATGGACTATAGCCCATGGTCCCGGAGTGATTTTCATCTTTTTTTCAAATCCTCGTTTTTCATCCTTTTTGACCATGGGCTATAGCCCATGGTCTCGGACGGCATACTATAGCATGCCGTTTCCGGGTGGTCTCGGGGTGATTTTCGTCTTTTTTTCAAATCCTCAAAAATGATGAAAACCGGAAACGGCATGCTATAGTATGCCGTCCAAGACCATGGGCTATAGCCCATGGTCGGCATACTATAGCATGCCGGCATACTATAGCATGCCGTTTCCGGTTTTCATCATTTTTGAGGATTTGAAAAAAAGACGAAAATCACCCCGAGACCATGGACTATAGCCCATGGTCTCGGAGTGATTTTCATCTTTTTTTCAAATCCTTGTTTTTCATCCTTTTTGACCATGGGCTATAGCCCATGGTCTTGGATGGCATACTATAGCATGCGTTTCCGGTTTTCATAATTTTTGAGGATTTGAAAAAAAGACGAAAATCACCCCGAGACCATGGACTATAGCCCATGGTCTCGGAGTGATTTTCATCTTTTTTTCAAATCCTCGTTTTTCATCCTTTTTGACCATCGGACGGCATACTATAGCATGCCGTTTCCGGTTTTCATCATTTTTGAGGATTTGAAAAAAAGACGAAAATCACCCCGAGACCATGGACTATAGCCCATGGTCTCGGAGTGATTTTCATCTTTTTTTCAAATCCTCGTTTTTCATCCTTTTTGACCATGGGCTATAGCCCATGGTCTCGGACGGCATACTATAGCATGCCGTTTCCGGGTGGTCTCGGGGTGATTTTCGTCTTTTTTTCAAATCCTCAAAAATGATGAAAACCGGAAACGGCATGCTATAGTATGCCGTCCGAGACCATGGGCTATAGCCCATGGTCAAAAAGGATGAAAAACGAGGATTTGAAAAAAAGATGAAAATCACTCCGAGACCATGGGCTATAGTCCATGGTCTCGGGGTGATTTTCGTCTTTTTTTCAAATCCTCAAAAATGATGAAAACCGGAAACGGCATGCTATAGTATGCCGTCCGATGGTCAAAAAGGATGAAAAACGAGGATTTGAAAAAAATATGAAAATCACTCCGAGACCATTGGCAATAGTCCATGGTCTCGGGGTGATTTTCGTCTTTTTTTCAAATCCTCAAAAATGATGAAAACCGGAAACGGCATGCTATAGTATGCCGTCCGAGACCATGGGCTATAGCCCATGGTCAAAAAGGATGAAAAACGAGGATTTGAAAAAAAGATGAAAATCACTCCGAGACCATGGGCTATAGTCCATGGTCAAAAAGGATGAAAAACGAGGATTTGAAAAAAAGATGAAAATCACTCCGAGACCATGGGCTATAGCCCATGGTCAAAAAGGATGAAAAACGAGGATTTGAAAAAAAGATGAAAATCACTCCGAGACCATGGGCTATAGTCCATGGTCTCGGGGTGATTTTCGTCTTTTTTTCAAATCCTCAAAAATGATGAAAACCGGAAACGGCATGCTATAGTATGCCGTCCGAGACCATGGGCTATAACCCATGGTCAAAAAGGATAAAAAACGAGGATTTGAAAAAAAGATGAAAATCACTCCGAGACCATGGGCTATAGTCCATGGTCTCGGGGTGATTTTCGTCTTTTTTTCAAATCCTCAAAAATGATGAAAACCGGAAACGGCATGCTATAGTATGCCGTCCAAGACCATGGGCTATAGCCCATGGTCAAAAAGGATGAAAAACGAGGATTTGAAAAAAAGATGAAAATCACTCCGAGACCATGGGCTATAGTCCATGGTCTCGGGGTGATTTTCGTCTTTTTTTCAAATCCTCAAAAATGATGAAAACCGGAAACGGCATGCTATAGTATGCCGTCCGAGACCATGGGCTATAGCCCATGGTCAAAAAGGATGAAAAACAAGGATTTGAAAAAAAGATGAAAATCACTCCGAGACCATGGGCTATAGTCCATGGTCTCGGGGTGATTTTCGTCTTTTTTTCAAATCCTCAAAAATGATGAAAACCGGAAACGGCATGCTATAGTATGCCGTCCAAGACCATGGGCTATAGCCCATGGTCAAAAAGGATGAAAAACGAGGATTTGAAAAAAAGATGAAAATCACTCCGAGACCATGGGCTATAGTCCATGGTCTCGGGGTGATTTTCGTCTTTTTTTCAAATCCTCAAAAATGATGAAAACCGGAAACGGCATGCTATAGTATGCCGTCCGAGACCATGGGCTATAGCCCATGGTCAAAAAGGATGAAAAACGAGGATTTGAAAAAAAGATGAAAATCACTCCGAGACCATGGGCTATAGTCCATGGTCTCGGGGTGATTTTCGTCTTTTTTTCAAATCCTCAAAAATGATGAAAACCGGAAACGGCATGCTATAGTATGCCGTCCAAGACCATGGGCTATAGCCCATGGTCGGCATACTATAGCATGCCGGCATACTATAGCATGCCGTTTCCGGTTTTCATCATTTTTGAGGATTTGAAAAAAAGACGAAAATCACCCCGAGACCATGGACTATAGCCCATGGTCTCGGAGTGATTTTCATCTTTTTTTCAAATCCTCGTTTTTCATCCTTTTTGACCATGGGCTATAGCCCATGGTCTTGGATGGCATACTATAGCATGCCGTTTCCGGTTTTCATCATTTTTGAGGATTTGAAAAAAAGACGAAAATCACCCCGAGACCATGGACTATAGCCCATGGTCTCGGAGTGATTTTCATCTTTTTTTCAAATCCTCGTTTTTCATCCTTTTTGACCATCGGACGGCATACTATAGCATGCCGTTTCCGGTTTTCATCATTTTTGAGGATTTGAAAAAAAGACGAAAATCACCCCGAGACCATGGACTATAGCCCATGGTCCCGGAGTGATTTTCATCTTTTTTTCAAATCCTCGTTTTTCATCCTTTTTGACCATGGGCTATAGCCCATGGTCTCGGACGGCATACTATAGCATGCCGTTTCCGGGTGGTCTCGGGGTGATTTTCGTCTTTTTTTCAAATCCTCAAAAATGATGAAAACCGGAAACGGCATGCTATAGTATGCCGTCCAAGACCATGG
Organism: Electrona antarctica; assembly: GCF_951216825.1. NCBI lineage: Eukaryota > Metazoa > Chordata > Actinopteri > Myctophiformes > Myctophidae > Electrona > Electrona antarctica. Next base: position 16,879,329 of record NC_136800.1, on the reverse strand, counting down.
GCTATAGCCCATGGTCAAAAAGGATGAAAAACGAGGATTTGAAAAAAATATGAAAATCACTCCGAGACCATGGGCTATAGTCCATGGTCTCGGGGTGATTTTCGTCTTTTTTTCAAATCCTCAAAAATGATGAAAACCGGAAACGGCATGCTATAGTATGCCGTCCAAGACCATGGGCTATAGCCCATGGTCAAAAAGGATGAAAAACGAGGATTTGAAAAAAAGATGAAAATCACTCCGAGACCATGGGCTATAGTCCATGGTCTCGGGGTGATTTTCGTCTTTTTTTCAAATCGTCAAAAATGATGAAAACCGGAAACGGCATGCTATAGTATGCCGTCCAAGACCATGGGCTATAGCCCATGGTCAAAAAGGATGAAAAACGAGGATTTGAAAAAAATATGAAAATCACTCCGAGACCATGGGCTATAGTCCATGGTCTCGGGGTGATTTTCGTCTTTTTTTCAAATCCTCAAAAATGATGAAAACCGGAAACGGCATGCTATAGTATGCCGTCCGATGGTCAAAAAGAATGAAAAACGAGGATTTGAAAAAAAGATGAAAATCACTCCGAGACCATGGGCTATAGTCCATGGTCTCGGGGTGATTTTCGTCTTTTTTTCAAATCCTCAAAAATGATGAAAACCGGAAACGGCATGCTATAGTATGCCGTCCAAGACCATGGGCTATAGCCCATGGTCAAAAAGGATGAAAAACGAGGATTTGAAAAAAAGATGAAAATCACTCCGAGACCTTGGGCTATAGTCCATGGTCTCGGGGTGATTTTCGTCTTTTTTTCAAATCCTCAAAAATGATGAAAACCGGAAACGGCATGCTATAGTATGCCGTCAAAAAGCATGAAAAACGAGGATTTGAAAAAAAGATGAAAATCACTCCGAGACCATGGGCTATAGTCCATGGTCTCGGGGTTATTTTCGTCTTTTTTTCAAATCCTCAAAAATGATGAAAACCGGAAACGGCATGCTATAGTATGCCGTCCGAGACCATGGGCTATAGCCCATGGTCAAAAAGGATGAAAAACGAGGATTTGAAAAAAAGATGAAAATCACTCCGAGACCATGGGCTATAGTCCATGGTCTCGGGGTGATTTTCGTCTTTTTTTCAAATCCTCAAAAATGATGAAAACCGGAAACGGCATGCTATAGTATGCCGTCCGAGACCATGGGCTATAGCCCATGGTCAAAAAGGATGAGAAACGAGGATTTGAAAAAAAGATGAAAATCACTCCGAGACCATGGGCTATAGTCCATGGTCTCGGGGTGATTTTCGTCTTTTTTTTAAATCCTCAAAAATGATGAAAAAAGGCATGCTATAGTATGCCATCCAAGGCCATGGGCTATGGGCCTATAACCTACTGTGGGCCTATAACCTACTGTGGTGACTGTGGCTCAAGAGGTAGAGCATGTCGTCCAATGATCCATGGGTCGGTGGTTCGAATCCCGGCTCCTCCTGTCTACATGTTGAAGTGTCCTTGGGCAAGACCCTGAACCCCAAATTGCTCCTGATGTGCTGGTTGGTACCTTGCATGGCTTCCGCCGCAATCAGTGTATGAATGTGTGTGTGAATGGGTGAATGTAATGCACAATATATGTAAAGCGCCTTGGATAAAGGCGCTATATAAATGCACCATTTACCATTTAACCTATTTAGGTTCATCTTACGGTGACATGTTTTCCTTGAAAAGGAATCTTTGAAATGTTTCATAGTTTTAGAAATAGAAAAGCTATAGTCCATGGTCTCAGGGTGATTTTCGTCTTTTTTTCAAATCCTCAAAAATGATGAAAACCGGAAACGGCATGCTATAGTATGCCGTCCGAGACCATGGGCTATAGCCCATGGTCAAAAAGGATGAAAAACGAGGATTTGAAAAAAAGATGAAAATCACTCCGAGACCATGGGCTATAGTCCATGGTCAAAAAGGATGAAAAACGAGGATTTGAAAAAAAGATGAAAATCACTCCGAGACCATGGGCTATAGCCCATGGTCAAAAAGGATGAAAAACGAGGATTTGAAAAAAAGATGAAAATCACTCCGAGACCATGGGCTATAGTCCATGGTCTCGGGGTGATTTTCGTCTTTTTTTCAAATCCTCAAAAATGATGAAAACCGGAAACGGCATGCTATAGTATGCCGTCCGAGACCATGGGCTATAACCCATGGTCAAAAAGGATAAAAAACGAGGATTTGAAAAAAAGATGAAAATCACTCCGAGACCATGGGCTATAGTCCATGGTCTCGGGGTGATTTTCGTCTTTTTTTCAAATCCTCAAAAATGATGAAAACCGGAAACGGCATGCTATAGTATGCCGTCCAAGACCATGGGCTATAGCCCATGGTCAAAAAGGATGAAAAACGAGGATTTGAAAAAAAGATGAAAATCACTCCGAGACCATGGGCTATAGTCCATGGTCTCGGGGTGATTTTCGTCTTTTTTTCAAATCCTCAAAAATGATGAAAACCGGAAACGGCATGCTATAGTATGCCGTCCGAGACCATGGGCTATAGCCCATGGTCAAAAAGGATGAAAAACAAGGATTTGAAAAAAAGATGAAAATCACTCCGAGACCATGGGCTATAGTCCATGGTCTCGGGGTGATTTTCGTCTTTTTTTCAAATCCTCAAAAATGATGAAAAACGGAAACGGCATGCTATAGTATGCCGTCCGAGACCATGGGCTATAACCCATGGTCAAAAAGGATGAAAAACGAGGATTTGAAAAAAAGATGAAAATCACTCCGAGACCATGGGCTATAGTCCATGGTCTCGGGGTGATTTTCGTCTTTTTTTCAAATCCTCAAAAATGATGAAAACCGGAAACGGCATGCTATAGTATGCCGTCCAAGACCATGGGCTATAGCCCATGGTCAAAAAGGATGAAAAACGAGGATTTGAAAAAAAGATGAAAATCACTCCGAGACCATGGGCTATAGTCCATGGTCTCGGGGTGATTTTCGTCTTTTTTGCAAATCCTCAAAAATGATGAAAACCGGAAACGGCATGCTATAGTATGCCGTCCGAGACCATGGGCTATAGCCCATGGTCAAAAAGGATGAAAAACGAGGATTTGAAAAAAAGATGAAAATCACTCCGAGACCATGGGCTATAGTCCATGGTCTCGGGGTGATTTTCGTCTTTTTTTCAAATCCTCATAAATGATGAAAACCGGAAACGGCATGCTATAGTATGCCGTCCAAGACCATGGGCTATAGCCCATGCATACTATAGCATGCCGTTTCCGGTTTTCATCATTTTTGAGGATTTGAAAAAAAGACGAAAATCACCCCGAGACCATGGACTATAGCCCATGGTCTCGGAGTGATTTTCATCTTTTTTTCAAATCCTCGTTTTTCATCCTTTTTGACCATGGGCTATAGCCCATGGTCTTGGATGGCATACTATAGCATGCCGTTTCCGGTTTTCATCATTTTTGAGGATTTGAAAAAAAGACGAAAATCACCCCGAGACCATGGACTATAGCCCATGGTCTCGGAGTGATTTTCATCTTTTTTTCAAATCCTCGTTTTTCATCCTTTTTGACCATCGGACGGCATACTATAGCATGCCGTTTCCGGTTTTCATCATTTTTGAGGATTTGAAAAAAAGACGAAAATCACCCCGAGACCATGGACTATAGCCCATGGTCCCGGAGTGATTTTCATCTTTTTTTCAAATCCTCGTTTTTCATCCTTTTTGACCATGGGCTATAGCCCATGGTCTCGGACGGCATACTATAGCATGCCGTTTCCGGGTGGTCTCGGGGTGATTTTCGTCTTTTTTTCAAATCCTCAAAAATGATAAAAACCGGAAACGGCATGCTATAGTATGCCGTCCAAGACCATGGGCTATAGCCCATGGTCGGCATACTATAGCATGCCGGCATACTATAGCATGCCGTTTCCGGTTTTCATCATTTTTGAGGATTTGAAAAAAAGACGAAAATCACCCCGAGACCATGGACTATAGCCCATGGTCTCGGAGTGATTTTCATCTTTTTTTCAAATCCTCGTTTTTCATCCTTTTTGACCATGGGCTATAGCCCATGGTCTTGGATGGCATACTATAGCATGCCGTTTCCGGTTTTCATCATTTTTGAGGATTTGAAAAAAAGACGAAAATCACCCCGAGACCATGGACTATAGCCCATGGTCTCGGAGTGATTTTCATCTTTTTTTCAAATCCTCGTTTTTCATCCTTTTTGACCATCGGACGGCATACTATAGCATGCCGTTTCCGGTTTTCATCATTTTTGAGGATTTGAAAAAAAGACGAAAATCACCCCGAGACCATGGACTATAGCCCATGGTCTCGGAGTGATTTTCATCTTTTTTTCAAATCCTCGTTTTTCATCCTTTTTGACCATGGGCTATAGCCCATGGTCTCGGACGGCATACTATAGCATGCCGTTTCCGGGTGGTCTCGGGGTGATTTTCGTCTTTTTTTCAAATCCTCAAAAATGATGAAAACCGGAAACGGCATGCTATAGTATGCCGTCCGAGACCATGGGCTATAGCCCATGGTCAAAAAGGATGAAAAACGAGGATTTGAAAAAAAGATGAAAATCACTCCGAGACCATGGGCTATAGTCCATGGTCTCGGGGTGATTTTCGTCTTTTTTTCAAATCCTCAAAAATGATGAAAACCGGAAACGGCATGCTATAGTATGCCGTCCGATGGTCAAAAAGGATGAAAAACGAGGATTTGAAAAAAATATGAAAATCACTCCGAGACCATGGGCAATAGTCCATGGTCTCGGGGTGATTTTCGTCTTTTTTTCAAATCCTCAAAAATGATGAAAACCGGAAACGGCATGCTATAGTATGCCGTCCGAGACCATGGGCTATAGCCCATGGTCAAAAAGGATGAAAAACGAGGATTTGAAAAAAAGATGAAAATCACTCCGAGACCATGGGCTATAGTCCATGGTCAAAAAGGATGAAAAACGAGGATTTGAAAAAAAGATGAAAATCACTCCGAGACCATGGGCTATAGCCCATGGTCAAAAAGGATGAAAAACGAGGATTTGAAAAAAAGATGAAAATCACTCCGAGACCATGGGCTATAGTCCATGGTCTCGGGGTGATTTTCGTCTTTTTTTCAAATCCTCAAAAATGATGAAAACCGGAAACGGCATGCTATAGTATGCCGTCCGAGACCATGGGCTATAACCCATGGTCAAAAAGGATAAAAAACGAGGATTTGAAAAAAAGACGAAAATCACCCCGAGACCATGGACTATAGCCCATGGTCTCGGAGTGATTTTCATCTTTTTTTCAAATCCTCGTTTTTCATCCTTTTTGACCATCGGACGGCATACTATAGCATGCCGTTTCCGGTTTTCATCATTTTTGAGGATTTGAAAAAAAGACGAAAATCACCCCGAGACCATGGACTATAGCCCATGGTCTCGGAGTGATTTTCATCTTTTTTTCAAATCCTCGTTTTTCATCCTTTTTGACCATGGGCTATAGCCCATGGTCTCGGACGGCATACTATAGCATGCCGTTTCCGGGTGGTCTCGGGGTGATTTTCGTCTTTTTTTCAAATCCTCAAAAATGATGAAAACCGGAAACGGCATGCTATAGTATGCCGTCCGAGACCATGGGCTATAGCCCATGGTCAAAAAGGATGAAAAACGAGGATTTGAAAAAAAGATGAAAATCACTCCGAGACCATGGGCTATAGTCCATGGTCTCGGGGTGATTTTCGTCTTTTTTTCAAATCCTCAAAAATGATGAAAACCGGAAACGGCATGCTATAGTATGCCGTCCGATGGTCAAAAAGGATGAAAAACGAGGATTTGAAAAAAATATGAAAATCACTCCGAGACCATGGGCAATAGTCCATGGTCTCGGGGTGATTTTCGTCTTTTTTTCAAATCCTCAAAAATGATGAAAACCGGAAACGGCATGCTATAGTATGCCGTCCGAGACCATGGGCTATAGCCCATGGTCAAAAAGGATGAAAAACGAGGATTTGAAAAAAAGATGAAAATCACTCCGAGACCATGGGCTATAGTCCATGGTCAAAAAGGATGAAAAACGAGGATTTGAAAAAAAGATGAAAATCACTCCGAGACCATGGGCTATAGCCCATGGTCAAAAAGGATGAAAAACGAGGATTTGAAAAAAAGATGAAAATCACTCCGAGACCATGGGCTATAGTCCATGGTCTCGGGGTGATTTTCGTCTTTTTTTCAAATCCTCAAAAATGATGAAAACCGGAAACGGCATGCTATAGTATGCCGTCCGAGACCATGGGCTATAACCCATGGTCAAAAAGGATAAAAAACGAGGATTTGAAAAAAAGATGAAAATCACTCCGAGACCATGGGCTATAGTCCATGGTCTCGGGGTGATTTTCGTCTTTTTTTCAAATCCTCAAAAATGATGAAAACCGGAAACGGCATGCTATAGTATGCCGTCCAAGACCATGGGCTATAGCCCATGGTCAAAAAGGATGAAAAACGAGGATTTGAAAAAAAGATGAAAATCACTCCGAGACCATGGGCTATAGTCCATGGTCTCGGGGTGATTTTCGTCTTTTTTTCAAATCCTCAAAAATGATGAAAACCGGAAACGGCATGCTATAGTATGCCGTCCGAGACCATGGGCTATAGCCCATGGTCAAAAAGGATGAAAAACAAGGATTTGAAAAAAAGATGAAAATCACTCCGAGACCATGGGCTATAGTCCATGGTCTCGGGGTGATTTTCGTCTTTTTTTCAAATCCTCAAAAATTATGAAAAACGGAAACGGCATGCTATAGTATGCCGTCCGAGACCATGGGCTATAACCCATGGTCAAAAAGGATGAAAAACGAGGATTTGAAAAAAAGATGAAAATCACTCCGAGACCATGGGCTATAGTCCATGGTCTCGGGGTGATTTTCGTCTTTTTTTCAAATCCTCAAAAATGATGAAAACCGGAAACGGCATGCTATAGTATGCCGTCCGAGACCATGGGCTATAGCCCATGGTCAAAAAGGATGAAAAACAAGGATTTGAAAAAAAGATGAAAATCACTCCGAGACCATGGGCTATAGTCCATGGTCTCGGGGTGATTTTCGTCTTTTTTTCAAATCCTCAAAAATGATGAAAAACGGAAACGGCATGCTATAGTATGCCGTCCGAGACCATGGGCTATAACCCATGGTCAAAAAGGATGAAAAACGAGGATTTGAAAAAAAGATGAAAATCACTCCGAGACCATGGGCTATAGTCCATGGTCTCGGGGTGATTTTCGTATTTTTTTCAAATCCTCAAAAATGATGAAAACCGGAAACGGCATGCTATAGTATGCCGTCCAAGACCATGGGCTATAGCCCATGGTCAAAAAGGATGAAAAACGAGGATTTGAAAAAAAGATGAAAATCACTCCGAGACCATGGGCTATAGTCCATGGTCTCGGGGTGATTTTCGTCTTTTTTTCAAATCCTCAAAAATGATGAAAACCGGAAACGGCATGCTATAGTATGCCGTCCGAGACCATGGGCTATAGCCCATGGTCAAAAAGGATGAAAAACGAGGATTTGAAAAAAAGATGAAAATCACTCCGAGACCATGGGCTATAGTCCATGGTCTCGGGGTGATTTTCGTCTTTTTTTCAAATCCTCAAAAATGATGAAAACCGGAAACGGCATGCTATAGTATGCCGTCCAAGACCATGGGCTATAGCCCATGGTCGGCATACTATAGCATGCCGGCATACTATAGCATGCCGTTTCCGGTTTTCATCATTTTTGAGGATTTGAAAAAAAGACGAAAATCACCCCGAGACCATGGACTATAGCCCATGGTCTCGGAGTGATTTTCATCTTTTTTTCAAATCCTCGTTTTTCATCCTTTTTGACCATGGGCTATAGCCCATGGTCTTGGATGGCATACTATAGCATGCCGTTTCCGGTTTTCATCATTTTTGAGGATTTGAAAAAAAGACGAAAATCACCCCGAGACCATGGACTATAGCCCATGGTCTCGGAGTGATTTTCATCTTTTTTTCAAATCCTCGTTTTTCATCCTTTTTGACCATCGGACGGCATACTATAGCATGCCGTTTCCGGTTTTCATCATTTTTGAGGATTTGAAAAAAAGACGAAAATCACCCCGAGACCATGGACTATAGCCCATGGTCCCGGAGTGATTTTCATCTTTTTTTCAAATCCTCGTTTTTCATCCTTTTTGACCATGGGCTATAGCCCATGGTCTCGGACGGCATACTATAGCATGCCGTTTCCGGGTGGTCTCGGGGTGATTTTCGTCTTTTTTTCAAATCCTCAAAAATGATGAAAACCGGAAACGGCATGCTATAGTATGCCGTCCAAGACCATGGGCTATAGCCCATGGTCAAAAAGGATGAAAAACGAGGATTTGAAAAAAATATGAAAATCACTCCGAGACCATGGGCTATAGTCCATGGTCTCGGGGTGATTTTCGTCTTTTTTTCAAATCCTCAAAAATGATGAAAACCGGAAACGGCATGCTATAGTATGCCGTCCGATGGTCAAAAAGAATGAAAAACGAGGATTTGAAAAAAAGATGAAAATCACTCCGAGACCATGGGCTATAGTCCATGGTCTCGGGGTGATTTTCGTCTTTTTTTCAAATCCTCAAAAATGATGAAAACCGGAAACGGCATGCTATAGTATGCCGTCCAAGACCATGGGCTATAGCCCATGGTCAAAAAGGATGAAAAACGAGGATTTGAAAAAAAGATGAAAATCACTCCGAGACCTTGGGCTATAGTCCATGGTCTCGGGGTGATTTTCGTCTTTTTTTCAAATCCTCAAAAATGATGAAAACCGGAAACGGCATGCTATAGTATGCCGTCAAAAAGCATGAAAAACGAGGATTTGAAAAAAAGATGAAAATCACTCCGAGACCATGGGCTATAGTCCATGGTCTCGGGGTTATTTTCGTCTTTTTTTCAAATCCTCAAAAATGATGAAAACCGGAAACGGCATGCTATAGTATGCCGTCCGAGACCATGGGCTATAGCCCATGGTCAAAAAGGATGAAAAACGAGGATTTGAAAAAAAGATGAAAATCACTCCGAGACCATGGGCTATAGTCCATGGTCAAAAAGGATGAAAAACGAGGATTTGAAAAAAAGATGAAAATCACTCCGAGACCATGGGCTATAGCCCATGGTCAAAAAGGATGAAAAACGAGGATTTGAAAAAAAGATGAAAATCACTCCGAGACCATGGGCTATAGTCCATGGTCTCGGGGTGATTTTCGTCTTTTTTTCAAATCCTCAAAAATGATGAAAACCGGAAACGGCATGCTATAGTATGCCGTCCGAGACCATGGGCTATAACCCATGGTCAAAAAGGATAAAAAACGAGGATTTGAAAAAAAGATGAACATCACTCCGAGACCATGGGCTATAGTCCATGGTCTCGGGGTGATTTTCGTCTTTTTTTCAAATCCTCAAAAATGATGAAAACCGGAAACGGCATGCTATAGTATGCCGTCCAAGACCATGGGCTATAGCCCATGGTCAAAAAGGATGAAAAACGAGGATTTGAAAAAAAGATGAAAATCACTCCGAGACCATGGGCTATAGTCCATGGTCTCGGGGTGATTTTCGTCTTTTTTTCAAATCCTCAAAAATGATGAAAACCGGAAACGGCATGCTATAGTATGCCGTCCGAGACCATGGGCTATAGCCCATGGTCAAAAAGGATGAAAAACAAGGATTTGAAAAAAAGATGAAAATCACTCCGAGACCATGGGCTATAGTCCATGGTCTCGGGGTGATTTTCGTCTTTTTTTCAAATCCTCAAAAATTATGAAAAACGGAAACGGCATGCTATAGTATGCCGTCCGAGACCATGGGCTATAACCCATGGTCAAAAAGGATGAAAAACGAGGATTTGAAAAAAAGATGAAAATCACTCCGAGACCATGGGCTATAGTCCATGGTCTCGGGGTGATTTTCGTCTTTTTTTCAAATCCTCAAAAATGATGAAAAACGGAAACGGCATGCTATAGTATGCCGTCCGAGACCATGGGCTATAACCCATGGTCAAAAAGGATGAAAAACGAGGATTTGAAAAAAAGATGAAAATCACTCCGAGACCATGGGCTATAGTCCATGGTCTCGGGGTGATTTTCGTCTTTTTTTCAAATCCTCAAAAATGATGAAAACCGGAAACGGCATGCTATAGTATGCCGTCCAAGACCATGGGCTATAGCCCATGGTCAAAAAGGATGAAAAACGAGGATTTGAAAAAAAGATGAAAATCACTCCGAGACCATGGGCTATAGTCCATGGTCTCGGGGTGATTTTCGTCTTTTTTTCAAATCCTCAAAAATGATGAAAACCGGAAACGGCATGCTATAGTATGCCGTCCGAGACCATGGGCTATAGCCCATGGTCAAAAAGGATGAAAAACGAGGATTTGAAAAAAAGATGAAAATCACTCCGAGACCATGGGCTATAGTCCATGGTCTCGGGGTGATTTTCGTCTTTTTTTCAAATCCTCAAAAATGATGAAAAAAGGCATGCTATAGTATGCCATCCAAGGCCATGGGCTATGGGCCTATAACCTACTGTGGGCCTATAACCTACTGTGGTGACTGTGGCTCAAGAGGTAGAGCATGTCGTCCAATGATCCATGGGTCGGTGGTTCGAATCCCGGCTCCTCCTGTCTACATGTTGAAGTGTCCTTGGGCAAGACCCTGAACCCCAAATTGCTCCTGATGTGCTGGTTGGTACCTTGCATGGCTTCCGCCGCAATCAGTGTATGAATGTGTGTGTGAATGGGTGAATGTAATGCACAATATATGTAAAGCGCCTTGGATAAAGGCGCTATATAAATGCACCATTTACCATTAAACCTATTTAGGTTCATCTTACGGTGACATGTTTTCCTTGAAAAGGAATCTTTGAAATGTTTCATAGTTTTAGAAATAGAAAAGCTATAGTCCATGGTCTCAGGGTGATTTTCGTCTTTTTTTCAAATCCTCAAAAATGATGAAAACCGGAAACGGCATGCTATAGTATGCCGTCCAAGACCATGGGTTATAGCCCATGGTCAAAAAGGATGAGAAACGAGGATTTGAAAAAAAGATGAAAATTACTCCGAGACCATGGGCTATAGTCCATGGTCTCGGGGTGATTTTCGACTTTTTTTCAAATCCTCAAAAATGATGAAAACCGGAAACGGCATGCTATAGTATGCCGTCCAAGACCATGGGCTATAGCCCATGGTCAAAAAGGATGAAAAACGAGGATTTGAAAAAAATATGAAAATCACTCCGAGACCATGGGCTATAGTCCATGGTCTCGGGGTGATTTTCGTCTTTTTTTCAAATCCTCAAAAATGATGAAAACCGGAAACGGCATGCTATAGTATGCCGTCAAAAAGGATGAAAAATTAGGATTTGAAAAAAAGATGAAAATCACTCCGAGACCATGGGCTATAGTCCATGGTCTCGGGGTGATTTTCGTCTTTTTTTCAAATCCTCAAAAATGATGAAAACCGGAAACGGCATGCTATAGTATGCCGTCCGAGACCATGGGCTATAACCCATGGTCAAAAAGGATGAAAAACGAGGATTTGAAAAAAAGATGAAAATCACTCCGAGACCATGGGCTATAGTCCATGGTCTCGGGTGATTTTCGTCTTTTTTTCAAATCCTCAAAAATGATGAAAACCGGAAACGGCATGCTATAGTATGCCGTCAAAAAGGATGAAAAATTAGGATTTGAAAAAAAGATGAAAATCACTCCGAGACCATGGGCTATAGTCCATGGTCTCGGGGTGATTTTCGTCTTTTTTTCAAATCCTCAAAAATGATGAAAACCGGAAACGGCATGCTATAGTATGCCGTCCGAGACCATGGGCTATAGCCCATGGTCAAAAAGGATGAAAAACGAGGATTTGAAAAAAAGATGAAAATCACTCCGAGACCATGGGCTATAGTCCATGGTCTCGGGGTGATTTTCGTCTTTTTTTCAAATCCTCAAAAATGATGAAAACCGGAAACGGCATGCTATAGTATGCCGTCCGATGGTCAAAAAGGATGAAAAACGAGGATTTGAAAAAAAGATGAAAATCACTCCGAGACCATGGGCTATAGTCCATGGTCTCGGGGTGATTTTCGTCTTTTTTTCAAATCCTCAAAAATGATGAAAACCGGAAACGGCATGCTATAGTATGCCGTCCGAGACCATGGGCTATAGCCCATGGTCAAAAAGGATGAAAAACGAGGATTTGAAAAAAAGATGAAAATCACTCCGAGACCATGGGCTATAGTCCATGGTCTCGGGGTGATTTTCGTCTTTTTTTCAAATCCTCAAAAATGATGAAAACCGGAAACGGCATGCTATAGTATGCCGTCCGATGGTCAAAAAGGATGAAAAACGAGGATTTGAAAAAAAGATGAAAATCACTCCGAGACCATGGGCTATAGTCCATGGTCTCGGGGTGATTTTCGTCTTTTTTTCAAATCCTCAAAAATGATGAAAACCGGAAACGGCATGCTATAGTATGCCGTCCGAGACCATGGGCTATAGCCCATGGTCAAAAAGGATGAAAAACGAGGATTTGAAAAAAAGATGAAAATCACTCCGAGACCATGGGCTATAGCCCATGGTCAAAAAGGATGAAAAACGAGGATTTGAAAAAAAGATGAAAATCACTCCGAGACCATGGGCTATAGTCCATGGTCTCGGGGTGATTTTCGTCTTTTTTTCAAATCCTCAAAAATGATGAAAACCGGAAACGGCATGCTATAGTATGCCGTCCGAGACCATGGGCTATAGCCCATGGTCAAAAAGGATGAAAAACGAGGATTTGAAAAAAAGATGAAAATCACTCCGAGACCATGGGCTATAGTCCATGGTCTCGGGGTGATTTTCGTCTTTTTTTCAAATCCTCAAAAATGATGAAAACCGGAAACGGCATGCTATAGTATGCCGTCCAAGACCATGGGCTATAGCCCATGGTCGGCATACTATAGCATGCCGGCATACTATAGCATGCCGTTTCCGGTTTTCATCATTTTTGAGGATTTGAAAAAAAGACGAAAATCACCCCGAGACCATGGACTATAGCCCATGGTCTCGGAGTGATTTTCATCTTTTTTTCAAATCCTCGTTTTTCATCCTTTTTGACCATGGGCTATAGCCCATGGTCTTGGATGGCATACTATAGCATGCCGTTTCCGGTTTTCATCATTTTTGAGGATTTGAAAAAAAGACGAAAATCACCCCGAGACCATGGACTATAGCCCATGGTCTCGGAGTGATTTTCATCTTTTTTTCAAATCCTCGTTTTTCATCCTTTTTGACCATCGGACGGCATACTATAGCATGCCGTTTCCGGTTTTCATCATTTTTGAGGATTTGAAAAAAAGACGAAAATCACCCCGAGACCATGGACTATAGCCCATGGTCTCGGAGTGATTTTCATCTTTTTTTCAAATCCTCGTTTTTCATCCTTTTTGACCATGGGCTATAGCCCATGGTCTCGGACGGCATACTATAGCATGCCGTTTCCGGGTGGTCTCGGGGTGATTTTCGTCTTTTTTTCAAATCCTCAAAAATGATGAAAACCGGAAACGGCATGCTATAGTATGCCGTCCGAGACCATGGGCTATAGCCCATGGTCAAAAAGGATGAAAAACGAGGATTTGAAAAAAAGATGAAAATCACTCCGAGACCATGGGCTATAGTCCATGGTCTCGGGGTGATTTTCGTCTTTTTTTCAAATCCTCAAAAATGATGAAAACCGGAAACGGCATGCTATAGTATGCCGTCCGATGGTCAAAAAGGATGAAAAACGAGGATTTGAAAAAAAGATGAAAATCACTCCGAGACCATGGGCTATAGTCCATGGTCTCGGGGTGATTTTCGTCTTTTTTTCAAATCCTCAAAAATGATGAAAACCGGAAACGGCATGCTATAGTATGCCGTCCGAGACCATGGGCTATAGCCCATGGTCAAAAAGGATGAAAAACGAGGATTTGAAATAAAGATGAAAATCACTCCGAGACCATGGGCTATAGCCCATGGTCAAAAAGGATGAAAAACGAGGATTTGAAAAAAAGATGAAAATCACTCCGAGACCATGGGCTATAGTCCATGGTCTCGGGGTGATTTTCGTCTTTTTTTCAAATCCTCAAAAATGATGAAAACCGGAAACGGCATGCTATAGTATGCCGTCCGAGACCATGGGCTATAGCCCATGGTCAAAAAGGATGAAAAACGAGGATTTGAAAAAAAGATGAAAATCACTCCGAGACCATGGGCTATAGTCCATGGTCTCGGGGTGATTTTCGTCTTTTTTTCAAATCCTCAAAAATGATGAAAACCGGAAACGGCATGCTATAGTATGCCGTCCGATGGTCAAAAAGGATGAAAAACGAGGATTTGAAAAAAAGATGAAAATCACTCCGAGACCATGGGCTATAGTCCATGGTCTCGGGGTGATTTTCGTCTTTTTTTCAAATCCTCAAAAATGATGAAAACCGGAAACGGCATGCTATAGTATGCCGTCCGAGACCATGGGCTATAGCCCATGGTCAAAAAGGATGAAAAACGAGGATTTGAAAAAAAGATGAAAATCACTCCGAGACCATGGGCTATAGCCCATGGTCAAAAAGGATGAAAAACGAGGATTTGAAAAAAAGATGAAAATCACTCCGAGACCATGGGCTATAGTCCATGGTCTCGGGGTGATTTTCGTCTTTTTTTCAAATCCTCAAAAATGATGAAAACCGGAAACGGCATGCTATAGTATGCCGTCCGAGACCATGGGCTATAGCCCATGGTCAAAAAGGATGAAAAACGAGGATTTGAAAAAAAGATGAAAATCACTCCGAGACCATGGGCTATAGTCCATGGTCTCGGGGTGATTTTCGTCTTTTTTTCAAATCCTCAAAAATGATGAAAACCGGAAACGGCATGCTATAGTATGCCGTCCAAGACCATGGGCTATAGCCCATGGTCGGCATACTATAGCATGCCGGCATACTATAGCATGCCGTTTCCGGTTTTCATCATTTTTGAGGATTTGAAAAAAAGACGAAAATCACCCCGAGACCATGGACTATAGCCCATGGTCTCGGAGTGATTTTCATCTTTTTTTCAAATCCTCGTTTTTCATCCTTTTTGACCATGGGCTATAGCCCATGGTCTTGGATGGCATACTATAGCATGCCGTTTCCGGTTTTCATCATTTTTGAGGATTTGAAAAAAAGACGAAAATCACCCCGAGACCATGGACTATAGCCCATGGTCTCGGAGTGATTTTCATCTTTTTTTCAAATCCTCGTTTTTCATCCTTTTTGACCATCGGACGGCATACTATAGCATGCCGTTTCCGGTTTTCATCATTTTTGAGGATTTGAAAAAAAGACGAAAATCACCCCGAGACCATGGACTATAGCCCATGGTCTCGGAGTGATTTTCATCTTTTTTTCAAATCCTCGTTTTTCATCCTTTTTGACCATGGGCTATAGCCCATGGTCTCGGACGGCATACTATAGCATGCCGTTTCCGGGTGGTCTCGGGGTGATTTTCGTCTTTTTTTCAAATCCTCAAAAATGATGAAAACCGGAAACGGCATGCTATAGTATGCCGTCCGAGACCATGGGCTATAGCCCATGGTCAAAAAGGATGAAAAACGAGCATTTGAAAAAAAGATGAAAATCACTCCGAGACCATGGGCTATAGTCCATGGTCTCGGGGTGATTTTCGTCTTTTTTTCAAATCCTCAAAAATGATGAAAACCGGAAACGGCATGCTATAGTATGCCGTCCGAGACCATGGGCTATAGCCCATGGTCAAAAAGGATGAGAAACGAGGATTTGAAAAAAAGATGAAAATCACTCCGAGACCATGGGCTATAGTCCATGGTCTCGGGGTGATTTTCGTCTTTTTTTTAAATCCTCAAAAATGATGAAAAAAGGCATGCTATAGTATGCCATCCAAGGCCATGGGCTATGGGCCTATAACCTACTGTGGGCCTATAACCTACTGTGGTGACTGTGGCTCAAGAGGTAGAGCATGTCGTCCAATGATCCATGGGTCGGTGGTTCGAATCCCGGCTCCTCCTGTCTACATGTTGAAGTGTCCTTGGGCAAGACCCTGAACCCCAAATTGCTCCTGATGTGCTGGTTGGTACCTTGCATGGCTTCCGCCGCAATCAGTGTATGAATGTGTGTGTGAATGGGTGAATGTAATGCACAATATATGTAAAGCGCCTTGGATAAAGGCGCTATATAAATGCACCATTTACCATTTAACCTATTTAGGTTCATCTTACGGTGACATGTTTTCCTTGAAAAGGAATCTTTGAAATGTTTCATAGTTTTAGAAATAGAAAAGCTATAGTCCATGGTCTCAGGGTGATTTTCGTCTTTTTTTCAAATCCTCAAAAATGATGAAAACCGGAAACGGCATGCTATAGTATGCCGTCCAAGACCATGGGTTATAGCCCATGGTCAAAAAGGATGAGAAACGAGGATTTGAAAAAAAGATGAAAATTACTCCGAGACCATGGGCTATAGTCCATGGTCTCGGGGTGATTTTCGTCTTTTTTTCAAATCCTCAAAAATGATGAAAACCGGAAACGGCATGCTATAGTATGCCGTCCAAGACCATGGGCTATAGCCCATGGTCAAAAAGGATGAAAAACGAGGATTTGAAAAAAATATGAAAATCACTCCGAGACCATGGGCTATAGTCCATGGTCTCGGGGTGATTTTCGTCTTTTTTCAAATCCTCAAAAATGATGAAAACCGGAAACGGCATGCTATAGTATGCCGTCAAAAAGGATGAAAAATTAGGATTTGAAAAAAAGATGAAAATCACTCCGAGACCATGGGCTATAGTCCATGGTCTCGGGGTGATTTTCGTCTTTTTTTCAAATCCTCAAAAATGATGAAAACCGGAAACGGCATGCTATAGTATGCCGTCCGAGACCATGGGCTATAACCCATGGTCAAAAAGGATGAAAAACGAGGATTTGAAAAAAAGATGAAAATCACTCCGAGACCATGGGCTATAGTCCATGGTCTCGGGTGATTTTCGTCTTTTTTTCAAATCCTCAAAAATGATGAAAACCGGAAACGGCATGCTATAGTATGCCGTCAAAAAGGATGAAAAATTAGGATTTGAAAAAAAGATGAAAATCACTCCGAGACCATGGGCTATAGTCCATGGTCTCGGGTGATTTTCGTCTTTTTTTCAAATCCTCAAAAATTATGAAAACCGGAAACGGCATGCTATAGTATGCCGTCCGAGACCATGGTCAAAAAGGATGAGAAACGAGGATTTGAAAAAAAGATTAAAATCACTCCGAGACCATGGGCTATAGTCCATGGTCTCGGGGTGATTTTCGTCTTTTTTTTAAATCCTCAAAAATGATGAAAAAAGGCATGCTATAGTATGCCATCCAAGGCCATGGGCTATGGGCCTATAACCTACTGTGGGCCTATAACCTACTGTGGTGACTGTGGCTCAAGAGGTAGAGCATGTCGTCCAATGATCCATGGGTCGGTGGTTCGAATCCCGGCTCCTCCTGTCTACATGTTGAAGTGTCCTTGGGCAAGACCCTGAACCCCAAATTGCTCCTGATGTGCTGGTTGGTACCTTGCATGGCTTCCGCCGCAATCAGTGTATGAATGTGTGTGTGAATGGGTGAATGTAATGCACAATATATGTAAAGCGCCTTGGATAAAGGCGCTATATAAATGCACCATTTACCATTTAACCTATTTAGGTTCATCTTACGGTGACATGTTTTCCTTGAAAAGGAATCTTTGAAATGTTTCATAGTTTTAGAAATAGAAAAGCTATAGTCCATGGTCTCAGGGAGATTTTCGTCCTTTTTTCAAATCCTCAAAATGATGAAAACCGGAAACGGCATGCTATAGTATGCCGTCCAAGACCATGGGCTATAGCCCATGGTCAAAAAGGATGAAAAACGAGGATTTGAAAAAAAGGTGAAAATCACTCCGAGTCCATGGTCTCGGGGTGATTTTCGTCTTTTTTTCAAATCCTCAAAAATGATGAAAAACGGAAACGGCATGCTATAGTATGCCGCCCGAGACCATGGGCTATAGTCCATGGTCTCGGGTGATTTTCGTCTTTTTTTTAAATCCTCAAAAATGATGAAAAACGGAAACGGCATGCTATAGTATGCCGCCCGAGACCATGGGCTATAGTCCATGGTCTCGGGGTGATTTTCGTCTGATTTTAAATCCTCAAAAACGATGAAAAAAGTTATGCTATAGTATGCCATCCAAGGCCATGGGCTATGGGCCTATAACCTATTTAGGTTCATCTTACGGTGGACATGTTTGCCTGAAAAGGAATCTTTGAAATGTTTCATAGTTTTAGAAATATAGTGCTTTCAAATTTGAGAAATGTACAATGGGGCTCAAAGGCAGATATTGGCACGTCAAAAAAGCACTTTCACCTAGAAACTCCATTCACACTTTTTATAATTCAGGTTACTGTGGAGACACATGCTGGAACGTTTTACTTTGAAATGTTTTGTAGTTTCTGAGTTATTTAACTTAAACGCCCAATGCATTCTCAATGGCAATAGCACAAACTTTGGCATGCTACTAGTCCTATACATACTTACACCTAGAAACCCCATTCAAACCTATTTAGGTTCATCTTACGGTGGACATGTTTGCCTGAAAAGGAATCTTTGAAATGTTTCATAGTTTTAGAAATATAGTGCTTTCAAATTTGAGAAATGTACAATGGGGCTCAATGGCAGATATTGGCACGTCAAAAAAGCACTTTCACCTAGAAACTCCATTCACACTTTTTATAATTCAGCTTACTGTGGAGACACATGCTGGAACTTTTTTACTTTGAAATGTTTTGTAGTTTCTGAGTTATTTAACTTAAACGCCCAATGCATTCTCAATGGCAATAGCACAAACTTTGGCATGCTACTAGTCCTACATACTTACACCTAGAAACCCCATTCAAACCTATTTAGGTTCATCTTACGGTGGACATGTTTGCCTGAAAAGGAATCTTTGAAATGTTTCATAGTTTTAGAAATATAGTGCTTTCAAATTTGAGAAATGTACAATGGGGCTCAATGGCAGATATTGGCACGTCAAAAAAGCACTTTCACCTAGAAACTCCATTCACACTTTTTATAATTCAGCTTACTGTGGAGACACATGCTGGAACTTTTTACTTTGAAATGTTTTGTAGTTTCTGAGTTATGTAACTTAAACGCCCAATGCATTCTCAATGGCAATAGCACAAACTTTGGCATGCTACTAGTCCTACATACTTACACCTAGAAACCCCATTCAAACCTATTTAGGTTCATCTTACGGTGGACATGTTTGCCTGAAAAGGAATCTTTGAAATGTTTCATAGTTTTAGAAATATAGTGCTTTCAAATTTGAGAAATGTACAATGGGGCTCAAAGGCAGATATTGGCACGTCAAAAAAGCACTTTCACCTAGAAACTCCATTCACACTTTTTATAATTCAGCTTACTGTGGAGACACATGCTGGAACTTTTTACTTTGAAATGTTTTGTAGTTTCTGAGTTATTTAACTTAAACGCCCAATGCATTCTCAATGGCAATAGCACAAACTTTGGCATGCTATGATGCTACTAGTCCTACACACTTACACCTAGAAACCCCATTCAAACCTATTTAGGTTCATCTTACGGTGGACATGTTTGCCTGAAAAGGAATCTTTGAAATGTTTCATAGTTTTAGAAATATAGTGCTTTCAAATTTGAGAAATGTACAATGGGGCTCAATGGCAGATATTGGCACGTCAAAAAAGCACTTTCACCTAGAAACTCCATTCACACTTTTTATAATTCAGCTTACTGTGGAGACACATGCTGGAACTTTTTACTTTGAAATGTTTTGTAGTTTCTGAGTTATTTAACTTAAACGCCCAATGCATTCTCAATGGCAATAGCACAAACTTTGGCATGCTACTAGTCCTACATACTTACACCTAGAAACCCCATTCAAACCTATTTAGGTTCATCTTACGGTGGACATGTTTGCCTGAAAAGGAATCTTTGAAATGTTTCATAGTTTTAGAAATATAGTGCTTTCAAATTTGAGAAATTTACAATGGGGCTCAATGGCAGATATTGGCACGTCAAAAAATCACTTTCACCTAGAAACTCCATTCACACATTTTATAATTCAGCTTACTGTGGAGACACATGCTGGAACTTTTTACTTTGAAATGATTTGTAGTTTCTCAGTTATTTAACTTAAACGCCCAATGCATTCTCAATGGCAATATCACAAACTTTGGCATGCTGCTAGTCCTACATACTTACACCTAGAAACCCCATTCAAACCTATTTAGGTTCATCTTACGGTGGACATGTTTGCCTGAAAAGGAATCTTTTAAATGTTTCATAGTTTTAGAAATATAGTGCTTTCAAATTTGAGAAATTTATAATGGGGCTCAATGGCAGCTCTATGGCACGTCAAAAAATCACTTTCACCTAGAAACTCCATTCACACATTTTATTATTCAGCTTACCGTGGAGACAAATGCTGGAACTTTTTACTTTGAAATGATTTGTAGTTTCTTACTTATTTAACTTAAACGCCCAATGCATTCTCAATGGCAATAGCACAAACTTTGGCATGCTACTAGTCCTACATACTTAGACCTAGAAACCCCATTCAAACCTATTTAGGTTCATCTTACGGTGGACATGTTTGCCTGTAAAGGAATCTTTGAAAATATTCATAGTTTTAGAAATATAGTCCTTTCAAATTTGAGAAATTTACAATGGGGCTCAATGGCAGATATTAGCACGTCAAAAAAGCACTTTCACCTAGAAACTCCATTCACACTTTTTATAATTCAGGTTACTGTGGAGACACATGCTGGAACGTTTTACTTTGAAATGTTTTGTAGTTTCTGAGTTATTTTCGTCTTTTTTTCAAATCCTCAAAAATGATGAAAACCGGAAACGGAATGCTATAGTATGCCGTACGAGACCATGGGCTATAGCCCATGGTCAAAAAGGATGAAAAACGAGGATTTGAAAAAAAGATGAAAATCACTCCGAGACCATGGGCTATAGTCCATGGTCTCGGGGTGATTTTCGTCTTTTTTTCAAATCCTCAAAAATGATGAAAAAAGGCATGCTATAGTATGCCATCCAAGGCCATGGGCTATGGGCCTATAACCTACTGTGGGCCTATAACCTACTTTGGTGACTGTGGCTCAAGAGGTAGAGCACGTCGTCCAATGATCCATGGGTCGGTGGTTCGAATCCCGGCTCCTCCTGTCTACATGTTGAAGTGTCCTTGGGCAAGACCCTGAACCCCAAATTGCTCCTGATGTGCTGGTTGGTACCTTGCATGGCTTCCACCGCAATCGGTGTATGAATGTGTGTGTGAATGGGTGAATGTAATGCACAATATATGTAAAGCGCCTTGGATAAAGGCGCTATATAAATGCACCATTTACCATTTAACCTATTTAGGTTCATCTTACGGTGACATGTTTTCCTTGAAAAGGAATCTTTGAAATGTTTCATAGTTTTAGAAATAGAAAAGCTATAGTCCATGGTCTCGGGTGATTTTCGTCTTTTTTTCAAATCCTCAAAAAGGATGAAAAACGAGGATTTGAAAAAAAGATGAAAATCACTCCGAGACCATGGGCTATAGTCCATGGTCTCGGGGTGATTTTCATCTTTTTTTCAAATCCTCGTTTTTCATCCTTTTTGACCATGAAAACCGGAAACGGCATGCTATAGTAATACTATAGCATGCCGTTTCCGGTTTTCATCATTTTTGAGGATTTGAAAAAAAGACGAAAATCACCCCGAGACCATGGACTATAGCCCATGGTCTCGGAGTGATTTTCATCTTTTTTTCAAATCCTCGTTTTTCCGGAAAAACGAGGATTGTAGTTGTTCTTCTGGAAGTCTTGAACGTAAGGAGAGATCTCGAGATCATGGAGCCAGCATCCTAACTCAGTGAATTACTTGCTACTGTACTTGCCACAACACAGTCTTCCTTTGCATTTGAGTTGGAATTTTGAAGTTGAAAAAAAAAGCAGGAGATTTGTCTATCGATTGTTGTGCTGTTGTTTATCTAGATGTTTGAATGTTTATGAACCACAATGGAAACAAGTCTCTATAGTGGTAACTGGTAACGCACCAACAGCAAATAGAATCGCATCAGGTTTTATCCAGCCAATTGGAGGCAGCATAGCTTGATAGGGCCACTTTGAGGGCAGCACACATCACACCAGTATAACTATCCACCAAATGGTGTCAGTATTGCACTGTACTAAGTTAAATAAAGCTTTGCTATTACACGTTAGTTACTATGAACTCCTGCCCCGCGAATGGACGCTGGCTGTGGCGGACGGCACCACACATTTACACATGTTCCTTTTTTAGTGCTTATACATTAGAATGATTAGATGCTGGCTTGCTGTTAGTCTGATAAACATGCTTTACATTAAAGAGCAGCCTATTAGTAGATTTAAAAAGCAGGCAGGGTTGGCGAAAAGGGCCTTTCTATGTGGAGTTTGCATGTTCTCCATGTGTCCCCTAGGGCAGGGGTTCTCAACGTTTTTGGCTGGGGACCCCCGAAAATGCTTTGGCAACGTCTCGGGACCCCCGCCCCGCCCCCTCCCGACACCCAATATAAATTGACTGCTACAATAACCTTAAACCATTTTGGGCGGGAACCCCTTTTGGTGTTTTAAGCATTGTTATAATTTAGCTATTTAAAAATAGCAGATCTACAAGCTCATAGCGCGCCACCGAGTGGCGCGCTATGAGCTTGTAGGTCTGCTATTTTTTTTAAATCGTGAAAAAAATAATAATTTGGGGACCCCCTAAAATAATTTGGCGACCCCCCGAGGGGTCGCGACCCACGGGTTGAGAACCCCTGCCCTAGGGTAGGTAGTACTAGGTGCCCTTACTATGGAGGGTAATTACTGCCAACAATGTAGTCGCTCAAGCCAGACTCTTCCACAATCTTGGAATGATACAGATATGAATTTGCAGACCAGTAATCCACTACCGGTTTTTGACTCATTTGGTTTCCAGTAGAACTTATTTACATGACTGTACAGGTGAAAAGGAAGTGCCAACAACAATGTCATTCAATTACCAGAAACCTAGATAGCAATCCTTCTAGTTCACCACAATGTCAACAGTGTAAGTGAAGTCATTGAGCAGGTCCTAAAATGCATTGCATGTAAACAGAAATGAAACCGCACTACAGAGGAATATTGACAGAGTGGAGATAACATATACCAGTAAAGTTGAGGTCATATTTTTTCTCACGGTCAAATACATTTAGGCTACAGTGCATGCAGCTGGAAATTTGTATTTACTGTATTTACAAATGTCCACCTGATTTCTCGTAGACCATGATGGAGATTGAAGATCCACATAATTTCATGTACGTGGCTGAAACAGGATTCAACATGTCAGAACAGTGCATGGTATTCAAACGGGGTCCGGGGGGGTTGTTTTAGTAATAAGTCATGGTTAACTGTTTTTCAAAAGTTACTTCTGTTTCGAGAAATGTGCTCAGGGCAATTGAGAAAAACTGTAAATCAACAGACATTGAGGCTGTTTATATAGCAAACAGTGCCAAAGCCTATCTGAGATTTATATTCAACATACAGTAATGCTCTAGTTTCCAATGTGTACCAGACATCAGGGTTGCGATACTCTTGCGATACTCTTGCGATACTTTTGTACTTTTTATACTCAAGTTATCTTTAATTCACGACTATTACATTTAAGTGCTTTTTCCACCACTGAATGTGTGTGCACGGCACATGTACGCACGTGTTTGCATGCGTTTACACATGTGATTGTGTGTTTGCATATGCATGCAGGCGTCCTTGCGTGCACGTGCATGCGCGTCTGCACCACAGGGTGAGGTGCTTTGTCATGTTCCCACTAGCCTCGGAAACCCAGACGTTTATGTTCCCACTGACCCAAAGTGACAGTGTGACAGAGCCCCAGGCCACTGGTGTCCTAACCCTCTCTGTACTGCTTGTGTTGGCTGAAGAGCCATCGGGAATGTCACTATACCAGTGGTGGAAAGTAACTAAGTACATTTACTTACGTACTGTACTAATTGGGAGGTACTTTTACTTTATAGGAGTATTTACAAATTTCACAAATTTTACTTCTACTCCACTACAAAACTTTAGTTACTAGTTACTTACTAGTTACTTAGTTACAAAACATACTGTCCTGTAATACATATAAAGCTCACAATGCGTCACGATGCGAGCTTGCAGATCTGCTATTTTCAACCAAAAAAATCATACATTTTATACAGTTGAAAACGTGTGAACTGGGACATTCTGCATAATGATTACTTTCTACTTTTGGTACTTCAAGTACATTTTGATACCAATACAATTTTGTACTTTCACTCAAGTACATTTTGAATTCTGGACAAGTAAAAACTTGTAACAAAGTATTTCTACATTGCAGTTACTTTTACTTAAGTAAAACATGGGAGTACTTTTGTCACCACTGGTCACTATACTGTACATAGAAAAATCCACAGTGTTAATTAAACCCTGAGAGTGTAAGTGCGTAAGTGCGGAGTGACAAACTCAAACAGCTGCTTTGAAACCAACTTAATTGCCACACAGATTTGTTTTTTTTATCCACACAGGCTAAGTAGTGCCGACCCAACTCCTAATAGATTATTTCAAGATGATATTATGTATCCTGGAAAAAAACTCAAATCTAACCACCTGGATTTGAGACCAGGCTCTCCAGCATGGATTACGAAACATCCACCAAATCACACCTGACCACCAGTTTTGCCTTAAGGGCTACAGGCAGGCCGGCTACTTCTACTGCACGTGCTTTTACAGAATTTAAAGACGAGCTGATTTGCAGATAAAACAGAACAACACCGTGGTATATCTGTGGCAACTACCGTCATGTCAGATAACCACATGATTTGTGGCATTATTCGGGAAGGACACATCCTGTTATTGTCCAAATCGTCCACATCAGACCACGGGAGACAAACACAGGCACACACAGTCACACAAAGATTCTCCTTACGGGAAGCCAACTGCCTCATCTGATCTACTCTTTCTTCATCATTTCCCCCAGAGACTGGAGGGTGGGGAGCTCAGTACTTGAGTCAAAGTAGGCTATACTGTAAAGTAGGATACGATCTGTTTCAATATTACTCAGCTACTCAAGTGGAACTTGGAAGTTGCTCAGTCAAATTTGTACTTGAGTCAAACGTAGTACTATATTCAAAAGTACATACTTTAGAAAAACTGTTAAGCATTCAAAAGTACAAATTATACAAAGTGCATTTCCTATTTTAAATAAATGCATTGCTGCACCCAAAACCATTCAAAGATTACAAAAATATCAATAATAGCGCTCGAAAATAGCAAATCTACAATCTCACAACTTCTAAGATCTGCTATTTTCATATTATAATCTTAATCGGGGCTTAAAGTGTTTCATTCATTGTTCATAATGTGCTCTTTCCTTTTCTAGAAATGTACTTGAGTCAAACGTAGCCTACAACACTTTCAAATGTAGTGGAGTGAAACTCATCAAATATTCAAAAATACAAATACTCAAGAAAAGCACAGCTATGCAAAAAATATTTACAAACTACAGTACAGTACTCAGTACATGTACTAATATTTACTGCTCTCAGCCCACCTCCCCATCCACCTGTCCAAGCCACTCAAAGTTGATCTCTACCATCCATGGCGTTCTATTGAATTAGCCTGGAATGCCCTGCATTACCCCATACTCCTCTCCCAGTGACTGGCCCAGCTGACTGTCAAGCCAACGAAAAAACAAACAGCAGCTGGCAAAGGAGAAACTCCAGGAAGAAATGTGTTTTTATAATGTGGATATGGAGAGAGCAGGTTTGTTTTGCTGGAAGTGGTTCTGCCCCCCGTCCCCCGTCTCCTTGGCTCGGGGCCCCAGGGCCCCTCAGGGACCCTCAGCCCCTGGCTGGTACAGCCGGGAGTGTGTACTGTCCACCAATGGCGGAGGAAGAACTACTCTGATTGTGGAGTTCAATAAAAGTAGCTGTATACCACAGTGTCAGAACTAATTTGTTACCATGTAGTAAAAGTCCTGCATTCAATATCTTACTTAAAGGGGAAAACCACCCATTTTCAACATTTTACTATGTCATTAATATACCTTAGAGCTGTTGTGTGGTAATAATAAAAAAGTCCCCCCCATTTTGTGTTTCCTAGAACTGTAATTATGGAAAAAACCATTAACATGGTGAAACACATCTTGATGACATCATCAAGATTTGTTTCACCATGTTAATGATTTTTTTCAGACCTCTAGTTCTAGGAAACCTTGAGTACTTAAGCACAGTACTCAAGTAAATGTACTTAGTTACTTTCCACCACTGTTGGGTTGTTGTGTCCACGTGCCTCGAGAAGGCCCCCGAGTGCAGCACATGTGGCCGGCTGAGGGCCTGGGGTGGTCAGCTCTCATCTTACTGATATAGCAGCAGACAATGGCAGCATCTCAGAGTCAGACACACAGACAGATAGACCGAAAGAGAAAGAGAGAGAGAGAGAGAGAGAGAGAGAGAGAGAGATTGAGAGATTGAACGGAGCTCTGCGGGCCCACCATGGAAGCTGCTGGCCCCTGTTTGCACCTCTGTTTACTGTAAACGGGCTCCTCAGTTTCGCTGAATCTAGAACGGAAGAGGAAGAGATTTAAGGTTTCCTCTCTTGCCCTCTAGCCGCTCTTGAACTCACTCAACTCAGAGAGAGATAACGCAGCGAAATCAAGTAGGCTATTATTTGTCAGCATACCTGTACATTTTAATGGAACTTTAATTAAACGTTCAAGTTGGTCATCTCGATGTATCATCATACCATTCATGTACAGTATATTACCCTTTGGTGGTCCTGGCCTGTGCAGAGCTGTTCATTATTTGGTATAGGTGTTTCTTTTGCAGTCCTGCACGCATACGGTAGCCTAACACTTATGTTACTTCTTATCTTATCAAACACGTCACCACAATAATGTTAGGCTCCCAAAAAATCCCCACCCAGATGGTGCCACGATATAGGTGACTTCAACCGGAACGATCTAAAAGGGGTCTTTCCTAAATTCCACCAACACGTCACCTGCAGCACCCACGGTGACAATATTCTTGACCACTACACACCTTTAAAGATGGATACAAAGCTCAGAAAGCTGTCCACCGCCCCCCGCTCAGAAGCTCTGACCACTATTCCATCCAGATGCTACCGGCCTACAGGCAAAGGCTTAAAAGGGAACCGGTTGTTGAGAAGGAGGTCCGGAAATGGGCTGAGGACACAGACGCTATGCTACAGTCCTGTTCAGACTCACTGGGAGATGTTTAAGGACGCCGCTGGGAATAACATCAACGAATACTCAGACTCAGTTACTGGTTTTATCAGCACGTGTATAGACGATATAGTCTCAAAAAAGACCGGATCTACCCGAATCGAAGTGGAGTGCGTACACAATTGCACGAACGGGACGGCACGGTTTCTGATCCGGCGACATGAAAAATGCCTACTCCAAAAAGATGGAGGACCATTTTGAAAGCGGCAACATCAGGAGCACGTGGCAGGCGCTACACACCATAACGGACGATAAAGCAAAAAACAGAAGTGAAGTGAACCCGCCTGCCTTCCTGCCCAACGAGCTGAACACCTACTACGGTCGGTTCGAGACCAGCTCCACACGCAGCAGCCAAGCGGAGCCATCAGCAGCAGCATCAGCAGAGGAGACCTTCCCCTTCACCATCTCAAGGGACGAGGTATGAAAAACCTTCAAACGGGTCAACATCCAGAAGGCAGCAGGACCCGATGGGATACCAGGCCGGGTCCTCAAAGCATGCGCGGACGAGCTAGCAGATGTTTTTGCTGACATCTTCAACCTCTCCCTCTCCCAGGCTGTGGTCCCCGCAGGTTTCAAGATGTCAACCATTGTGCCCATCCCCAAAAAGGCAGAAGTGACATGCCTGAACGACTGCCTGGTGACCTGTCGCTCTCACACCAATAGTCAGCAAATACTTTGAGAAGCTGGTGAGGAAATACATCGGCTCAACACTGCCTGCCTCGCTAGATCCGTGGCAATTTGCATACCGCAAAAACAGATCCCAGACAACGCCATTGCCATGGCTCTCCATACCGTCCTTTCGCAGATGGACAACAAGCACCTGAAGGACAATATGTACGTATGCTGTTTGTGGACTACAGCTCAGCATTCAACACCATTGTCCCAGCAAAACCTGACACAAAGCTCTGAGATCTAGAGCTACACCCAGGCATGTGCGAATGGATACAAGACTTCCTGTCAAGCAGACTTCAGGTGGTGAGAATGGGCAGCATCACATCTGACCCCTTCACCCTCAACACTGGAGCACCCCAGGGATGCGTCCTGAGCCCTCTCCTCTACTCCCTGTACACGCATGACTGCACAGCCACACATGACTCCAACACCATCATAAGTATACGCGGACAACACGGCAGTGATAGGCCAAATCGTCGACAATGATGAGTCCGACTACAGAGACGAGATCAAAACACTGGCACTCTGGTGCCGGGAGAACAACCTCAACAAGCTCAACGTCGACAAGACCAAGGAGCTGATCATGGACTTCAGGAGGCCACGGAGAAATCATGCGCCCATCCTCATCGATGGCACTGCAGTGGAAAGGGTCAGCGAGTTCAAGTTCCTCGGAGTACACATCCAAGTTTGTGTGACGCTGTACTAGTATGATCAAGTAGGGCATTAATTTAAGAAAAAACACAAAAAGTTAAAATATGGAGTTAAGAGGTTTCTGCCCGACAGCAATTTATGATCTATAACCTCACGATGCACTGTGAACTTGTAGATTGGCTACTGTAGTATGCTCCCTGCTGTGAATACAAATTGGAGCATTTAAAAGTGAGCTGCAAGCCTCCCTCTTGTGTTTCATACTACCGTAGTAGTATAATCTCACAGAAGAGCATTATGATGAAATTAGGTCTCCGCCCTGAGCAAGGAAAAATATAGGCTACTGCAGCGCTAAGAAAACTATATTACAATTATTTTAGACTCATCTGGTGATTTGGACCTGCCCTGTTTTGGATGCAATTTAACAAAACAAAAACAAGAACTGCCCAAGTTTCATGTTAATGCTAATTTTAGCCTGGTAAATATTAGACATCATGTGCCCTCATGATTATCACGTATGCCATTTTCTTATCAGTGCGGGCCGAGGCACACAGGGCCATGGGAGAGTGAATGCCCCGAAGGCCCGGCGCATAGCACCGCTATCTCTGCCCTTCCTGTTTACATTCCAAGCCCTGCGTCCTGCAGCACTGTACAGTATCTTGCACTGTTTCCCAAACAGTGGGTTGGAACTTGGGACCCATTTGTGGGTCACAGGCACATCTTATGGGTCCCTTTGTTTATTTAGTTTCCTACATTTTGTTTTTAATTAATATTATTTCAAAACATTTACGGTTCAAAAAAGCTACATTTTTCATGAATTGAAAACAAAACTCAATGATTCTTTTCAGTAATTTCAGGAAGAAATAAAAGAAAAATCTAAGAAATTCCATGAATTAGAAAAATGTTTAAGAAGTACTGAAAATAGCTGATCTACAAGCTCATAACGCTGCACGAAGCGACGCGTTGTGAGCTTGTAGATCAGCTATTTTCACTAGTTTGGGTCCAAGGCAAACATCTAATCTCTCTTTTGAGCCTTGGGCTAAAAGGTTTGTGAAACGCTGTCTTGCTGCTGGACCCAAACCATGAGAGATGTCAGTGCTAATCCTGGGATTTACTGGAAGATAAACAGCACATTAAGGTGATGTATTAAATCTTACAGTAAATAACATGTCTATACACTCGGTCACCACAGCCTAATTCCAATACACACGTCTTCAAGATTCAAGTTTTCTATCTTAGGCTATAACAGAGTAAGATTATTTTGTTTCTAAAAATAAGACATAGCACCCTTTGAATTGTGTGTGTGTGTGTGTGTGTGTGGTTCCCTATGTGTATTTGCACAGTGCACAGGATGTGTGTATAAATATGTAATTACATGTATATAGGCCTATCCGCCTACAGTATGTGTGTATGTACTGTATATTTATGTGTGCATATGTTGGCGTGTGCAGTCTTAAAGGAGTAGTTCACCCACAATTATACACCCCATGAAGCCTTGAATTCATGGAGATTTCTTATTTTTTTCCCCTGACTTCTTAATTATTATTTTTTGAGTGGTGCAACCACTCCCTTACGGAGCTATGTGTGTGGGTGGGTGGGTGGCTGGCTGGGTCTGAGCACGAAAACAGCATGGTTGTTTTTTCACCACCTGTGCGCAACCTAACACACACAAACCCACACGCACATATTAACTGTACAGTATATATGATGATTTCGGGTGTGCCAGTACAGTAGCCTGGCTAATAAGCCAGACTAATATCACACAACACTGTCGTGGTATATTAGTCTGGGCTGGCTCCACTTGGATTTCATTTCCCGGGGGGCGGGTTCAAACATTTTCTCTTTGACGCAATTGGTCAGAGCTACTGTCAGTCAAAGGTCTCAAGCATTGAACGTCACTGTACCAAAGCCCGCCCATATTGCATACCGTGTCCCGATTGGCCCGACCTGTTCTCGGTTGTAGGAAAGAGGCGTGCTACTGAGCCTCGCCAGACCCTAATCCGCTGGCAGGCAAAAAAATGTTTGCCAACGGCTGATTCGGTCTGGTTTATTAACCAGGCTACCAGTACAGTACAGTGACAGTACAGTACAGTAGAGGGACCCCCACACGGTAACTGTCATTTCTCAACCGTTTCGGACGCAGGGCAGCACGTCGGAACCGGCCCGGCCCCCTGGGCACGTTCCTGGGGGTCTGGATGCTCCTGGGACCCCCCGGGTCCCCTGGGGATCCCCACATGGTAACTGTCATTTCTCTACCGTTTCGGACGCGGGGCGGCTCGCCGGAACCGGGCCGGCACCCTGGGTGCGTTCCTGTGGGTCTGGAACACTGTAGAGCTCAAGAACCTGATGTTAGATATAGGAGAGTGTGGAGGCGGGCAACGATCCAGGAGTCCGCAGTAACTATAACTTTTAAAAATGTAGGAAATAAAAGGGACCCATAAAAATGTGTCAGCGACCCACAAATGTTGGGAAACAGTGAGATAGCCCATGCAGGGTCACACAGCTGGTGGCCTCTCCCAGTCAAATGCCCTAGATGTAGAACTCAAACAACTATCTCCCATTCTCCACATGATGATGAGCCAGTAGGGATGGAAAATATTTGAACTCATACAGCAGAGGTTAGGAGAAAACCTCCTTTTAGCAAAACCCAGCACAAAAAGGAAAGGCAGTAAAAAGAAAATTGGTTCCCCCAACTTCCCAGATACAAGAACTCACAAGGGAACAGTGGCGGAAGTACGCAGATGCTTTACTTAAGTGATTAATGTATGTTTTGTAATACTCAAAAGGTACAGTAACTAGTAACTGACGTTTTCAAAAAGTTGTAGGAGAGTAAAAAAATTACAATATTTGCCTCCGAGTAGTGGATGAGAATTGAAATATGGAAATCCTTGAGTAAAGGGAAGATGGCGAGGTAGTGTGATCTCCTCAACTGTAACTTGTGACATGTCACAATGGAAACAAGCTTTTGCTTTTTTGTGTATAGTCCATGCGTTTTCTAAATTGATGTCATTTTTTGTCTATCTATCTATCTATCTATCTCGACCAGACAGACCAACAAGGGAGTCAGTAATTCATGCTCATCTTTAATAATCTCATAGAAAATATTCGCTGAGCACAATAAACACTGTCTTACCATACGTTGTGTGAATGATAAAAAAACAAAAATAAAAACATTGAAAAGTTCCATTTGAAACATTGTATACAAATATACGTATGTAAATGTACAATGACCTGTCACCGTACGTATGCAATATACTGCAGTATCAATCCAGCCTTTAGAAGACTCTGGAAACGGAAGGGAAAAGTTAACACACCTTTTCTGTCAAGCGTCTCTCACATGAGACGTTGGGCGTTAAGACCAAAACTAAACACATACATTTAGAAAATTGGAATTCTCCGTTTCGTCAGAACATCGAGAAAGGTCAAAATTGAACAGCACAACTAAACATATGTTCTTTGCGAAATAACTCGCCAAAAAACAGAAAACAAATAAAATAAAATAAAAAATAACCACCATTAACGGTTCAGTCAGTTCGTAATTTGACATGTATTGGTGGTAGTGTGTATAAATTATACCAACTGTACACTGACATTAATAGTATTATTATGTACACGAAAAAGATAATAAATATACTGTTACAAACAGTCAAAGTATCAGCACATCACGGCTGGGTGCAAGAAGAGATTGTGCAGCTATACGAACACACACACACACACACACACACACACACACACACACACACACACACACACACACACACACACACACACACACACACACACACACACACACACACACACACACACACACACGAAGAGAAGTGTTATCTTTTTGTGAAGCTGTAATGACTTCCCTCAGAGGGTAGCACCTTACAACGTGGTACCGCTAATGCCCAATTTATTCTCCATCGTAATACAGCGTCATCACGGACTGGAAATAGCAGACCTGTAAACTCTCAGGACATTATTGCATCAGCAATGCATTGTGAGTTTATTAGGTCGACTATTTTCTGACCACAACAGCATCATTACAATTAAGTATAAATCGGCTTAAGGTGGTTAAGACAGACCGGCAACCAGCTGCCGAAACTGTCAAATTATTAAAAGTGCTGGGGGGAGGGGGACACATAAAAAACAAACTAACATTCACCTGTTCAGTCACTACAGTCTACAGTTAATCAAAACTCAAGAACTTTCACTTGGTTTTAGCGGTCTTCATTGGCCTGCAATGCTGCAAGAAGAAATGTCAGCACAAAAGCACAAACAGGCTAAATGAAAGCAGGAATTCGTAGAAGGGATGTGTTTACGGGTGACGGCCTCACACAATCCAGCTCAGAATTAGATGTAGACTTCCGTACACTACGGGATCATTTAGGGTATTTATCGGGTTTGATTGGGTGAGCATTTCACCAGCGACTTTTCAAGCGTAGATTCTATCAAAGTGCTTTCATCACACATTCTTTGGAAATCTACAGATCTTTTGGACAATGTTAATCTCAATTCTAAGGAAGACTTTGCTCTGAAATAATTGCTTTTGTGCTGAAATACTGAAAATTAGACATAAAATAAAAAGACATAAAATGGATAGAAGTTGATTTTACGCAGAACATGGACTCATCCATTATGCTATTGCTATTGCATTACGCATAATCATATTTTTTGTTTACTTTAATGTATTATGACTTGGAAAGTAGCTGATGTTTTATACACTCTCTTTGTACGGTGTCTCAAAGTGCAAATTGTGCTGGGAAGTCAAATTTTAGAGATACATCCACCAAACACGTTTGTGAGAACAAGCTTATACTATTGCCAGAACATCAGAGGAAGACCAAGAGAGCGAAATATATTCTCTGTGTAGAAAACACAGTTCACGTTCACACAAAGTGTTCAATAAATTATAAAAAAACACCTACAAAAGTCACGGCTGTAAAAAACAAAAACAAAAAAGGCACGTGACATCTTTAGACAAGTGTTAGGAAAAAATGGTATCTATTACAAATACATGTTGAGCAGTAGCTTTGGACGGACCGCCTTACTGGGTGGCGTCCGATCCCAACACGACACAAGGAATCGAAGTGCAAGTTCAGAGTTCTTGTTGTGTCCGTACTGTATATATACCGTCACATTCACCTTCATTTGCCTGTGAGAACCAAAATACAGCATTTCTACAGCACTGGTTCTCAATGTCTGGTCCGGGAACCACCAGGAAGTCTAAATGGACGCTTACGGATCTGTAAATTGTAGAATTTTACAGTGCATATTGGGGTCTCAAAGACCAAAAACAATTGTCCCATTTGTACACTCAAGAGTTACAGAACCATAAGGGTCCATTAGCACCATGCAGATGGTCCCCAGACCAGACGTTGAGTGTCCTACAGTAGTCCCTTCTTCAGAGAATTGAGCTGTTATGGCAAACACTCTATCCTCCCTTCTGGAGGCTCAGAAACATTAACCACTGCAAGGTTTCCAACCCTCTTCTACAGGGTGGCGTGGTCACCGGGGAGGGCCCCAAAGTCAGCCAGGCTCCCTCTTAGCCGCAAAGAGGCAGATTGCAGGATTGCTCCACTGCAACGAAACCAACTCCCAAACCATAAAAAACAGCACGAGAGACGTGCTGTTCCCTTATGGACATCAGCGAATGGTGGAAGTGTTCGGGGACGTCCGGCTATGTCTCGGCCAGAGAGTCAGCGGCATGGTCGTCCGGGGGACAGCCCTGGAACGTCCCGCCGTCTCCGTCACATCCCCCCGCCCTCGCCTCCATCGTCTCGCCGCTCCCCGCCTCGTCGCTCTGGAACGCGTCCTGCTCGTCCAGAGTCAGCTCAAACTGGAACTTGGCCACGGCCGGCTCGCGGTCCTCGTCCCCCAGCAGGACCTCCTCGCTGTCGCCACTGTAGAAGGGCGGCGAGGGGCTCTGGGGGATCATGCTCTGGTACCAGTTCCTGTTGTCCTCCAGCGTGTCCAGGATGTCCTGGGCGTCCGGGTGCACCAGGTCGGCCCAAGTCTCCCACAGAGGGTGCACGATGTAGTCGATGAAGCCCACCTGAACGAGGAGATGACGGACGACCATCAGTAAATTAAGGCGTTTTATCTTTTCAACTGGTAATCAGCTTTTTTTTCTATAATCACACTTGCTTCTGTGAGAAAGTCTTTGTTGTAGTATAATCTCTGAGACAAGTGTTGGTCACTGCCCCTGCTGGAACTAGTTCCCCAGGAGGACTAACAGCAAGCATAACAACAATGATATAACAATGATATATATATATATCATTGTTTTTAGGCCTACATCTTTCTTTGAGATTTACTTTAGACACAAGCCAACAGAATAGCGATCGGGTAGAAAGAAATCGTGGATTTTACCGCAAATTTGCAGAATTTTGTAGGGGACCGTTTGTTTTGTTAGCAAGCAATGCTAGCTAGCGCTTGGTAGCTCTAACATTACATCTAGCTACTTGTTTAAGCATTCATTTAATATTTAATTGTGGATTTCAGGTCTGACATTTATGTCAGACACACTCTAGTATGTGAAGAGTTTACCTGTGCTATTAACTCATTTTGGATTAAAAAATAAAATCACACCGTTTTAGTGTTACATCAGCGCGAAGGCAGTCTCTGAATTGGTCACAGTCACATATATCAAAACCGACAAGTGATTGTAGCAGCATGCTAACCTGTGTCCTCTCCACGGAGGCGGTGTGTTTGTCGCACATGGGGCTGATGTCCATGCCCCTCTCCCTCTCTCTGTCTCCCTGGTGGAAGAACTCGTCCATGATCCTGTCCGTCCACTGGCGGTACAGGTCCAGAGACTTGGTGGGGTTGCTGAGGTCAGCGCAGTGTACCATGTTTCGCAGGACCTGTGGGGGACACAGTGGACCTTCGTTAAGCATCTAGCATCGCATCTGTCTTTGTGTACATCTGTGTTTGTGTGTCCTTGTATTACTATAATATGCTATAGAAATAGACATTGTGTGGACAACTTTCCTGGTCTTTACAAGAGAAATGGTTGTTTTATGCAAAAAAAACAAAACAAAAGATGTATGCAAAAGTATAATAAAACAAATGTAGTGTGTGTGTGTGTGTGTGTGTGTGTGTGTGTGTGTGTGTGTGTGTGTGTGTGTGTGTGTGTGTGTGCGCGCGCGCGCGCGCGCGCGCGCGCGCTAGGCCTACCTGCATTCTATCTGTATTGTTGTCCAGCAGCAGCACTCCAGAGCTGGTGACCTTCTTGGTCTCCACCATTGTCTTCAAGTCAGCCAGCAAGCTCATGTGTTTGGACATGTCTGTGGCCAATACCTGGACAGCAGAGAGGAAATGTTTAACCTAACTAAATAAAACATACAACGTATGGAAAACGAAATAAAGAGGAAATCATAAGGAAAGAAAATTAATTACGAGGCGCATCAGTTGCTCCCCGTTTGAAAAAGGCATTCAAAGGCAATACTAAAATAACGCCAAAAAACACAATTAACGAGACCAGATTCTACAAATGTCTACAAACAGTTTTCTGAAAAAACCCATGTTTCTATGTTGGTGGTTCTCAAACAATTTTGTGTCGAAGACCCCAAAATGATATGTATTTGGCCGCCGACCCCCATCTGAAAATATGTTGTTCCAGGGACTCCCTCCCCCAGTAGCAAAGATTTGAGGTAAAATTGGTTAAAAGCTAAGGTGACACAGATGCGTTAGACTATATATATTAATAGAGACGGCACCCGGAGGAAACCCTGAGGCGAAATGGACATAGTGGCCAAATTTGGTATTGCAGCTCGAGCCAGCGCTGGTCCGTTGACTATCATTGCGCACGGTTTCATACATAAACGTGTGCAATGATAGTCAACGGCCAGCGCGTTCACGATTTGGCCCAATCCATCCCAGAATGCACTCTGTTCCTAACCGGAAGGAGGAGTGAAATCGCCTCATGCGCTTTTGAGCAACTTAATGCAAGTGGATGGGAGGAGAAATCCGGTGACGTCTCTATTCATATATACTCTAAGGTTCCATGTCTTATACTGTTAATCGCAATTATTTGTGTGACAATCAATGGTAAACTTGGTGCCAGCGCTACTAACTCACCATGTCTATGACCATCCTCCTGAGGCTCTGCCGCTGCT
This sequence comes from Electrona antarctica, assembly GCF_951216825.1. Lineage (NCBI taxonomy): Eukaryota > Metazoa > Chordata > Actinopteri > Myctophiformes > Myctophidae > Electrona > Electrona antarctica. Next base: position 16,842,510 of record NC_136800.1, on the reverse strand, counting down.
TCTTGCTCAGGTTCTGGAAGATGTCACAGTTGTCCTCCTGCAGCAGCTTGAAGCCCACCGCCAGGTGGTGGTTCTCCAGCACAGACTCATCATTGTACATCAGCGCCAGCTCAGAGTCTGCATTTGTTGACACAGAGAATGCACAGATTAATATAAAGCAGTGCTCAACTGGTTCTGGACCTTTTCAGGCCGTGACACCCCTCCCTCTCAAATAATTGAGAAGCGTGTTTCCTGTTTTATACAGTATATTCTTTAAAGTTCAGAATCACTGACCACAGTGCTTCCATTTTCATAGACCCAAAGCACAAAGCGGACTTACTGGTGTTGATGAGAAACTGGTTGGAGACCCCCGGATGGTCGACGTCATGGATGGCAGCCGCAAAAATGGCCGCCAAGATCTCCAGGTCAGTGAAGACTGCCTGCGTGTGTGAGAACATACCAGGAAATGCAGGGTGAGACAAGGGGAAGCGAGAGCATAATGACAATACAATGAACGTGCGTCATAGTCAAGGGAACTGGCTTAGCAAGTTACAGCTTTTGGGACAATGGTATGAACCCGGGACTTCCCTTATTATGTCATCTTCTGCTAATGCATCATATCAACGACAGTCATGCGGGTTCAGGGTCTTATTATCTTCAATACTAATCCCAGCATATCCGACAAGGCGAGGGAGCATGTTTAGAAACCACAGGTTGTAATCAAAGGTTAAAATCCTTCACTATACAGACCTGGAACGCATCGGTGTCACTTTAGCATGATTTAAGCACATTAACCATTTAACAATTTTGCTTCTGTGACAACATATTTTCAGAAGGGGGTTTACAGCCAAATACAGATAATTCTATAAGTCCTTGACGTGAAAAAGCACCACTGATACGTTTTTCAGAAAAGGAACGACATTTTTGTAGAATCTGGTTTCAGGTCTCAATGGGTTTTAAGCACGGGGCTGCAGCCCGAGGCATCCAAGCTCCGGGGAGCACAAGACCCCCTGGTCTTAATGTGGATGAATTATCCAGCATTAGAAACAGACAATACTAAGACCTAACCAATAGACATTCTTTCGTTTTTAGAGGAGAAAGACAGCTTGAAGAGGAGAGCGACTGAGGGGAAGAGGAACGTACGTCCAGAGCGGGGGTGGACAGCAGGATGTGCGTGGACTGGGCTACGTCGGCAGCGTGCAGGCTGTTGTGGTACGCCACGTCAGAGTGGTAGTGATTCTCCAGCGTCAGCATGAACGTCACCAAGGTGTCCGCCGGGATCTTGAACGTCCTCATCAGGTCTCGCTCCTGCGTCCGGGAGAGAGAGAGATGACGTCATGACGAAAAAATTAAAAAACGAAGACGAGTGCCGTGAGCTAATATCACTAATAATTACAGCGCTATACCTGGGTGACTCGCTGTCTGATTTTTTATTTTATTTTACTGCTCATTTCCATTCTGAGCAGGTGGAGCACTCTGGTGATACAGAACAATGAGAGTGTGTGTGGTTGGGTGCTAGTGACTCACCAAACTCACTGCTAGTTATGTATGCGTGTGCGTGTGCATGTGCGTGTGTGTGCGGATGACCAGCACCCACCTGAAAGATGGTGTAGATGATGCACGTCAGCGGTCGGTTGTGGGAGTGCTCAGCCACCCTGAAGATGTTCAGACCCCACTTGTTGATGTCCTCCAGGTCCTATCGGTGGTGGAAGAAACATGGATTCATTATGACACCACATACAGTTGGGTGCCACCGATATTGTCCCTTATCATTTGACCCATTTAGGCCTGACCTCAACATTTTAAAAAATCCTTCTAAATCCTCCAGTTTTCTGAAATAAATATTTTCACGATTTTTCAAAAATAGCAGACCTACAAGCTTGTAGCGCGCCACTCGGTGGCGCGCTATGAGCTTGTAGATGTCACACAATTCTAAATGTTACTAAATGCTAAATGTAACTCAATGTTACATATTGCCCACATTATGCTAAATGTCAAATGTTGCCAAATGTGCTAATGCCAGGATTAGAACAGAGCAGAGGCAGTTCCTCTATGATGCATTCATTCCCCATGACACAAACACCCTCCATCTATCTACACTGTGTGGGACATGCAGTACGTGTGTTGAACATCATGTTCTTCGCGCTGACCGTTATCTAATACATGCAGCTGGTTCCTAAACAATGGGTTATGGGTCCCTTTACTTTTTTTGTTTTCTACATTTTGTTTTGAATTATTATTTCAAAACATTTTCAAAAAACTTCCAGAAGAGAAGCTACATTTTCCATGAATTAAAAGGAAATTTGATGATGTTTTAATTAATTTCATGAGGAAATAAAATAGAAATCTAAGAAATTCTATAAATTAGAAAACAAATGTTTAAGAAGTAGTGAAAATAGCTGAGCTACAAGCTCACAACGTGGCGCGGAGCAACGCCTTGTGAGCTTGTAGATCAGCTATTTTCAGTAGCTTGGGACCCGGGGAGATACCAAATTTCTCTTTTGGGTCACGGGCTCAAATAATAAAGTTTGGGAACCACTGATCTACACTATACCATCTGTCTGTGACTGTCCCGGCGTGGCAAAGGCATCGTAACGTACCTTGGACAGGAGCTCCTCCTGGTCAGTCTTGACCCCGAAGCGGTGGTGGGAGGCGTTGCATCCGGAGAGGCCACCGGATGGCGTGTGGCTGAGCTTCCTCACGCCGCTGATCTGGCTCATCATCATGGCGTCCGGCTGCTGCTGCTGCTGCTGCTGCTGCTGCCCGCCCTGGATGCCCCCATGCTGCCCCTGCCGCCTCTTCCTCTCCCTGCTGGCCTTGGGCACCGGGCACGGGAGCTCCAGCTCATTCTGCTTGTCTGGTGGTGGTGGATGGAGATGGAGATGGAGAGAGGGTGGATGGGGAATGGGAGACGAAATGGAAAGAAGTGGTTAAGAACAGTAATTCTCAAACTTTTTTTAATTTTTATTTCAAGGAAAGTTTCATATGCATTAGGCCAAGGACCCCCATTTGATATACTTTTCTATCTCTGGGATGCTAATCTACATGATAAAAGCCTAACTCTGAGAGTGTAAATAATTTACCAAATGCACTTTTATACAGTAGTTACAGATCCGTGGCATGTACCTCTTGGACCCCACCTTGAGAACCACTGGTTCTCAATGTGGGGTCTGGGGACCCCCCAGGGGTCCTATGAGGGGGTTCAAGGGGGTCCTCAGCTAAATGATTGATTGTCCTGACTCCTGGGCTCGGCTTGCTGTTGCTGCTGTACAGAGCAAACAAAGTGAACTCGCTGACCTCTCACACCGAGGCGGCAAGCGCATTCAGTCTTTCTCTCTCAGTCCACTGACAGCTGGTCAGTTAGCATGGCTGAGTTTTATAGCAGCAAATATGTTTTTCAAGAATTGTCATTTTCACACAAGCAGCCGGGTTGCTGTGTGGCGCTATTGAGTTTCTGACAAACCCTGACAAACTAACGACAGCTCAGCTGTTCAAAGAACACGCGTGCTAGAGATGACCAAGTGGGAAGTGTGAGGAGCCGTGGGAACGTGGAATCGTCGACTCACACAGCATGCAGAAGTTGGGAGAAGCTACAGTAGGAAGGATGCGTTGCAGTGCAGTGTGCGGCAGTGGCAGATTTCCTTTTTATAGTATCAACACTCACACTGCAATATGAAAATACTCTGTTACGAGTAAAAGTCCAGAATTCAAACATTACTTGAATAAAAGTATTGGAATCAAAATGTACTTAATAACCTCACCTAAAAACTGCTATTTGTTATATTGAGTAAATTCTTCAGCATTTGAAGCTGTGAAAGAAAACAACAACAACAACAATAATAATAATAATAATAATAATATAAACAATTTCTTTGATTTGCCTACTTGCGGCACATTCTATCCAACCCTACAGCCACCTACAGTATGTGCTCTGACTTGGTGTGGGTTGATGTTGATGTGGGATTTCTCACTCGTGTGTGTCTGTCTAGGGTAACATGCAGCAATTCATTATGCCGCCATCGTGAAACGAAAAGCCTCCGCTGGGGAAAATGAAGGCACAGAGGATCTCGCTACACCCGACAGATGCTGCTCGCTTACAACACATCATTTTGTGACGTGCTGTAAGCTTGTAGATCAACTATTTCCGCTATTTTGTAATTCTTTTGGAAAGAAAAAAATATTAAAAATTATTAAATGTGTCAGTGATTTCTTAAATTAAATAGTTAGTCACAATTAAATGTGTGACAATTAATCGTCAACGTGATTTTGGAATCGCCTTCTCCATGAAACCTCTGTTACAAAACAAAAACCTCTCTAATGCAAGCCACGTACACAGCAACTTCTCTGTCTCTTTGTTCCTCTATCCCTCCTCCTTTCTCTGTTTTTCATCTCTGTTCACCTTCTTTCCACCTCTTCGGGGAGAAGATGGAGGCATGTTTGTTTACCAGCCAGTGGGAACCGTGCACTGCGCCGTGTTGTGGAAGAAGACACCGACAGACAGACATACGTAGACAGTCTGTATGTCCGCTGACTTAAAAGCAGCACCACCATTTTATTTACTTGATATATTTAGTGGCATTAAACTTAACTGCAGGTTAATTCAAAGTAAAGCGTGGCTTAGAGGGATAGAGAGGGTTTCTGTGAAGCATTTTTCCTCTGCTGAGAGACGTAAGATGTAAATTAGTATTGATCGATATGTTTTCTCCCACTTAGCTCACTGATTATATTTCAGAGAACTCAATATTGCCATGCCCTTTTACAATAAGCCTGTTTCAAGGACTGGGCAGACTTGAGTGCGATGGCTAGATGTGTGTCACTAGCCTGTCTCACTGTCTTGAAGTCTGACTGCTGAGCCCATGCACAGGGGAGAGCGAGGCCTGCTCGCTGTCACGTTGACGGGCTGACTGATGGAAGGTGACTGGCTGGCTGGCGGTGAGTCACTAAATGCCAGCAGGCTTTTAAAAGACAGGGAAACACTGCTGTCTCCCACCATGAATAATACAACCACCATTCGCGCCTTTGTCTGTACTCACATGTTAACACACACGTGCGATTGTATAACTTAGTATCCACATTGTAGGACAGTGATCTATTTTATGAGTGCCATTTACATTTATTTTTATCCCTAAAGCTGTCGCAGCACGATGCGTTTAGAGCTCGTTGATCTGAGCTTGTAGAACTGTGCGTGACACCGGCACACAACTACGTTTTAATCAAGCAACCATAAAAACAACTTCTGGCGTGTGCGCCAAGTGTGTGTGTGTGTGTGTGTGTGTTTCAGACCAGATCAGACTGCATGGTTCGCACAGACAGCACAGCACACCAACTCGGAGGCTTTCCAAGACTCAGCACATGTTTGCAGTCAGTGACCCAATGACCTTGACTGAACAGACTACATCGTTCCCAGAGGATGAGAGCAGCTCTGGGCACGTCCATGTAGGGCTGCAACTATCAACCTTCTTCTTAGTGCTTATTCTAGCCATTGCTTTTTACATTGACTGAATAATCCAGAAGCATCTATACCATATATGTCGTTCTCGGGCAGAAATCTCAATATTCTGTGTGTTTTGTTTTTCCGAATGAATGCCGTACTTGAGCGATCATACTACAGTGATCATACTACAGTGATCATACTACAGCGATCATACTACAGTGATCATACTACAGTGATCATACTACAGCGTCACACAAAAGCATCAAAAGTTGCAGATCTAGCTAAAAAAGTGTCATGTTTTGAGCTTGTTGATCTGCTGCATTTGCCATTTATGAATTTGAATCCTGAAAAGTAACAGTTTGGGACATTTTTCCACCCGAAAGATAAGATACTATATTTGATTTAATTTTAATTTGAACAAATCTACAGATATTCTAATTTAATTTGTATCATTGACTGAATATATCAATTAAAGACAAATTGTATAGTTTGTTATTCAACGATGGCGTGCATTTTTTTATAAAAATAATCAATTAGCTTGATTAACTGTTGCACCCCTACGTGCACAATGCACATGCACAATGATTCCTGTAGTGTGTGTGTGTGTGTGTGTGTGTGTGTGTGTGTGTGTGTGTGTGTGTGTGTGTGTGTGTGTGTGTGCGCTCACCTAGGAAGGTGTTGGAGATGTACTCAGACACCTGGTTGCCAGCGCGACTCTTCTCTGACAGGTGGCTGAGCTCCCTGTTCAGCATCCTCTTGAACTGGAGAGAGAGACCAGATCACATTAGTTCAGTTGGAAGACACACTGGACTAAAGGCCACATGCAGTAAACACAGAAAGCCAATGGCCTAGTGGTTAAGGCACATCACACATTTAGGCTCTAATACAGCCTGACAAGAGAGTTGCAGGTTTGATTCCCGAGCCTGACAACCTTTGCTTTTAAACAAAGGAAACACAAGGAGAGTTGCCAGCGACTATTAAAACAACCTGGCACCGTAACAATTTCCCAAGTAGAGGCATAGAGTTTCCTGTTGTTCTTCCATTGGAAGATTCCCCTTGGGAGTGACACCCATTGTTTATTAGGTCTTTGGTTCTCGAGGTGGGGTCTGGGGACCCCTAGGGGTCATTGAGGGGGTTCCCGCTAGCACGTATTTGATACTTGATAGATTTGGAATGATTTCAATGTATAACAACACTAATCTTTACTTACTGAATACATATCAATTCGGGGGTTCTTGACATGCAAAGTTATGAGAACCATTGGTTTATAAAATATCAAACAGATGAGGTCTGGCTTCAGGTCCTATAGTTTCAGTTAGCGGTCGAACTCAACCACTAAACACCTCAGCATAGACAGAACGAGGTGCAACATGGTTGTTGTTTAGGTTCCATTTATTTCCCACCACATAATCAAACACTTTTTTCTTTCATCAGGAGATGCAGTCACACTGCCAGCCAGCCTCGGGCACTGTGTGATGCTGACAGAATCAGGCTAATCTACAGGTGTACAGACACACGCAGCTACAGTATGCAACAGAAACAGACATAAACATCTACAAATTGGGGAATTCTGACAGCTATAAAATGCACACTAGGACACAAAAATGATGGGTGTACGAACACACACCCCCACATACCCACACACCCACCCCCACTCACACACACACCCCCACACAGGTCCTGAGCCAGTCACAAACTGCGAGACACACCTTGATGTATCCCCAGGAGACAGAGAGCAGGTAGTTGACCTCCGGCATGTTGCTGTGCTGTTCTACGCCCCTGGCGTTCCCCAGCAGAAGCCCTGCGCGCTCCTCTCTGAGTGGAGCCCCAAGGCTGAGCTCAGACACAACAGCCGCACCGCTGCCAGTCACCGGCAAGTCGGCCGCGTCAATCCCCCCGTTCCTCCACAACCTCCCCCTCCTCACAGCAGATCTCTGCCGAGAGACGCCGCTGCGACAGAGACCCCTAGCCGCGAATGCGTGCACCAACTCATGGCCGCCTCCGTTGCCAGGAGGTAATTCGCGAGGGACGAGGGCTCGGTGTCTCCCCCAACCTAGCGGCCACGGATCGGAACTGGTCAGTATTTCCGTCTTGGTCTTGTGTCCTTTCCTTGCCCTGCGCTCCCACGCCAAAGCTGGTCTTCTCTGCTCCTTCACCTGACCCTCAGAGGCAACGCAAATAAAGGAATACAGCCAGCCCAGTCCCTCTGCTGCCGATCCAAAGACAGCCAGCAGCCCAGTCCGCGTGATGCGCCGATGAAAGGCAGGCTCTACAAGTGGGAGGAACAGAGATACTGTACTGTGTGTGCGCGTGTGTGGGGGTAGGGTGGGGGGCTTCCAACCGTAGAGTCCCTTGTGGCAGACAGGCGGGTGGAGGCGGCTACTCTCTCTCCCCTTCTCTCTCTCTCAGCCCTGCGAAGCACTCGTCAACAGTCACCACTGCAGAGAAGCCTGGAGAATCCCATCTCCTATCTACCTCTCTCTCCCTCCCTCCCTCCCTCCCTCCCTCCTCCCTGCTCAGTAATGCAGAACAGACCCCACCGCATGGCGCATAGCGCTGCACGCTGCTCTGCAGCAGCAGGCTTCCATCCAGGCACCAGGGCTGTTTACCACAGCCATGATGATGCTATGGAGTAGTTTCTAGTTTGGGTTAGGGAGTGCTTAGGCTTTATAACGTGCAGAGGAGAGGACAGCCAAAGGTACTGTAGTTATTTAGTTACAGTTAGGCCCCTTGTCTGTCATAACTACCGTTTCTCAACGTTGGGTGGAACCAAATGGTCCATTTGGTTCCATTTGTACTCAGAGTTGGAGTTTATGGTCTAGATGGGGTGGGACCCCCCATCAACTAGAGGGGGTCCCTGAAATAAAAAAGGTTGAGAAGCGCTGGTCATGTCCGACGGCGTGCTTCAAACGTCTGCCGGCAGGACGGGACTGCTATTTGCATGCAGCTCTGCATTAGTCTGCAGCAGGAAGTACGTTGAGCCAAGATGAAACTGAGATATTACACAATACAAAGAAAGAGAGGGAGGAAATTATAAGATAGTGAGAGAGAGAGAAGATAGTGAGAGAGGAAGAGAGAAGATAGATATGAATAGAGTGAAGATAGAGAGAGTATACAGAGAGAGAGACAGCAGTATGAGTTGTAAGTAGACTGCAGTGTACCACCAGCGGACCACCAATTGCACGGCAACCTAAACGCCATGGCAACAGAGTCACGTGCACCACTCTCACTCACGACGGCCGCCCAAAGCCCCCCTCTTCCAGCCTCCAAACGCATCATACCAGCCCACAGTCCCATACAGCACACTCACACGCATGCACGCACAGATGTGGAAATGTGCGCACGCACGCACACACGCCTTTTGTGTGACGCTGTAGTATGATCGAGTAGGGCGCTACTTTACGAAAGAACACAAAAAGCCCTGAGGAACACAGATAAGGAACCTTTGTGACGTTTTGCTTTTTTTCCCTTCTTTTTGGCTTATTACACACAAAGCATAACTATTTTTTCTTAGCGATTATTCCACTGAATACTGTTTAAATTGATCTATTCATTGAAAATGGCATACCTACAAGCTTATCCCTCGTTTTGTTATTTAATGATCAATTTATGAATTTGTTCTCAAAATTGATTATTTCAATTACCTGTTACACACCTAAACCACGTCTTGCCCCAGAGTTGTACAATGGTTTGGATATTTCACAATCCTTTTTTATCTTTGCATTCTCCTCCTCCCCATTTCTTTTTGTTTGTTAATTCTTTCAACTTCCCAAACGTCCGTCATCACAAAAGATATGGTATGAAAAAAAAAAGGAATTCTGCCGTGATTGTGCTATTTTGCAAGAGGCATCTTTGATCCATTTCACTCGCTCACAAAGGGGTCTTTTCTGGCCCTGCCAGCACTGGCTCAGTCTCTGGCCTCAACAGCTGTCTAATAGCTGTCAACTAGACAGCTAACTTCCACTCAACTGTGAAACTTGAACGGCACTCTCAAAGCTTTGGCCTGAACCTCACAAAGCCCCCACAAATCCTGCTGCCAGAGACAGTCCATAAAAAAGAAAGAAAGAAAAAAGAAATCAAAGAAAGCTCATAAAAAGAGGGAGAAAAAAGAAAAGAAAGAAAGAAAGAAAGCCCAGAATCAAGTGGCTTTATTCCAGTGGTTCTCAAACTGTTTCATGTCAACAACCACCAGATTCATTATGCACTTTGGCCGCAGACACTCATCAGAAGATATTTGTTCCAGAGACCCTCCCATACAAGATGTGTTTTAAAATGTTTCAAAAACGTAAAAAAAGAAAAATCCCCAACTAATCTTTCAAGATGTTTTGAAAATAGATTTTCAAATGGCCGATGTACGGATTTAGGGTTTAAGAGGTTAAATGACTTTTGACGCTATATTAACTGATTTAACACCGCTCAAGGACCCCTGGGGGGGTCCCAGGACCCCACTTTGAGAACCACACAGCGCTCTAGGAAACTGAAATCAGTCATAGTTCAGTGTGGACGCACGACATACGTGGATTACATTGAGACATGATGACAGGGCCATGAGTGTGTGGAGTGGCGGCGCAGATTAGCCAACACACGCATCCTGTTATGTCAGCCTGACGAGACCTCTCTCTTAGCTCATCCACACAGAGGTCCCACATCGCAAGAGCAGGAGAAGAAGAGGACATTGTGTTTTCACCAGAGACATGCCGTCAAGAGGCCTCAAAGGAAACTCTTGAGAGTGTACAAATGGAACAATTAATGGTTCCGTTCTCAGAGTTGCAGACCTGTTAGGGTTCATTTGGAACCCTTTCAAGAAACCCCAAAGGGTCCCCGGACCTAGCTTTGAAAACAACTATACTGTAGTATAGCATCTTAACACTTAACACTGCACTGCCTGTAAATCATCCTCCTAAACTGGAAACGCACAAACATTCCACAGTTTAAGGGAAAGCAAGGTTTTGAAAGTGGGATGAACGGCCGTTGAAACAACTCCATAATGCTAGGTCTTACTGACTTTAATCCCAAAAGTCTGCCATCTCCCATCTGTTTCATTTTTGTTCTTGTTTATGTATGCATGGATGTATTTGTTGAATTGTTTTGTCTACTGTATTTGCTGTTTTCTGTTGGACCCCCTCGAAAACGAGATGATACATCTCAATGGGATACCCTTTCAATAAAGGTTCAAAGGCACCATGTCATATCAATTAGTTATGACAGACAACATTTGCACAAAACACAATTCACGAAAAATCTAAACTAAAACAAACACAATTCATAAAGAAATACCTTCAACAGCTCTCGGATGTGTAAGACCTTTCTTTTTTTTTTACAACCCACAAACTTATTCACAAAAAAATAAGAAACTCTCACCTGTGTCCAACTAGTGTGTAACCCAAACTCTTTCTTGTTCTTTTCAGAGCAGCATAGTCCCATTGTAAAAACAGAAGCCACGCCGCACAGTAATACTTCTTGCATGCTATGCACAAGAAGTCGTGTTAAGTTCCAGCCGAGGTCCGTTCAGTTCAGTGTAGTGAGTGAGTGAGTGAGTGAGCCACAGACTGTGTGTGCTTCAGTGTGTGTGACTATGCTTCTGCTTCCTCTGTGTATACAAGTCTGGTTGTGCTGGGGCGCCAGTCAGGAAGCATATAGCGATAAAGCTCAACTTGACTGACTGGAGAGACATGGCTCCTCCTCTCATTACCAGTGGTGTAAAGTAACTAAGTACTTTACTTTTCCTAATACTTTTATTACTGATCTTATTGATCTTACTTAGTCATCTGAGGCAAATCTTGTACTTTTACTCGAAAACTTTAGGTACTAGTTACTTTGTAGATTTGGATTATTATTACAAAACATACATTAACCACTACAGCCATATACTGTACATTTCTGCCATTTAAAAATAACCAATCTACAAGCTGCGAGCTTGTAGATCTGCTACTTTCAAAAGATGTTTTTAATACATTTGAAAACTTTAAATGAGACAGTCTGCATAGAGTACTTTCTACTTTTGGTACAATTAAGTACATTTTGAAGCCAATATACGTTTGTGCTTTTACTCAAGTACCTTTTTTTATTTCCGAACGTTTACTTGTAACGGAGAAGTATCTCCACACTGCAGTACTGATACTATTACTCAAGTTCAAAATGTGAGTACTTTTCCCACCACTGCTCATTACAGGCCCATGCAGCAGCACGTGTCCCCCCCCCCCCCCCCTCCTCCTCCAGACTCTGGAGAGTCTACTTCTATGCTGACAGATCACTGAGGTCATTTCACTGGCAGCCTCCGGCACCAACTCATAAACACACACCTGCGTGAGCGTGCCAATTGGTAAAGCCCCACATTTACGGCAGAGCAGAATTTCCGAAGGTGAAAAGTTGAAGGTGACTACTAGGCTGGGAGGTATTTCGTAAATTATAGGCCTGGGAAATAAATTAAAAAAAACACTTAAACCCTCTAGTTGTAAGAGAACCAGACTGGAGTTACAACGCCACTTTGACCGTTTCTTTCAATCTATACCAAATCTCAAAAATAGCCGAACTACAAGCTCACAACGCGTCGCAACCCACGACACGTTGTGAACATGTAGATCGGCTACAGTATGTTTGGTGAATTTCCCCCCAGAATAGGCATGCTGGGGTGGTTTCTGGTTAACAGAAGAATTATTGAAATCAACATTTTGAGGTTAACTAAATAATCGAGAAGCAGGTTTTTTTTTAGGTTTTGTACACTTGTATTTTCACATTGAAAACGTTTGAGACAACGGTTAGTTATTATCGCCCCGGCCCTACCGGAGAGTTTTGCCAATTGGTAAAGCCCCACATTGCGGCAGTACAGACAGAGATCTAGAAGGTGAAAGGTTGAAGATGACGTGGAGGTGTTTCATAACTAACTCATCTTTTTGTTGGGAGCTGCCCCGTACAGTCACTCCGTGAGAGAGAGAGAGTGAGGGAGAGAGACATGGGACGAGAGATAGAGAGAGTGAGGGAGAGAGAGCGAAGCGGGCCTGATGGCACCAGAGTTCAGTCGGTGCATTGGAAAGTTGAAATTGTTTAAGTTGACAGAGCCCAGAGTGAGCCAATGTCAACCACCTGTGGCCCAGATCTGACTATTTACACTGTCAACATCTCTGGAAGTCATGCACCAGAGAAGAGCCTTACTACCATCAGTTCTCACACCACAAATACAGCTCTCATAGACAGGAGTTCAGCTAAGGCAGTGCTTCTCAAACCTTCATGTCAAGCAAGGACCCCCAAAATAATATGTATACTGTATGGCCGCAGACCTCCACCCCATCTGAAATATTTTGTGCCGGGGACCCCTACAACATTTGTGTTCAAATGTTTAAAAGTATATTCAAAATTCTTCAATTATTTTCAAGGTTCTTTTTTTTTTATAGCAGGTATATAAGCTCGTTGTGAACTTGTAGATCGGCTATTTTCAGAGAGCCTATATGGGTCAAAATGGGTAAACTAGTTTTGCTGGGGACCCCCTGGGCACGCCATCTAGAATGACTGGAGGTCATCCCCAGACCTCACTTTGCGAAACACTGAGCCAAGGTATATGCAAAAAATAAAAGATAAAACAAAATCCTAGCGATCAACACTAGATTAATATCTCTCCCTCTTGGCTTACTCTCCATATGGTGAATGATGGTTTGTAAATCCGCATCACGTTTCCATTTACAATTAGACATCTTTAATCACCGCTGCAGCGTGTCCCTGTCTCCTCGCCACCCCTTCAATCAAACATAATCACCACCGCAACTATAATTTAACGTCCATTACCCCCTCGCCAAAGCTACTGACCCACCGCTACATCTGTTTCAATAATTCCGTCATTTTTTCCCCCCCAGAAGACGGTGGGGCGCTTCAAAGTCGCCTAGTGACCACACGTGAGTTAAAGTTTCCTACACTCGCTTTTCTTTTTGCGCTGCCGCTCGCCCCGGCGCCCGCTTCGCACGCTAGCCCGCAAAAAAAAGAGCAAGAAGAAAAAAGGCTGAAAAAAAAGAGGGGCTGCTTCCACTAACTGGATTCAGATGGCAGTGTTTGTGCAAGGCCGTCGCCAACGTCAGAGTGGAAGTGTGGCTAACGCTAATGATAGTGAGGGGGCATGGGCAGCAGCCTAGCTTCTACTGAGGTCATGGCGACCGGTGCCCGGGCGGTCAGCGGGGTGTGTGGTCCCACACACACACACACACACACACACACACACACACACACACACACACACAGGTTTGTATTGCTATACTTGTGAGGACATTTTAGGATGGTATGAAAAAAAGAAGCCAAAAACAGTCGAAAATTGCAGATCTACAAGCTCAAGCGCTCACCGATCTGAACTTGCAGATCGGCTATTGTTTTGGTGCATGACATCGCCGCACGGCTGTGTATAAAATAGAGAAGACTCTTCCCTTCCATTTCTCTACTATACTTTGGTCCTCACAAGTATAGTAATGCAAGTACACACCCCCACCCCCCCCCCGGATACACCTGCGCCCTTGGAAAATGAAAGTGGAGTCGCCCTCAACGTTTTGGTCACACTGCATGGACAACCTTCTCCATTACATCCTCTCTCTCCACGCATGAACAGTAATGGTGCTCATTAGCGTTTTGGGTTGTGGGGGGTGACGGGGGGACTGGAGTCGTGTTACCTCAAGGAACCACACTCAGCACCCACCCGTAGATGAGCAAACCATTCAGCACCCACCCGTAAGATGGGCAAACCCATTGGGTGGTGCAATAAAGGAAGCATGACGGTGGTTATCGTCGCTGTCGGGCAGAAGCCTTGTAGTTCCAAGAGTGTTACTTCTTCAGGAAATGGGTGGGGAAAAAAGGAAGCTGTGGTCCAATATGGATCCAACATAGTTATTATATAGTGACAAGGTCTTGTTAATACTTTTCAATATTATTCTATATTTATAAAACCCACAGAGACTTAACCCCTAAACGAAAATATAGCAAAAATAGCCGCTCTACAAGCACACAAAACAACGCATGATTTCAGCACTTATATTGGCTATTTTTGCTAATTATGCAAATATTGCACGACACTCATATGACAAATCAGGGCATTAATTCACGGAAAACCATAAAGAAACATGGAGGTTCCTTCCTGCTTGACAGCAACATTATGCCATGTCTCTTTGTCCAATAAGTTCTCCTTTTCCCCTTTCCGCCTGTACAAGCACACACACAACAGTCAAAGGGCACTTGCCCAATTTAATTTGGGACATCTTAATCTCTTGGCGTCCTCACTCTTTGAGCCCTTATTACCGAGTACAGGGTACGAGGTTGCCCACACCAAAGTGGCAGTGCCGGGTCATCCAAAATGAAGGACAAATGATTCATGGCCAACAGTGTGGCCTGGCGTGCGCTCGGCCCGGGAGCAAGCGACTGGGACCGCCATGTGTGCCGGGAGGGGGGGCCGGCTCATTGTCTTCGAGAGTCCCAGTGACGTCATAGCCTGTAAAGCCCTCAACCTGGACGCCGGGACCCTGACTGGCTCTCTGGCTATTGTCGTCTGGCGACAGGGAGGGGGAGGAGCGGGGTGTGCTGCCTGCTGAGGGCACAGGAAAGAAAGACAGGAAGCTTGCTGTCATGGTCACGGTCACCCGTCACGGTCCAACTCCTCGGTCCTACGAACTCCATCTTCTCCCTTATTCCTCCCCTCCTCCTTTCCCCTCATCTCCTCTCCCTTCGTCTCCTCCTATCCCCTTCTCTCCTCTCCCTTCCTCTCTTTTCACTCCTCTCCTGCCGTCCCTTTCTGTCCCCTCTCCCTTCGTTTTCGCTTCTCTCGCCCGCCTCCCCTCCTCACCCCTCCTCTGCTTCCCTCCCTTCGATTTCTCTCCTCTCCCTCAAACCACACGCGCCACCGCTCTGCCACTGTGTGTAGACTAGTGGAGGAAGTGGACAAACGCCACCCTGGATGTTTAGATTGTGACACTGCCATAGTTTCTCGCCCTCCATGTGTGTTTGCTCCATAATGCAGTTGAAGTCATGTTGAACTTTAATAGCAGCCTAGGTTGGACTGTACCTGCAGGATATGATATAAGTCCGAATATTGCCTGTCATCTTTTTACGATACTTCTGTGCTCTGTGAGTGAGGAACCAGAAGTAGTAATTCCACCTTTTTAAATTACGTCCCTTAAATTGAGTCCCTGGCACAAGATAGTCAGATGGGGGTCAGGGGCCAAATAGAGGGGGTCCTTGTTTGAGAACCATTGCAATAGCGAACTTCTGGCAATGGTAATTTTATTTAACATGAACACAGGCATGTAACTTTCACAACATTTGTTTTGACACCGTCATAAGTATAAATTAAACTTTTGTCTTTAAACCGCAAGGGTGGAGGCCAAAGTTAAAAACCTCACGACCTTTATGTAATGATGTCACTGGAGAAAAAGAAACAGTTATACCACGCAAACCCACTGACACTACCACCATTCACAGTGACGTCACACACACGCACCGATTCTCTCTCACACACCGACACACACCGATTCTCTCACACCGACACACACCGACACACACACACACACACACACCGACACACACCGACACACACACACACACACACACACACACACACACACACACTATATGTCCAAAACTGTTACTTTTCACGATTCAAATTAAAATAACACTGGTGTGAAGTCTGCCACTCCATTGCAGATTCACTGCCACTAATACTAGATACTGTACATGACATGAATGCTGTATAAAACAAAACCAGTCACAAGATGTATTTATATATATATAATATAGACTTGGCTGTTATAATATGTCATTTCAAAAGCTAGCAGATCCACAAGCTCAAAAGCAAGCTTGTGGATCTGCTACTTTTGTGTACAGTATGTATGATCAGGTAGGGTATTAATTTACGAAAAAACAAGTTTAAAATTATGGAGACAACAATTTGTTTCCTACTATAACTATGACTTGTTTAGCTGGGGACCCCCTGGAACCCTCCGGGACTGCTGCACACCGCATTTATGACCAGTGCAGCATGTAATAAATGCATGCAGTCTTTAGCCCACCATAAAGCAGACAGGTGTTTTAAATGAGTCCTCTATTTTACCATCCTAGGAGCAGCGAGCAGCCGCTGGTGTGAAACACCCAGGGAACAGTTAGGGGTCAAGTGTCTTGCTCAGTTTGACACTTCAACACATTGCTGAGAGCTGAAAACGAACCTGGGACAGTGGGACCTTTGCCTTCCAAGGCAGGCTCTCTTAACCGTAGAGCCATTCCTCAGTAGAAAAAGGCAATTTTATTGTATTTTATTTTTTTGTAGAGAAAGACCTTTTCGTTTTCACACATAAAACGGAAAACATGGTAAACGGAATAGCAATGCAGTGCAAGGATGTGAACAAAGGCTGAGAAAGAGACAGATTGTGACATACATTCAGCTACACTTCCAACAAGAGACTATTGATATTGCACTGTAGATAAATAAAACTGTTGATAAATAAATGCAATGCATATGTATTGAATTTGTTATAGTCCAAATGGATGGGAGATAAAGCATTTTCATATTTTCAAATATGAACCGCCTTTGAAAAACCTTGCCTTGGACACCACTGCCATACAATATCATGCGTCAGCCTCGGTTTCTGTCACTTGCTCTGCATCAGAGGCAGTGTGAACATGGGCGACAGAGTCGAACCCAACATCGCACTGCATTCCCAGGAATGCGGGCGGTGACGATATTCCAAAAGATAACAAGAAGTCTGCGGTGCTCTATGCAAACCCACCCCGCCTGCATTTTACTGTAGGCCCATAAAACACTGGTGGCGGGCGGCTCGGACGCGCTACCACAGATGGGGCCTGTTACTTTGCAAGTGCGTCAGAGTGGTGAAAAGGCAATCTATATTTTGCATACGCTGAGCACTGGGGACAAAGGCCTATTGTACAGTCATGGACAGGCTGCTACAGTCATCACCATGGTAATTCAAAGTCTCTTCATTTCCATGTGTTCTCCAACCGCTCAACTGCCCACTACCTGGACATACAGTGTGTACTGTACCGTACATATGCCTGTGTGTGCATATACTCCATTGCCACTCATTTCATACATACTTGATATCTGCTGCTAAATGACGCTGCATTGAGTGGTCAGTTGGGTGGACGACCGTGAATGTCCTTCGAGATTTTCAAGTGGATATACAGTATGACATTACATGTGTGTTGTACAGTATGACATTACATGTGTGTTGTACAGTATGACATTACATGTGTGTTGTACTTGTACTGCAGTCCTATGGTGGATATACATTATACAGTATGACATTACATGTGTGTTGTACAGTATGACATTACATGTGTGATGTACTTGTACTGCAGTCCTATGGTGGTCGTACTGTATGTAGTCTGATAAGTGGATAAAGCATTGGTTCTCAACTTGGGGTCAGAGGACCCGTAGGGGTCCTTGAGGGGTTTCCACGGGGCTCCTTAAGCTGAACGATTGATAGGATCTTTAGGGGTCTGGGGATCTTTGGAATGAAAAAGGTTGAGAATCAGTGTGGCAGAGCATATTGTTGACACAGCCATGGTAAGGAGGGTGATTGTCAATGTAAGGCAAACTGTATAACTGCAGTTGGAGGCCATCGATATTGTCCTTTTCTTTTTGCTGAGGTTTGCGTGATCTGCGCAAAAGGACAGTTAACCCATTTTGGGCGGGAACCCCTTTTGGTGTTTTAAACAGTTATAATTTAGCTATTGAAAAAAAGCAGATCTACAAGCTCGTAGCGCGGCACCGAGTGGCGCGCTACGAGCTTGTAGGTCTGCTATTTTTGAAAAATCGTGAAAATATTTATTTCAGAAAACTGGAGGATTTAGAAGGATTTTTTAAAATGTTGAGGTCAGGCCTAAATGGGTCAAATGATAAGGGACAATATCGGTGGCACCCAACTGTATAAAGCATTCAGCAGGATGTACTGTACAGTCATATGGCATCCTTCTTGCACTCGCAAAAGGTTGCTGCTCCTCTTTCCTGCTCACATTGGTGTACTCTTTCAGTGATTCTCAAGCCTTTCAGTTTCAAAGACCGCCCCCTCGTTTGATATGACGGGCCTTCAATCTACACTGCACAATCATCAGTGCTGATTTAACTCTGAGTGTACTAATATTAGTTGTATTCGATTATTACTTATTCGTTTTTATCTCGATGAACTGTTGCACACCTACAGAGGGCACACACATAAGAGGTGAGACATGTCTGAGACATGGCGCGAGGAGTCAGATTTGAACTCGCAACTGACAAAGACCATGTAGTGAGCCAACTGGTTGAGCTGCCATGGCATCTAATTACTAAATGCTGTGCTCCTCATTACTAGAAGTGCATGTCATCACTGTCAGGTGGAAACCTGTCCAAAATGGTTACTTTTCAATTCAAATTGATCCAATGCAGTTATTTAATATTTATTATTTAGTCATTGGTTCAATATTTATAAAATCCACAGAGAGACATAACTTTCAACCTTTTGCCTCTATTTCGAGCTTTTAGATCAGCTATTTTAGCTATTTTTAGCACTTAACCGTTATACAACGCAGCATAAAACGTAACGTAACGTAAAATATATTTAAAACATACAAGATTAAATATGGAGATACGAGGTTTCTAAGCCTATACTTGCAACGAAATGCAAGCTCAGTGCAACTTCAATGAACTTGCATCACACGCTCTCAAACAAACATCAAAAGGGTCAGGGAAAAAAAACAAACAGCGGACATTTGCAGATGTATATTCCCATCAACAGGCAGCAGCCACATCACACACAATCCCTGTTCAAATAGTGCATCACGCCAGCAGTGCAGCTTCTTAAGCTTCTTAAACTTAAAGACAATATGATTGTTGCTGTGCAAACAGGCCCCGAAAACAAACAAGCTTTTGCAGACCGGTTAACTACACGAAACATAGCTCGGGTGTTCTCAAAGTGGGGTCTGGGGAGCACCAGGGGTCAGTGGGGGGGGTTCAAGTGCGTCCACTGTAACCTCATAAATACCTTGGCTATTTTGATTTTTTTTTAAGGTTAAATACATGGAGTATTTCCGAAACATTAGAACAACACAAATCTTGTATGGGAATTGGGGGATCCCTGGTAAAAAAATATTTTCAGATGTGGGTCCGTGGCCAAATACATAATGAATGGGGCAAACATTTGGCAAAAATAGGAGACCTACAATATTGTAGATCTCCGATTTTCAGCAAAGAGATACTAGCAGAACTTGAACAGAGAGAAGGTTAACTGTGTGTTTAGGGCAGGGGTTAGCTCAGCTAGAACCCCCTAGCTGAGAGAGAGAGAGAGCTGAAGCAGGGACCCCCGCTATATATGTATATATATATATATATATATATTTTTATTTAATTGAATTGTTTTATCTGTACTTTCTGCTCTTTTTTCCCTCTACACTAAACCTCTTTAACAAAAATAGCCGAACTACAAGCTTGTAGATCTGCTACTTTTGGTAAGTTCCTCAGAATAGGAATGCTAGGGTTCAAGTCGTTAATGTAAAAATAAAATTTGTCGGCTTCTCTGTAGTAACTCTGAAGACCCCCTAGGGGGTTTAGGGTTTTAGTGAATACGATGCACGTATGGACTGAAAGGTCCACGGATGGTAGGAGAACCACCGCATGGGAAGGTGCGCTTAAAACGTTTCAGGGTCCACAGTAGACATAACACAAACATCATCCCCACTCACCATTTTACGCAGAGGTACATTAAAGACTTATTTCAAAAGGGTTCTCAAAACAGGAGAACTTCAGACTCATTCGACTGAAACAGATTGTGGTTTTCAGGTGCCATGAAAGGAAGATGCTTTCACGTCCAGTGGTGGACAAAAGTACTCAACCCTAGTACTCGAGTCAAAGTATAGATATTCATGGTCAAATATTATTCCAGTTGCTTTTAAAAAAGTACATATTACAAAAGTACATATTACAAAGTACATTTTCATTTTAATATCAATGCCATTGCTGTATTAAAAATTTGATTTAGAAAATGTTCAACAAATATCAATACTGACAATAGGCTCCCATTAAAAAATGAACCACCCTCCAAGTGGTCAATTCATGTTTTGTCAAGTTTGCAGTGGAGTGAAAGCCCACAATTATAATTACTTCAAGTAAAAGTACAGATACTCAGGCAAGTACAGTATTTGAGTAATAGTACTTTGTTACTGTCCACCACTGTTGACGTCAAAACAAGCCATAAGAGAGCCAACGGTGCCCATACCTTGTTGGAGGCCATGTCACTGACAAGAGTGACAGACTCCTTACCTTGTTGGAGGGGGTGCAGTACTTAGTTTAGACAGTTTTTGGTTTAGACTAGTCATTGGTTAGACCAGTCATTAGTCCTACAACTACAACCTGGGGTGCATACTGTCTAAACTAAGTACTGCACCCCTACAACGCATCTCAAACCCTCACCCTAAACCTAACCTCCCACGGGGCAGCACACCTAAAACTAACCTTAACCCATGTCTAACCAATGACTAGTCTAAACTAAGTATGCACCCCTGTTGGGGGCCATGTCACTGACAGAGCAATAGTCTTACCTTGTTGGAGGCCATGTCACTGACAGAGCAATAGTCTTACCTTGTTGGAGGCCATGTCACTGACAGAGTGATAGTCTTACCTTGTTGGAGGCCATGTCACTGACAGAGCGATACGTCTGGATGGTCTCCAGCTGGTCCAGACACCAGTCCAGCTCCTCCATGGTCTCCATCGCCAGCTTCTGGTACGTCTCATCTGCCAACAGACAAACAGACATGTACTCAGAGGGTCCCAGAGGGTCCATGTTGCTCACAACGTCGGCGTTAGAGCCCCCCGGCAGCACTGAGGCAGCGTGCTGCTGCTGCGGGGGTCCGGGTCCAGTCCGTACGGAGGACGAGGTGGGCTGCCCCACACCACCACCAACGGGACGTCCCGCAGTGGACGAGGAGCAGCATGGGGGAGAGAGGGAGCACGAGGAGGAGGTGGGCTGCCCCACACCACCACCAACGGGACGTCCCGCAGTGGACGAGGAGCAGCATGGGGGAGAGAGGGAGCACGAGGAGGAGGTGTGCACGCCACACAGCTGCTCCTTCATGCCGTTAACGCGGGGGTCCGCGGCGCCTTTAAAACAACTTCAGTGGAAAGAAAAGTCCTGCTCCAGGGGGGGAATGCGATGCCGCTTCGGCACGTTTCTCCAGCTTTCTCGCTCTCTCTCTCTCGCCTCTTTGCACCGTCTCTCTTTGTCAATATGCCCTTCTTTCCCTCGCTCCCGTGCTCCCTGTGCGCCCCCCTCCCGTTCTGTCCCATTCCCACTCTCTCTCTCTCTCTCTCTCCTTCCCTCTCTCCCGCCTTAACCCTGTCGTGCGAACTAGGCGGTCTGCTGCCTCCTGCTGTAGCTGTGTCAATGACCCCACTAACCCCCCTTCTCCTCTCTCTCACACTCTCTCTCACACACACACACACACACACACACACACACACACACACACACACACACACACACACTTGGATTACTGCACTTGAGAGACCGTCAAAATTTTAGGTTGATTCTATGAAATCTTTTGCAATTTTTAAACGCCAACTGTGCAACCTGAATATTTTCCTAACTGTAAACCTGACACTAAGAATCTTCGTTTAAACCATAAGAGCCATGTAAGACCAGGAAGACTGTCCTATAAGTCTATTTCTAAAATTCGAATATGCTTGTGGGGCCCTCAAAAGTATGCACACAAACACACACACACACGCACGCACACACACACATGCACACCCCTGAGGGGGCTTTTGGAAGAGGCGGAGTCCAGTCAGGCGAACTCATGCACCCCTTTTCAGTTTTGTTTTTTTTTACCCCCAAAGCAGAAGACAAAAAGTGTGGGGCAGATTGACGTGTCAGTCAATCTGTTGCATAAACTATGATACGATATCACTGCAGGAAGGGATCCCATAAGCTATGATACGATATCACTGCAGGAAGGGATCCCATAAGCTATGATACGATGTCACTGCAGGAAGGGATCCCATAAGCTATGATACGATGTCACTGCAGGAAGGGATCCCATAAGCTATGATACGATGTCACTGCAGGAAGGGATCCCATAAGCTATGATACGATGTCACTGCAGGAAGGGATCCGATAAGCTATGATACGATGTCACTGCAGGAAGGGATCCCATAAGCTATGATACGATGTCACTGCAGGAAGGGATCCCATAAGCTATGATACGATGTCACTGCAGGAAGGGATCCCAAAATATCAGGATAATATATGTTGTACAATTAATAGTAAAACATAGCTGACCTACAACCTCACAACGTGTTCCCATGTGAAGTTCCGGTCGTTGAGATGGACAGACGTGTTTCGTCTCGCTCCTGCGCCAAGTCACAGAATGTGGACAAAAAAGCGTATTTTCTCGCTCATTTTCTTTTTATACTCCTGTGGATTATGGATTTCTACTCCAATTCACCCTGGTTCTACCATCACGTGGATATGAGGAAAATTGATTACGAGAACAACACCAGCGTAAACAACGAAGAACACAGCACGTTTTATCTCCTCGGCAACAACAATGGGTCGACCGGTAAACATCTCGGGCACGGCGCGGCTGGAATCCACGCGCTATTAACCTGCAATCCGGCCAAAAGAAACAAACCCCTGCTTGGCAAGATCGACAGACGCCTGTTCTGTTGTATATTCTTGTTAATGGCAGGAGACATCCAACCCAATCCTGGTCCTGTACTCACTAGACTTCAGGTGAAGAAACAAATTTGCAGCCTGATGAACACGGACGCAAGGACAACAAAAGAGACGGTCACGGCCACACAGCCAACTCAAGGTACGGGCACGCAGTCGACTTGGGGACCCATCGCAAGGACAACACATGAGACGGTCACGGCCACACAGCCAACTCAAGGTACGGGCACGCAGTCGACTTGGGGACCCATCGCAAGGACAACACATGAGACGGTCACGGCCACACAGCCAACTCAAGGTACGGCCACGGAGCCGACTTGGGGACCCAACGCAGATCCTCCAAGGCAATCAAACAAAGGAACGGAGCTGAACGTGAATCTTCCCCCCCCCACCCCCACCGAGGACGCCCGCTCCCTTCCCCCCATTCAACCCATGGCTACTAACAAAGACAATGGACCTGATCAACTCTTCTCAATGGCTGACATCAACAAATCAATCCTCAACAACAATGGTATTCATCTTTTTCATCTCAATGTAAACAGCCTTTATTCCAAACTGGCCGAAATTAGAGAATTATTCCTTACCGGCAAGGCAAACATTTTGTGTTTTTCTGAGACCAAACTAGATGAATCCATCAGGGACGCTGAGATTGAAATTGAGAACTATTCAGTAGTCAGAAATGATAGAAACCGTAATGGGGGTGGTGTTTGCATGTATATCCACAAAGATACTGAATTCATTACCCGTACTGACTTACAGCATGTTGAAATTGAAACTGTGTGGGTTGAATTAATTTTCAAAAATGCGAAATCAGTACTAGTTGGCACAGTCTACAGACCTCCTGATCAGCAAGGCTTTTATGATATTCTTGAGGGTTGCTTAGCTGAGGAGGAGGGTGCAGAGAAAATCCTGATGGGTGATCTGAATACAGACGTACAGCGTAAAGAGGCGCCTGTTTTCAAATCATTTAGTAGGTTTTGTGATCTCCATAGTATTAGCCAGCTTATTACCCAACCCACTAGAGTGTGTGTTTCTACTCATTGATCTCATTCTGACCTCGGACAAATCCAGAATCTCCAAGAAAGGTGTTATTGTATGCGGGCTTAGTGATCATTTCATGATATTCTGTACCCGCAAAAAACAAAAACAAAAGTCTGGCTGCCACAAAGCAGTCATATCAAGGGACCTCAAAACCTACTCATGTGAGGTCTTTAACCAAGAATTGGAGAGTCTGGATTGGTCCGATGAGCTTAACAGCACACTTGTTGAAGAAGCTTGGCTTGGCTTCAAAACCAAATTTACATCAGTACTGAACTACATGGCTCCTCTGAGAACCATCAGGGTCAAAACCCGCTCGGAGCCATGGATGAATTCGGACATAATGACTGCAACAAATGCCAGAGACAAAAAATGCTCTGAATTTCTAAAATGCAAGTCAAAGCTTGCCAAGCGCTTCAACAGGGGTCTCCAAGCTCAGCTGGACAACCTAAAAACCCAACGAAACAGGCTAAGAAAAAATGTTACTGCCATGATCAAATCCGCCAAAAGTAACTTTATTAATAATAAAGCTGAGGAAAACAAAAACAATCCTCGAGAGCTCTGGAAGCTACTCAACAACCAATTAGGCTATAGTCAGAAACTGAAAACCAGGTTTTCAAACATAAACATTAAAGCGAACAACACTCTCATCACTGACAAGCTTGATGTGGCCAACTACTTGAACATCTTCTTTACAAATATATCAACAACGCTGGTTAACAATCTGCCCTCCCACTCTGGGCTCTTTGGTGTAGAGCACATTAAAACCTTCTACAGAAACCTAGGTGTTTGTAAAGACGATTTTAAATTAGTTATGGTAACAACTGATGAGGTACTTAAGAAACTGAGTGCCCTCCAACCCAACAAGGCCACTGGCCATGACAATATTCCCTCCAAATTTCTCAGAGACTCAGCCATCTCTATAGCTCCAATCATCACCCACATAGTAAACCTCTCCATCAAACAGGGACAGGTCCCCCTAGATTTCAAACTGGCCAAAGTAACCCCCCTGCACAAGAAAGGGAGTAAATTAGACCCCGGCAACTACCGCCCTATTTCTATTCTAAGCTCCATCTCGAAAGTGATGGAAAAAATAGTCTATGAACAGGTTGAAAAGTATCTTGCCACCAATAAATTATTGTACGAGTTCCAATCTGGCTTCAGAACATCCCACTCCACTGACACATGCCTTCTCTATTTGAGCGACCACATCAAACAAGAGGTGGACGCTGGCAAATACTGCGGCATGGTCATGCTGGACCTCCAAAAGGCTTTTGACACAGTGAACCACTCCATACTGGTTAACAAGCTAAAAGCAATTGGTTTCGATAGCACATCAGCGAGCTGGATGCAATCCTACCTGGAGGGGAGAGAACAGATGGTGGAAGTGAACGGAACACTGTCCCCCCCCCTCCCAGTGAGCTGTGGCGTTCCACAAGGAAGCATACTGGGGCCTCTACTGTTCCTAATATATGTTAACGACATGACTTCAGCTTGTGACTGCAACTTGTTCCTGTTCGCAGATGACTCGGCACTGCTGGTCTCGGACAGGGACAAACTGCAGGTTGAAAATGCCCTCAGCTCTGAACTCGGTAGAATCTGCACCTGGCTCGCTGATAACAAACTATCTTTACACCTGGGAAAAACTGAATCCATTCTCTTTGGATCTAATAGTAATCTCAGCAAGGCAAATGGCTTCTTGGTTAGAGTGGGTGACAATGTTATCACACGTAAAGATGAAATTACCTACCTAGGTTCCATCCTGGAGGCTAATCTTTCCGGTGATAAAATGGCCACCAACGTAATCAAAAAAGTCAACCAAAGAACAAGATTCCTTTACAGGATCTCCTCACTGGTCGACAAAAACACCTTGAAGACCTTAACAGGAGCCCTTGTACAAGGCTTCTTTGACTATGCATGCACCTCCTGGTACCACAGCACCTCAAAGGCCCTTAAAACTAGGCTCCAGACCTCCCAAAACAAACTGGTCAGGCTCCTACTTGGCCTCACCCCCCGAACCCACCTCACCCCTGCCCACTTTGACAGACTGGCATGGCTTAGGGTCGGCGACAGAGTACAGCATCTTGCAATGGGTCTGGTCCACAAGATTCGATACTCCACCAAGATACCCATGTACCTGTGTAGATACTTCCTTAATGTTAACGAAGTCCACACCCACAACACCAGAGGGAGTGCAACGAATCATGTTCAACCCAGATTCGGCACAAACAAGGGACTAAATTATTTTCGCTCCTATGCCACCAAAATGTGGAACGCCCTACCAACAGTCATTAAGACATGCGAATCCCTTGACTCCTTCAAAACCGCTCTTAAAGGGCAACTACGGATGGCTGCAATTCGAAACTGGCCCCCGTAAAATCTGAATCCCCCCCCACCGCCCCCCCCTTTTTTCCCTCACTGTATATGTTTCTTTTCCCTTTTTACCTCCATTATGATGAATTCCTGTACTGTTCTTTGTCTATATAGAAGTGTCTATTTGTACGTCTCTAAATGTTTTGATGATTTGAACATGGTGGACCCTGTTGTAAACAAGTGTAATGCTTAATTGGGTCGTCCACTCACAGTTAACAGCCTTTGTATTGAGTTTGTGCTTGAAATGTACTGTAATTCTGCAAACTGTTAATACAATTTTTCAATCAATCAATCAATCATGCGTTGTGAGGTTGTAGATTTGGTATTTTCACAGTTTTCGCCTATACTAGTGACCTGTCCAAAATAGGGACGCCAGGTGTGAAGTGGTTAGTGGAATTGAATTAAAAATGTAATAGCAATAAAAACACTGTTACAAGTAAAAGGCCTGTGTTAAAAATGTTACTTAATAAAAGTACAAACATATTGGCATCAAAATATACTTGGGAGAAGATACAAAGAACCAAAGTGGAAATACATCAGATTTAAAAAATCGTTTGTACCAGCATCAACTACGATGTTGAACGAGGCTCTGAAACAGCAGTAACTGTGTGAGGCTAGATTATCCACATCATGTGTGCAATTGTGTAATGTTGTGTCTCCCTCTGTAATGTATTTTTGTTTGTCAATCGTCATTGATGTTTTATGTGTGGCTGTAGCTGGGGTGAAAGCCCAAGACAAATTTCCCTTGTGGACAATAAAGTTTACCTTGACCTTGATACTTAAGTACCAAACGTAAAAGTACTAAATATTTGAGAATAGCAGATCTACAGCGCTTGTAGAAAATAGCGCTGAACTGGTTAACGTATGTTTCGTAATGATAATAATAATAAAAATATACAAAGTAACTAAAGTTTTCAAATAATTGTAGTGGAGTAAAAGTGCAATATTTGCCTCTGAGATGTAGTGGAGTTAGTAGAAGTAAAAGCATTAAAGATTGGAAGTAGTCCAGTAAAGTTAAAAATACTTCACAATTGTACTTAAGTACAGTACTTTGCCACAAAGACAACCTGCAGCACATTCCAAAACCCATCTGATTCACCTGAGACAGATCAGGCTGCTTCTTCTGAACTACGCTGTCCAGACTCCTTCAAGGCAGTGGTTTAAAGTAACCAAACACATCTACTCTCTCTCTCTCTAGGTCGTCCTCAGACGAGCCCTCCATCGTCGTTTCAAGTACTGTACTTCTATGTACAAAATGTGAGTACTGGAATGTCAG
Organism: Electrona antarctica; assembly: GCF_951216825.1. NCBI lineage: Eukaryota > Metazoa > Chordata > Actinopteri > Myctophiformes > Myctophidae > Electrona > Electrona antarctica. The sequence continues at coordinate 16,814,735 of NC_136800.1, read as the reverse complement.
AAATAAATGTCAAACCTTTTAAGAAATACAGAAAATAGCAGAGCTTGCAGTGGCAGCCGTTTTCTGGTTCCATCGGTCCCCATTTATTTTCCCCGTAGAGATTTCGAAACATATTTATATCAATTATTTTAAGCCTAGAATCCAGGATCCTGGTGAATCATGACCATAACACATTACATTCTGTGAAAATAATAATGAAAGCCGCAAAACAAAAGGTATTTATTAAATATGGTATATAATTAAATATTCCTTTTTTTCACAGAATAAAGTGTTTTATGGTCATAATTCACCAGGATCATGGATGGCTTGATTCTAGGCTTAAATGAATTGATATAAATGTGTTTGGAAATCTCTATGGGAAAAATGAATGGGGTCTGGAACGATGGAAAATGGCCACCAGTCGGCCACTGCTAGGGCTTAGGTAGTTACTAGTTATTCATTCATAATGTTTTTTTGTCCTGGCTAAACACCAAATTTCTGTTTGGGGGTTTGAGTTGAAAATGTTTGGGAATGTCTGCTTTACAGACAATAGCAACTCGCTTTGGCACCATCACCACGTTGGCCCAACCGGCTGTCTGCCATCCCATACCCTCTGGACAGAGAGAGAGAGAGAGAGAGAGAGAAAGAGAGAGAGAGAGAGAGAAGCCTGTATCAAACAGCAAACGCTGTGTTTGCACAAGCAACACGAGAGGCAAACTTTGACTCCCTGAATTGGGGGGAGTCCAGACCAGGGTTTGACTCGGTGCCAAAGAAACCAAAGCACTTCCTCTCTGGCCCTGAACTTACACAAAACACGGAGAGGAGTTTTTAGTCGGAGCTGGGGGTCAGTCACTGTCAAAGACAAACGGTCAACTTGACTAAAACAACCCTGTCGCCAGGAATTAGGTTGCATTGTGTCAGGCATCTTGTTGGTGAAATGTGATAAAATAATCAAAAATAATAATGCAAATACGTTCAGAATTCAGCTTGGAAGGGTATATCGCACAGGGTGTTTATTTAAAATAATAATCAGGGCCCAGAGTGAGAGAACATTGAAGGCATCTGGAACTCCCTACAGTAAAAGTTTTCATTTTACACATTTTTTTATCCCTAAAGTAATCAAAATCTGTCAAAATCTTTTAAGAAAATGGCATATTTCCGATTAGTATAAAATAGGGTTTAATTGGCCGATGTAAGTTTTGTAATAATAATCTAAAGTAACTCGTAGCTAAAGTTTTCAACAGCTGTAGTGAGTAAAACCTCAAGGATGTACTGGACCAGTACACGAGTAAATGTACTTAGAAAAAGGAGCCGTGGAGGAAAAAGTAAGTATGGAAAACACTCATCTTTACTTCATAGAGGGCTTCACACATGGAAGAGATTTAGCCCATATGCTTAGCACAACAGGACGACCCGCGTGCCCCCCCCCCTCCCCCTCCCCCTCCCAATTTACGTCAATATAGTGGATCAAAGCACATCAAAGCGCTGCGATGACATAAAAGGCTCAACGGACCGCTGCTGTTTAAAACAAAGAGCTCCAGTGGAATCACATTCTGCGCGGCGCGCATGCAGTTGGCGTGCGGTCGCTGCTAATGAAAGGTACAGTCGCACAGCGTAATAATGATGACCAGGGCTCTTGGGACCCCCAAAAGGGAGGGCGAGTAATTATACAGGATTACCTATATGGTTGGTTGTCACGCCATCTATCTGCCACGGCGGCTCTCAAGTGGCGGCTGGCGACCCGCGATGTGCCACGACTCCTCGAGCCTCGTACTGCGTATACAGTATATACACACACAGATTCCTCACATGAACGCATGCACAAAAGGCTTGCGTGTGCACAAAGCCCCCTGGATGAAATTGACCTCTTAAAAAGGACCACTTCACCACTTTTCAACCAATCTTCATGCACAATTTTGTTCTACTCAGTCTGTGTCTCATGGAGGGCTGTGGGCAGTTCAGAAACCAGTATATCTGGGACAGAATGCAAGCTAATAGAAACTGCAGGCTTTAGATTCCTGAAAAGTAGCAATGCGATAATGGAAGCCATCGTTCTCGCGATAATACAAATCTAAATATATTTAAAGGTATATTCAGTGATTTCACTTAATTCAAATATCACTTATTTTTTTGTTTTGCTGTGATAATCCTCCCTACTATAGAGTGTGCTGACCATATAAGGAGTTCCTGCCTGTCCCCAGTTAACCCCTGGGGGTCAAAAAACCGTAGGTTTCGTTTTTGGCTAGGTGGCCCAGCCTTCATCCAATCAGGATAGAGAGGGGCTTTCCGCCAATCATGATCAAGCGGGGGCGGGCCTTGGTGTGTGTGTGCTGTTGGCCTGTCGCGTGTCCCCCCACTGTAGTGCTTGCATGTGCACATCTTGTTACCGGGGCGGACCGGGGTTTTTTCAAAATCACCCAGATCACTGAATGCTCCTTTAAAAACAATCTTGTTTAAAAAAAAGCCTAGGATTATGTCACTGGAAGACGGGTTTCTGAACTGCCCACAACCCTCCTATGAGACACAATAGAAAAACATGTGTGCTGTTTAATCATGAACATTAGTGAGGACCAATTATATGAAGATAGGTTGAAAAGTGGTCCTTATCAACCCATAAGACCTGAGGCCGATTCTACAAATATCTTCTAAAACAGTTCTCTGAAGAATTTATATGTTGTGGTTCTCACACTTTTTCATCTCAAGGACCCCGGAAATTGTATGAATTTGGCCTTAGACACGATTCTCAATATATTTTGTTCCAGAGAAGCACGGGCATGGGTTAACACTCAAACAGGCATCCCTATTTTGGGTTGTCATCATCGTCATTAATATGGGCAGAAAAGTCCAGAAATTATCAAACATGGGTACAATTCTTCCAAAAATAGTTACAATAGCAGATCTACAAGCAAGTTGCTGGCTATTTTAGCTAATTTTGCTACTATTGCAACTCTAGTACTGCCATACAACAAAGTATGTACTGTAGGGTAGTCTTGGGTCCCAAGCTGAAAAGTTTTCACGAACTCTTTTCTACACGATATGTAATTGAGAAGTCTAATCCACGCCCCCGCCCCCATAACCCAAAACGACTCCCAGACACCCTTGGCATTTTAGTCATGTAAAAGTCAGTGACACGGAGCAAAAGGAAAAGAAGGAGGGGCTGGAGGGGTGGACGAGATCAAAGCAAGGCAAGGCGGCGAGGGATGTTGAACGCAGGCACACACACCAGCGTGCGGCTGCCCTGAGCCGTAGGAACGAACGGGGGAGACCGTGCCAAGAAGGTATTGACCACATCCTGCCCCTGGTTCCCTACCAAGGGGATATTATAGAGACATTAGAGGGCTTTTTGCAGGGCAGTCAGAAGACATCAAAGACTCAAATGTCATGGGCCGCCTCGTCTCCACAGCCATTCACATGGGCCGCCTCGTCTCCACAGCCATTCACATGGGCCGCCTCGTCTCCACAGCCATTCACATGGGCCGCCTCGTCTCCACAGCCATTCACATGGGCCGCCTCGTCTCCACAGCCATTCATGGGCCGCCTCGTCTCCACAGCCATTCACATGGGCCGCCTCGTCTCCACAGCCATTCACATGGGCCGCCTCGTCTCCACAGCCATTCACATGGGCCACCTCGTCTCCACAGCCATTCACATGGGCCGCCTCGTCTCCACAGCCATTCACATGGGCCGCCTCGTCTCCACAGCCATTCATGGGCCGCCTCGTCTCCACAGCCATTCACATGGGCCGCCTCGTCTCCACAGCCATTCACATGCATAGATATTAAGAAATAGATGCCTAATTTGCCGCTGCAGTTCATTGGAGCGACGTGTATCGCAATGAAGGCGGAAGTGCAGTGCTGAAGGCTTTTTTTTTTTTTTTTTTAACAAATCTTTATAACAGTCATGACAATATACATTACAATACAAAACAAGACAAACAAACAAACACAAACAACAAAGTTATTAACAATACAACATCAGAGCCAGGGGGGATTAGATTACTAACAGAAAACATTAAAGAGTGAACACAAAGCAACAGTTCTCCGCAGCTTTCTTATTTAGAAGTGCTGAAGGCATTTGCTGAAGGCGACTGCGTCGCTGCCCAAGTGACGTCACTCATGTGACTCCTCCATGTCTCTCGCTGTCACTCAAGTGACTACTGGCCAATCACAGCGCGTCTTTTCCGGGACTTATGTTACGCACGCGGAAGCTTGACAAGCTTCCACTTTGCTTCCGCTATTCTTCGCAAGGAATGTCGGGAAAATAGTGCCTTCAATGGTGACACACGCCTCAGAGCCGGAAGGGGCGTCTATGCAGACATATATACATAGACGCCCCTTCCGGCTCTGAGGCGTGTGTCAAAATTGAAGGCACTATTTTCCCGACATTCCTTGCGAAGAATAGCGGAAGCAAAGCGGAAGCTTGTCAAGCTTCCGCGTGCGTAACATAAGTCCCGGAAAAGACGCGCTGTGATTGGCCAGTAGTCACTTGAGTGACAGCGAGAGACATGGAGGATTCACATGAGTGACGTCACTCGGGCAGCGACGGACGCAGTCGCCTTCAGCAAATGCCTTCAGCACTTCTAAATAAGAAAGCTGCGGAGAACTGTTGCTTTGTGTTCACTCTTTTAATGTTTTCTGTTAGTAATCTAATCCCCCCTGGCTCTGATGTTGTATTGTTAATAACTTTGTTGTTTGTGTTTGTTTGTTTGTCTTGTTTTGTAATGTATATTGTCATGACTGTTATAAAGATTTGTTAAAAAAAAAAAAGCCTTCAGCACTGCACTTCCGCCTTCATTGGGATACACGTCGCTCCAATGAACTGCAGCGGCAAATGAGGCGTCTATGTATGTCTATGCGTCTATGTATATATGTCTATGTTCACATGGGCCGCCTCGTCTCCACAGCCATTCACATGGGCCGCCTCGTCTCCACAGCCATTCACATGGGCCGCCTCGTCTCCACAGCCATTCACATGGGCCGCCTCGTCTCCACAGCCATTCACATGGGCCGCCTCGTCTCCACAGCCATTCACATGGGCCGCCTCGTCTCCACAGCCATTCACATGGGCCGCCTCGTCTCCACAGCCATTCACATGGGCCGCCTCGTCTCCACAGCCATTCACATGGGCCGCCTCGTCTCCACAGCCATTCACATGGGCCGCCTCGTCTCCACAGCCATTCACATGGGCCGCCTCGTCTCCACAGCCATTCACATGGGCCGCCTCGTCTCCACAGCCATTCACATGGGCCGCCTCGTCTCCACAGCCATTCACATGGGCCGCCTCGTCTCCACAGCCATTCACATGGGCCGCCTCGTCTCCACAGCCATTCACATGGGCCGCCTCGTCTCCACAGCCATTCACATGGGCCGCCTCGTCTCCACAGCCATTCATGGGCCGCCTCGTCTCCACAGCCATTCGCTTCCAGTTCCTACTAGTCTAAAGAGCAGTGGTTCTCCAAATGTTTTCATGTCAAGGAAGGACCCCAGGCCCAGACTGAAATGGATTTGCCCCCCGCCCCCCATCTGAAAATGTTTGGTGCCCGGGACCCCCATTAAGAGAAGTTTAGTCTGTTAAAAGCTTTCACAATTATTCACATTTTTTCAAAATGTTTTGAAAATAACCTGTCGCTATTTAATACAAATAAATAAAAAAGCAACCCCCCCAAAAAGGATTATTATTTTTATATAATAGATTAACGTTATTAACTGTTGCACCCCTACTATACAGAGAGGACAGATGAGTTAATGTTGTGGTGTAAAACAAATTGTCTTAAACCGAAATTTCGGTTGACTCTAGCGCTCGCTCAGTCAAAGAAAGCCACACCAGTGGCTTCCACTATAGATTACACTGACCTTGTGCAACACTACAAATACTTGAGAATGGAGATAGATCTTAAAAGTGTATCCAAACAGAAGCCGTTTATTAGAAGGAATTACAAGTGCCTTCATTTTATGAGGAAACTGAGACAATTTAGAGTAGAGAGCGAGAGATATTATTGGTCTATTTTATTGCTCATTTGTAGAGAGTGTTTTAACATGCTGCTTTGTAGCATGGTTTCTACTCTTTAACAGTGTGTCATAAAAGTACGATGAACTAAACTGTGAACATGGGCAGCCAAATTACTGCGGCACATCACTAACCATGATGTTTATACAGGTGGAAACTAAGTAACTAAGTAGATTTACTTGAGTATTTAATACTTACTCGATACTTCTACTACACTGCCCCATTCCCTCCTCTACACTAAGATACTTCTACTACACTGCCCCATTCCCTCCTAGTCTACACTAACGTACTTCTACTACACTGCCCCATTCCCTCCTAGTCTACACTAACGTACTTCTACTACACTGCCCCATTCCCTCCTAGTCTACACTAACATACTCTACTACACTGCCCCATTCCCTCCTAGTCTACACTAACATACCTCTACTACACTGCCCCATTCCCTCCTAGTCTACACTAACATACTTCTACTACACTGCCCCATTCCCTCCTAGTCTACACTAACATACTTCTACTACACTGCCCCATTCCCTCCTAGTCTACACTAACGTACTTCTACTACACTGCCCCATTCCCTCCTAGTCTACACTAACATACTCTACTACACTGCCCCATTCCCTCCTAGTCTACACTAACGTACTTCTACTACACTGCCCCATTCCCTCCTAGTCTACACTAACATACTTCTACTACACTGCCCCATTCCCTCCTACACTAATCTCTTTACTAAACATAGCTGATCTACAAGCTCACAACGCTTTGTGAGCTTGAAGATGGGCTATTTGACGAATCTTCGCCAAGAGGGCCGCTATAGGGTCCAAAGTGGTTAATATTATTCTCTAATAAAGGTTTGCCATTTGTGTTGACTACTATATGGGTTTCCATATGTGTTGATTTATAGGTACAGAAATGTTTAATGTATGTTTTTTTAATGCATACAGTATATCTTTTTAAATGTGGATCCTAACTTAGACAACTAGCGGAGTTCTAGGCCCGGGCACAGCTGGATCCTAATTCCTAACAAATAAACAGAATAGTATGACACAGCTACAGTATCATACAGTCATGTATGTGTGCTGTTGTTTGATAGTCTATAACAACGGTTCTCAACCTTTTCAGCCCGTGATAATAATAATAATCATATTTGATCTGGGGATCCCCCACCCTGACAAGCACTTGGAAGTGTAGGAATTTAGTTTGACTCTGTTCCACAGACAGATATTGTGAAAATAGCAGAGCTGTGTAGTGTGTAGATTGGCTATTTTTGTGAGACTAAAAAGGTAAGGCAAGGCATTGGCTACAGTAGCAAGTGATTGATTAACATGGACAGGCCTAAAATAAACGGTTTGTGACGCCAACAAGATGGCACCGAAGTGGAAACTATTTGTTTGTGTTAAAGAAAAACAAAGACAACACAACACTGCCAAAGACTAAACTGTAACAACTTTAGTTAAACATAACCGGATAGTAGAGACCCCGCGCACACGCACACACACACACACACACACACACACACACACACACACACACACACACACACACACACACACACACACACACACACACACACACACACACACACACACACACACACACACACACACACACACACACACACACACACACACACACACACACACACACACACACACACACACACACCTCTAGTTGGTCATAAATGCAGTGCTAAATGGGTCAACAGACATTTCACAATGTCATCTGTCAAAGGTGGCGTGATGCTCTGTCAGTGTGAAAAGTCCCACTCCAGGACACACAAACGCACACTGAACTTTTCCAGACAACAGGCTGTATTTTTTATTTATTTTTTGTCTGAGGATTGCTTTTTTTTCTTCTGGTCCTCTACTCACTACTAATGCTTTGGCCATATGCTGGATACTGCACAGAGGACAACAGGCTCTCAGTGTGTGTGTGTGTGTGTGTGTACACTTGTATTACTATACTTGTGAGGGCCAAACATCCCCCTCCCCCCCACCCCCAAGTACAGTACACTATACCAATGTACTGGTCCTCCTCACAGGAGAAACGGTTGTTTTATGATTAAAATAAATATTTGGGTAGTTACAGTAGGCATAGTGTTAGGAAAACATAAATATTTGGGTAGTTACAGTAGGCTTAGTGTTAGGAAAACATTAATATTTGGATAGTTACAGTAATCATAGCGTTAGGAAAATAACATAACATTTAGAGTTTAGGTTTAGAGTTACGCCTGATTTATACATAGTTGTGTCCCGGTGTTACGCGCCGGAAAAATCACCATTTTGTCCCCACATGTATACTGTAGTAATACAAACGCATGCGTGCGTGCGTGCGTGCGTGTGTGCGCATAGACAGAGCGAGCCATCATCTCTTCTTGCTCTCTCTCCCTCTAACCTCACAAACCAGCCTCTGTGAGAGTCATCAAGTACAACAATCAGCCATAAGCACCCCTACGCACGCAATAATCTAAATCTACAAAGTAACTAGACTAAAACTAAAGTTTTCAAATAATTGTAGTGGAGTAAAAGTACAGCATTTGGATCCGAGATGTAGTGGAGTAGAAGTAAAAGTTGGAAATACTCAAGTAAAGTACAAATTCCTCAAAATTGTACATACTGTAAGTACAGTACTTAGTTACTTTCCACCACTGACACCAAGCACCAAAGTGCTAGTTCTGAATGTATATTATGAGCATCTCAGTAGCTTATGGAAGTTTTAACCACTTAAACATTATACTTAGTTGACCGGAGTCCCCCAGGGGTCCATACCGGGCCACTCTACGAGCTCACAGCGCGCTGCATTGTGAGTTTGTGGAACTTGCACATTTGCCAATTTTCGTCACCGTTTGCCTCTTATGACATGTGTTGATAGCGAATACGGATCCAAATTAAATAGCCATACGCTGAATGTCACACAGCGTAACACCATGATGTAGGTGTGACTAACATAATGTCTGTACAGGAAATAACACGATCAATGTCAATGCCAACACGCAGTTAACCAGAAGTATCTGACTCATTTCTGGAGAAAGAAAGAGTTGAACAGGTTCGTCTTATCTAACACACACACACACACCTCTCTACTTGACCACACACACTTGCTTGGTGTGGTGTTTACATTTGTCTGCCGCCTGCAACATTACGTATGAATCCGGGAGGCTTGTGGGGAATTTGAGGGGAAAACACAATGAATCACGTCAGTGTCACCCCGAAAAAACACGAAACATTCACACGTACGTCAGCTGCCTTGGCTGCTGAGCGATAAAGAAAGATACACAAGAAAACAGAGAGAGAAAAGGAAAATAATGGGGTGAGAACCGAAGGCGAGTGAGACAAACGGAGAGGGAGGAAGAGAGAATGAAAGAGAGATCAAGAAACAGTGAGAGAAAGAGACAGCATGAAGATGACTCAGGGAGATAAGGAGACATGAGGGCAGCCAGGTGTCTGCAGCTCAACAGCAGTGATGGAACAAGTACTCAGATACTTACAAACGTAAAAGTACGTAAAGTAGCAATGTATAAATACTCTGTTACAAGTAAAAGGCATGCATTCAAAATTTGACTTGAGTAAAAGTACAAAAGTATTTGAAGATATATATTTTTCTTTATCCAAAACTAGCAGATCTACAAGCTCACAACACGTCACATCGTGAAACATCGTGAGCTTGTAGATCAATCAAAATATATAATGTTTAAGTAACTAAAGTTGTATTTACTGTAGAGTGGCGTGAAAAGTACCCTCTGAAATGTAGCGGAGTAGAAGGTTTAGCCCGTAGCACTTGCCGTAGCCTTGACGACCTTACAGGCGTATGCAAAGGCTCAACTTATCTAACTTAGATAGCATTTTATGTAGACTATGCATATATACATTACTATATAGTGCTATGTTTCATTATATAGATATTCCACTGTTAGTTTCTTAGCTTATGTACAGGTATGATTCATGATGACTATTTTTATGTAGGCCTATGATGTATTCCCATGTTTTTGTTCTTGCCTACTGTAAATCGCTCTGGATTAAGAGTGTCTGCTAAATGCCTAAATCGGAATACGGAAACACACAAGTCAAGCACAGCACTTACAGTAACTGTACTTCACCTCTGCATGCTACAGTACTGTAGTGTATATACTGTAGATTCAAGCACTGTAAACACCTCAGATGTTCCCACGGATAGGCCTGTAGCCAAATGTCACAGGAGAAAAACAAACCCCGCTATCGGAACACTAATCCATTTTCCTCACCGTCGCAGAAACAAAAAGCAGATTAGCGGCATTATGTTTTGGGGCGGCGCATTCCTCACCCGGCACATAAACAGGCCTTCAAATTATGAGCCGTATATTTGACAGCCCATTAAAAAATAAATAACTTCAGACCAACATCGCCATTATTTCACTCGTTCATAAACGATTTATTGTCATAGTGAAAATGGCAAATCTACAAGCTCACTTGTACAGTTGGAGGCCACCGATATTGTCCCTTTGGCCATTTAGGCCTGAAATCCTCCAGTTTTCTGAAATAAATATTTTCACGATTTCTCAAAAATAGCAGACCTACAAGGAGTGGCGCGCTACGAGCTTGTAGATCTGCTATTTTTCAATAGCTAAATTATAACATAATGTTTAAAACACCAAAAGGGGTTCCCGCCCAAAATGTGTTAACTGTCCTTTTGCGCAGATCACGCAAACCTCAGCAAAAAGAAAAGGACAATATCGATGGCCTCCAACTGTAGGTCTTCCATTTTCAATATTTTTGCACGCCGCCATTGTACATTGAGGTACATAATACAGGGTCATGGTACTTAATCAGACAAATCATTTAGTTGATTGTATAAAAATAAATTATATATATATATATATATATATATATATATTTGTAATCGTCCCCGCCCCAATAACTTGTTTCTCAAATTATTCGATAACCCACATGAGCAACGTCTATGTGTTTGTCTGTTTCAGAGCAATATTAACCCATTAAAATCGGGGAAGGCATCCGTGTCATTTTAGATTTTTGCATTGGCCATTCAAAAATAACAGAACTACAAGCTTGCAGCGTGCTTGAACGTCTATTTTTCGACACTTTTGAAAAAAGTGTGAGACCTAACCGATTTAGAAGGCATTTGTAGAATCGGCCTCAGGTCTTAATGGGTCAAGTGGGTTATTGGTTCTAAATATCGGTTTGGATAAATATTGTGTGTTGATTTCCCAGCCCTAGTAGTAGTTGTTGTTGTTGTTGCTGCCAGTAGTGGCATATGGAGTGTGAGGACGCGCTTGTCTCTTGGGGACCATGTGGTGTGTGTGTTGTTAGACCTTCTGGTCGCACTGGATTCCCACCCACACCACACACTGCCACTGCTTTGTATTCATCTCCCAGGAACATAAACAACCTGCCCTGTTCTGCTGATTGGGTCTCTTCATGGTTTACAAGTGTGGCTTAATCTCTTCATCCATCAAAAACAACAGCCGTTCCGCTGAAAACACACGAATGCATGTGCGTTTGAGTGCGTGCGTGCGCGCACACACACACATTTATTACAATACTTGTGAGGACATCAACATTTAATTTTCTTTATTATTAACCATAACCCTCAAGTCTAAAATAGCCGATCTACAAGCACACAACAATGTGCAAAACAAAGTGTTGTGAGCTTGTACATCGGCTATTTTCGTTGCGTGACACAGGCGCCGCACAACTAGGCATACATCAGGCATAACTCCAACCTCCTAAACCTAACCTCTGAATGCCTCATTCTAACCGTGACCCCAGCCTGAATCTTTTCCAAATGTAAGCCCAATGCCAAAAGAATATCAGTTTTAACCGTGAAACATCCATTTCTCTTGTGAGGACCAGGAAAATGGTCACACAATCCCCCACATTCTACCATACGTGCCCTCACAAAGTCACAAGTACCACACACACACACACACACACACACACACACACACACACACACACACACACACACACACACACACACACACACACACACACACACACACACACACACACACACACACACACACACACACACACACACACACACACACACACACACACACAGCTGAGGCCTGTTTGACAGGCCTTCACAATGCACCATGGAGCTGTGCTGGCACAGGGCAGCAGGAGGGATGGGCCAGCAGTCAGGTTTATGGCTGTGCTGACGTCAATAACATAATTCAAATACTTAACCAGGCTGCACGCTTCCAGCCCTCAGGATCCTCTCCTCTGGACGGGAGGCTGGAAAACCCGACACAGACATCCGGGATGACGGTGGCGATGCAGAGGCAGCTGCTGTGAGAGCTGAGCGACTACACAGAGAGGCTGGAAGGGACTGCTGGAGCAGTTTAGAATGAGAGACATCAAACCTGTTGAATCCTCCAGTTCGCCACTATATCACCACTTTAATCCAGATTGCTCTTTGTTCATTTTAGAGGTGTGAGAGTTCATTGAACTATCATCGATTTAATCGTTTGTAAAAATAGATAATTTAATAAAATAACCCTATACGAAAATGTGGAACAATAAATTGGCCTAAACGTATGTTGTCTTCCGTATAAGCTTAACCTTCGGGAGGTCAAACACCATTTGAGAAGCGATGAGTGTCTGCTGGCCTGTCGTACAGTCCCCAGTTGGGGCTCCCTGGCTGCATCAGAACATCCAATTAGTTCCCAAACCTTTTTGCTCAAGACCCAAAAGAGAAATTTGCCGTTTGCCCGGGACCTAAACTAGTGAAAAATTGCAGATCTGCTATCTCAAAACAGGTCGCTTCACACCGCGTTGCAAGCTTGAAGATCTGCCATTATCACAACTTATTATTTTATAGTTTATTCATGAAATACTCGTTTATAAATGTACGAAATGAAGAAAGAAAAAACCCTGCTAATAATGCACTAATATCGCAATATTGTGCAGAACCTCACAGGGCAGAATAATGTTTATTCTGCACTTTACCTGGCAGTAGAGATCCCCCCCATTCATGCAGTGAAGCCTGATGACGCACCGTGGCCCATGTGTATTTTGGCACAACCTGCCCTTCTATTCGGCTAGTATCTCCTTACCAGGGGGATTACCAGATAGCCAAACAGTTGTCATGATTGGAATACGTAGGGGTGTGGTGGCGCAATACGTAGCAATGTTGCCTCACAGCTAGAAGGTTCCGGGTTCAATTCCTGTCGGGGACGCTGATAGGCACGTGTGTTCTCCCCTGTACAAATGGACCCTAACGGGTCCATTTGGTTCCATTTGTACACTCCGAGTTAAATTAACATTGGGGGTCCAAGAGATAGAAATACCATTAAATGGGGGTCCGTAGACTAATGCATGTCAATCTGGGGGTCCTTGAAATTAAACGGGTTGAGAATCACTGCTAGAGCCGTAAAAATCTTCTCTTATGGGGGTCCCTGGCATATCTTTTCAAATGGGGGTCTGCGGGCTAATATGTATCAATTTGGGGGTCCTTGACATGAAAAAGTTTTGGAACCACTGGTTTACATAACCAAAGAAGTGTCTGCTGCATATGTTTAGATGCCTGTTAGATTGTCAGATCTATGCTGCATGAATGTGTATGCTGAAAAACATTTGCGTACACAAGCTGGGACCTGACGTGAGACGTTGGCTGCTATCCAGTCAAATTGACAACATAATGATACATGCCGACAGTTGCGTTGAGAACAACATACAAAAATGTTTCGGTCTGCGCAAGTTTCATAAATGACGGCCCTGGGGTGCGAAGTTGGCGTGATGTACAGTAATAATGTACATTTTATCCTAAGGCTGGTGCTACTTACTAGAGCGAAGGCCAAGGGTTCACGAAAAATTTAAATAAATCTTCCCTCCCCGTCCGATCTAAGCTGATGCCGGAGATTTTACTCAAGCACCAGTGCTGTTTCTCCCCAATTACAGTAAATTAACACTAGGTCATAGCCCCTCTATGACCTGCTTCTGATTCACTGTAATTAGGGAGAAATAAATTATTCAAGTTAGAAGAGTAGCTGGAACAACATAAATATTTACTTTGCAGCAAAACACTTTGAGATTTGCGCAAAAAGAAAATGAAGTTGCCGTAGCAACTTACTACACACATGTAAGAATATGCAGAAGAGTGCAGACATAATGAAAGCAGCAAATGTATAACCTCACAACGCGTCGCATCGTCACATTTTTAAGCACTTTATACTTGACCGGAGTCCCCCTAGCCTCGCGTAGCAATACTAATACCACGGAGTCCCCCTGGCCTCGCGTAGCGATACTAATACCACCGGGGTCCCCCTGGCCTCGCGTAGCGATACTAATACCACGGAGTCCCCCTAGCCTCGCGTAGCGATACTAATACCACGGAGTCCCCCTAGCCTCGCGATACTAATACCACGGAGTCCCCCTAGCCTCGCGTAGCGATACTAATACCACGGAGTCCCCCTAGCCTCGCGATACTAATACCACGGAGTCCCCCTAGCCTCGCGTAGCGATACTAATACCACGGAGTCCCCCTAGCCTCGCGTAGCAATACTAATACCACGGAGTCCCCCTGGCCTCGCGTAGCAATACTAATACCACGGAGTCCCCCTAGCCTCGCGTAGCGATACTAATACCACGGAGTCCCCCTAGCCTCGCGTAGCGATACTAATACCACGGAGTCCCCCTAGCCTCGTGTAGCGATACTAATACCACCGGAGTCCCCCCTGGCCTCGCGTAGCGATACTAATACCACGGAGTCCCCCTGGCCTCGCGTAGCGATACTAATACCACGGAGTCCCCCTAGCCTCGCGTAGCGATACTAATACCACGGAGTCCCCCTGGCCTCGCGTAGCGATACTAATACCACGGAGTCCCCCTAGCCTCGCGTAGCGATACTAATACCACGGAGTCCCCCTAGCCTCGCGTAGCGATACTAATACCACGGAGTCCCCCTAGCCTCGCGTAGCGATACTAATACCACGGAGTCCCCCTGGCCTCGCGTAGCGATACTAATACCACGGAGTCCCCCTAGCCTCGCGTAGCGATACTAATACCACGGAGTCCCCCTAGCCTCGCGTCGCGATACTAATACCACGGAGTCCCCCTAGCCTCGCGTAGCGATACTAATACCACGGAGTCCCCCTAGCCTCGCGTAGCGATACTAATACCACGGAGTCCCCCTAGCCTCGCGTAGCGATACTAATACCACGGAGTCCCCCTAGCCTCGCGTCGCGATACTAATACCACGGAGTCCCCCTAGCCTCGCGTAGCGATACTAATACCACGGAGTCCCCCTAGCCTCGCGTAGCGATACTAATACCACGGAGTCCCCCTGGCCTCGCGTAGCGATACTAATACCACGGAGTCCCCCTAGCCTCGCGTAGCGATACTAATACCACGGAGTCCCCCTAGCCTCGCGTAGCGATACTAATACCACGGAGTCCCCCTGGCCTCGCGTAGCGATACTAATACCACGGAGTCCCCCTGGCCTCGCGTAGCGATACTAATACCACGGAGTCCCCCTAGCCTCACGTAGCGATACTAATACCACGGAGTCCCCCTGGCCTCGCGTAGCGATACTAATACCACGGAGTCCCCCTGGCCTCGCGTAGCGATACTAATACCACGGAGTCCCCCTGGCCTCGCGTAGCGATACTAATACCACGGAGAAATTTGCCAATTTTCATCAGTGTTTGCCTATTATTAGGAAATGGGTTGATACCGGATGAGGATCCAAATAGCCAGACGCTGAACACCATGATGTAGCTGTGAATTATCAGCAGCGTGGTGTGACTAACATAATGTCAATTTGATATGTAGTCCTTTGACTGGAAGGAAATTGCCAATGTCAACAATATGCAGTCAACCAAAAATATGACTCATTTCTGGAGAAAGAAATGGATGAACATGGTTTGTCCGAACACACACACACACACACACACACACACACACACGACACATTACATTTGAATTAATCGAAAAGTAAAAGTAAATCCACAATAAAATAATCTATTCCGGGCACCTGCTGGCCTAGTGGTCCAGGCGCATGCCACATATAGGCTTTGGGCCGACAGCGTGCTGCGTGTCTCTCCCCTTCCTGTCAGTCTTCACTTGATGTACTATCAATAAAGGCAGAAAAGCCAAAAACAAATCTTTAAAAAAAAATAATCTCTTCCTTTCTCAATATGTGGGAGCGTGGAATGTTCAGTCATTCATTTAGGAGGAGTTCCAGGATGTTTGTCACAGTCAGAGCAGGAAACAAACAGACGGGGGGCTAAAACATAACCTCCTTAATGCAGGTAAAAACAGCACTGCTTTCCTCCCTCTGTGCCGCCCGCCCCACACACACACACACACACACACACACACACACACACACACACACACACACACACACACACACACACACACACACACACACACACACACACACACACACACACACACACACACACACACACACACACACACACACACACACACACACACACACACACACACACACACACACACACACACACACACACACACACACACACACACACACGCACACGCACACGCACACGCGCACACACACGCACACACACGCCATGCTGCAACGAGTTGCGAGTTTATAGATCGGCTATTTTCGGTGAGTGACATCGGCGCGCAACTAAGTATAAATCAGTCAAAACTACAAACCCAACTCCTCAACCTCTGAGCTCTAGGGGCCCCATTTAACCCAACTCCTCAACTTCTGAGCACTAGGGCCCCCATTTTACCCAACTCCTCAACCTCTGAGCTCTAGGGGCCCCATTTAACCCAACTCCTCAACCTCTGAGCTCTAGGGGCCCCATTTAACCCAACTCCTCAACCTCTGAGCTCTAGGGGCCCCATTTAACCCAACTCCTCAACCTCTGAGCTCTAGGGGCCCCATTTAACCCAACTCCTCAACATCTGAGCACTAGGGGCCCCATTTAACCCAACTCCTCAACCTCTGAGCTCTAGGGGCCCCATTTAACCCAACTCCTCAACCTCTGAGCACTAGGGCCCCCATTTTACCCAACTCCTCAACCTCTGAGCTCTAGGGGCCCCATTTAACCCAACTCCTCAACCTCTGAGCTCTAGGGGCCCCATTTAACCCAACTCATCAACCTCTGAGCTCTAGGGGCCCCATTTAACCCAACTCCTCAACCTCTGAGCACTAGGGCCCCCATTTTACCCAACTCCTCAACCTCTGAGCTCTAGGGGCCGATTTTCACCAGTGTCTTAATTTCTTTGCCGTTTTTAATTTGAACAACATTTTTAAATTCTATGCCGATCTACATGTTGTGAGCTTGTAGATTGGCTATTTGAACATTTTTTTAAAAATAGTAACAAAAAAGGCTAAGAAGTTTAGGGATAAGGGGTAAGGCACTGGCAAAAATAGAGCCCTAAATGCCTAACGCTAGCCTTAATCCTTTTCTAATTGTAAGCATAACTCCACAAACCATTTTTATGTAAGAACCCATTTATCTTGTGAGGACCCAGAACACTGTCCTCAAAATGTGTGCGTCTCACACACATACGCAAGTCGCAAACTAATCAAAAAGGTGTGTAATAGATGTGTGCAAAAGCAGGACATTTCAGAAAAGAGGACGATGCAGCAAAACCACAGTGTGACGTGCGCGCAAACAGCAAGCCACACTTCAGCAACACATCCTGTTGCATTTTCCCTAAATACAATTGCTCATCAAGAAGTGCCGCAGAAGTGCATAATAATCAGCAGACAGACTCCACCCCCACCCCCGCCTCATTACCATGTCAGAACAAACCTGTTTCACATTGCGGTCTGTTTAGCTTTGGATGACGCGCTCGCGGAAATGAGACAAAAGGTGGATGAGCAATGCTTACTGAAGAGAGAGAGAGAGAGAGAGAGAGAGAGAGAGAGAGAGAGAGAGAGAGAGAGAAAGAAAGAGAGAGAGGGGGGCCCCATACACCCCGAGCATGTACGCACGCCAGGGGCGGAAAAAGTACTCACATTGTTTACTTGAGTAAAAGTAATTGAATACTGCAATAATATAGAAATACTCTGTTACATGTAAAAGTCCGGAATTCAAAATGTACACACAACAAAAGTTTTCAAATAAATGTAGTGGAGTAAAAGTGCAACATTTGGATCCGAGATGTAGTGGAGTAGTAGTAGTAAAAGTATTGGAAAATAGAAATACTTAGTTAAAAGTAAAAGTACCCCAAAGTGTTACTAAAGTACAGCCCTTGAGTAAACGTACTCCGTTAGTGACGCACACACTCACGTGTCTCTCCATGGTTCTCAGAGCGTAAAGCATGTGTACGTTAGGATGGAGCCGTGGAGGGCAGTCAGCTCACATTCTGTTTAGTCAAGTCATGTGGTTTTGAGTTGCACACCAACACTGTGGGGGGAAGAAGTACTCACATGTCTTTTACGGTATACGGTACTATAATACTATATATTAAGAAGAAGTACAAAAGTGTTGGCATTTGAAATATACAGTAATATGTTTCACACACATGATATACTGTACAGTTGGGTGCCACCGATATTGTCCCTTATCATTTGACCCATTTAGGCCTGACCTCAAAAAATTAAAAAATCCTTCTAAATCCTCCAGTTTTCTGAAATAAATATTTTCACGATTTTTCAAAAATAGCAGACCTACAAGCTCGTAGCGCGCCACTCGGTGGCGCGCTATGAGCTTGTAGATCTGCTATTTTTCAATAGCTAAATTATAACATAATGTTTAAAACACCAAAAGGGGTTCCCGCCCAAAATGGGTTAACTGTCCTTTTGCGCAGATCACGCAAACCTCAGCAAAAAGAAAAGGACAATATCGATGGCCTCCAACTGTATGTGTGAAACATTTTCAAGAATAGGTCTAGGCCTACAAGCTGCCAAAGCATCACAATGCAACGTGTGTTGTTCCTTGAACAGTAGTTGAAGTTAAAAAAAAAACATGGCTCATTTGGTTAATGTATGTTTTGAAATTGAATTAATAATCTAAATATGAGAAGTAACTAGGAACTAAAGCTGTCAAATATCTAAAGTATTGAAAAATGAAAACAGTCAAGTGAAGTCATAGTACCTAACAATTGTACTCGTAGTACTTGAGTAACTGTACTCGGTTGCTTTCCATCTCTACACTGGCTTTCGTGGGAATGGGCCTGCGGGGCTGCACAAACAGATGTGCATTGAGAATAATTAGACATGCACGTGCAACAAGGACAGATAAGCATGAATAAACATGCCAATGGGAAGTCTCCGAAGGGGGACCAAAGGATTCAGAAGCAAGACAGATGTGAATGGCACACTGTGTGCAAATAGAACCTCTCAAAGTTCTGGGGGTCCACCCCACCGTGGCCAAATTAATTCCAAACTGGGGGTCCTTGAAATTAAAACGTTTGAGGACCACTTCACAGTACTTAGTTTAGACTAGTCATTTGGTTAGACCAGTCATTAGTCCTACAACTACAACTACATCTCAAACCCTCACCCTCACCTCCCACGGTGCAGCACACCTAAACCTAACCTTAACCCATGTCTAACCAATGACTAGTCTAACCTAATTATGCACCCCCACGTCATTAGGCACCGCTACGTAAACATGAATAGCGCAGTGCGGCGGTCAAAAGGACTGTAGTGAAACATAACTATGGCCTTCTAAGTCCAACATGCCCCCAAGCTTCCCCTTTAGCATCCGTGACTACATTCAGCTCAGGCCAGCAAAAAGCCGTCGCAGATTTTGTACTGATCACTGATGGCAAAAGACGTCACAACGTGCCATTTGCCTGAAAAATACCGCTTATCAAGCATAATTCAGAGTAAAGCCCATAATCAAATTCGGTCCGCGGGTGAGTGTGGCTTTTGTTACTCCACTGGCTCATGAGACTCGGGTGCAATGGGCCAAGGAGAAGCGTGCGGCATAAAAAGTAAACTCACGTGTGAGAAACAATATGGCTAATAGTGTAGAGTGGCGTACAGTGACGCAACTGCAACTGATCTGATTTAGGCTTATCCTTTGCTTCTCTTTCATCACACACACACACACACACACACACACACACACACACACACACACACACACACACACACACACACACACACACACACACACACACACACACACACACACACACACACACACACACACACACACACACACACACACACACACACACACACACACACACACACACACACACACACACACACACACACACACACACACACACACACACACACACACAGAGAGAGAGAGGGTGGGCTATGAGCGCTTGCAAGATTTTCAAGTGGGCCTTGATCCATAAAAGGTTGGGTACAGTGAATATCAAAATCTTTGTCAAAATCTTAGACAAAATGAACAGTCGACTAAGACTAAGACAATTTCAGATGACTGAAAATAGGACTAAAACTAAATGGTGCGTTATTCAAAAGACTAAGGCCAAGACTATATCCAAATTTGCTGTCAAAATTAACACTGTATGGAAACCACTGCTGCTACAATCAAGCGATTGCTGAGGCTGAAAAGTAAACATCTAATGCTGATTTCACAACGGCTAATGGAAAAAAACCCATCAAAAACGACTCCTCAACTAACAAAGGTTTGGTTGACTAAGATCAAACTGATTCATTAATTGATTAATCTGAGGCGACAGCCGTACTTTTCATTCCTTTGGTTAATTTACATATTTCCATCTCCCCACGTCAAGCACGATCAAACCGTCCAATGACAGTGACGTCTGAAGCGTAATTAACTAAAAATTGCTTGAAGAAGAAGAATTGCTTGAAGATCTGTAATTTACAGTAGGACAAATTGTAAATTAGGTTCAACACTGCCTTTTGCCATTCCATTTCCATGTCTTCTATACATCCGTTTGTCTTTCTGACAACAAACTTGTTCTGCTGAACCCTGTGGTTCCTTGCCACAGTCAACTTCTCTTGAACCCTGTACTGTTGTTGTGGTGTGTGTGTGTGTGTGTGTGTGTGTGTGTGTGTGTGTGTGTGTGTGTGTGTGTGTGTGCACACGCACGCACGAACGCACAAACGCACAGGCATTCTAGTCCACGCGTGTGCGTGCGTGCTTCTATTACTATACTTGCGTGGGCCGTGTCTCCCTACAATTACAGTATAGTAGAATCTGAGAAAAAAATAAAAATAAAATAAAAATAAAATTGTCTTGGGTGGACGTTGGGTCGACGGACATCACAAACATAATGATTTTCAGGCCACGAAGAGGCTTAAGTTAACCCTTAAGGCTAATGGCAAAGAAAATGCACCTGCTTCGAATGTTATCAACCGATAATCACCACCAGTATGTTATCTTGACCATGCAATGCAGGCAATATGGACATTTCCACATACCGCCTACCGCAGGTAGGCGACTAGGAAATGTGGAAGTGAAATTACTGCCGTCGAAGCGAAAACATCGTGAAACTGACTTACATGGCTGGTTAAGACCGATATGAGGTTAGGGGACTTACGTGGCCGGTTACGACTGAGGTTAGGGTTAGGGTTCAAGTTAGGGTTAGATTTAGGGTTACGGTTAGTAATAATCGGACAACGCAACCAACGTCACATCGGACAATGGCTGACAATACTGGCTGCATTGAATGGTGTTGATAAGGGCTGATGAAATCAACTGATAACATCCGTAGCCGCTAGAAAATGTGTGCCATTCACAAAATCGCTGCATGTGTGTGTGCGACTGTGTGTTGTTCGTCACATTTTCCACCCTCGTTAAACCCTTTAATGGAGGTACTCAGTGTTGCTACTGTCAACAACGGCGCTCCCGTGCGGAAACACGCAGGTACCCTCCTTCCCGCCGTGATGCGGCTCGTTAACAGTGGGAACATTGTTACCTCATCCCCAAAAAACGGCGAGACAGACGGCGAAAAACAGGAAAAATCTGTTCTCCTTTTCCTGCCAATGAATGATTGTATTGAGAAACAAGACAACGAGGCGACGGGAGGGCTGAGAGCGTCCTTCCTATACGCTGCGTTCATTGACTCATTGTTATTGGCTCTCTGGTGTTGTCGTTTAGTGGCAGGTGTACACGCTTACGTATATCCAGACTTCCATTTGCTTCTGACCATGGGGGGGGGGGGGGGGGGGGGTCTAGGGCTGCAACTATCCATTTATACTATATTTTCGAAGTGATTATTCTACTGATAACGTTTTTGTTTAATCAAATAATTGATGAGCAGCATGCCTCATGCCTCCGTTTTTGATACCACCTATGGTCATTGATGCATTAGTCTCAGTTTTCCTATGCATTTATGGATGTGTAAATACTGGCCGCAACCCCCCCAAAAAAAAGAAGAAGTCTGTGGATTCTACTCGTATCAAACCAAATACTATGCTTGTTCTCGACATATGGTAGAGTCCAGGGTTCCAGGGGGTGGCCAGCAAAATAATTTAAAGTTATGAATCAAATGGACCATTATAGACAAATCCATGGCGGGGAGCCCATAGCTGAGGTGTACAGCTTTAAATCTCAGCACTGATTAGCTACACCTGGCCTACAGGGCACTGCTCCATGGATTCGTTTATAGGTGCAGTGTGTGCCTCAGAGAGTGTACACTCAAGGGTTATGATAAACATACAAAGCACCCGCCCAACGCGCAATGTTCCGGTCACCACAACCTTCTTCAAGCATGCACCGTGCTGGCATTGGGTCCCAGCCAGAGATAAGCATGTCAAATGGGGGTCTGTCTGTGGACCAATGCATACCAAACCGCCGGTCCTTGACATTAGAAAAGGCTGAGAACCAGTGGCGTACAACACGTGCAGCGTCGTGATATCTGAATTCTATTTATTTTTTTCCGCGATGGGAGCCGGCGGCAAGGTCAAGGTTTTGGGAGGGAGGGAGCGGAGGAGGAAGGACAATGAGGGACTCCTCGCAGTCATGTTGTGTCTGGCGTGTTTTTTCCTGCCGGGGGACGGCTCCTAACGGCCCCATCTGTGCTGATAGGAAGCGGAGAGCGCCCGTATGTGGGCCAGCATGACGTCAATGGACCTGCAGGAACCAGCGCTACAGGAACCACAATCTCACTGACAACCCCCCCACACACACACACTCCCACTCCCGCTTGCTCTCCCCTGCATAGATCTACACAGCTAAATACTGAGTGTTAATTTAACACAGTGTGTGTAAAACTGGACACAGAGGGGTCTCTGTCTGTCTGTCTGTCTGTCTGGTCTGTGTCTGATTTGATTTATTAAGACGTCATAAAAGACAAATACATGCTACATGTTTATCAGAGAAACGTCAAGGATATAAACATAACAATGTCCGTTTGTCTCTCTAACTAGGACTGTCTATCTAAGTTACTCTGTCTGTCTCTCTCACTCTCTCGTTTTTTCCTTCCATCTCAGATAATAACGTCTGCGTGCGTGCGTGCATGTTTTCTCTGTGTGCATGTTTCCTCAAACCATAACCACGTGCACAGCTCCAGTAGGTTGAGGCTGGGTTAGGGTGAGGGCGAGGCAACCTAAACCTTGATTACAGAGTTGTTGCACATGTACATGTAAAGGACCAGTGGTGGAAGAAGTACTCAGATGTTTTACTTAAGTGAAAGCAGCAGTACTACAATATAAAAGAACTCTGGTAAAAGTAAAAAGGCCTGAAGTCAAAGCTTCAGATACTCAAAGTTACGTGTGTGTGTGTGTGTGTGTGTGTGTGTGTGTGTGTGTGTGTGTGTGTGTGTGTGTCATCTATACCAGTTAAACATCTACAGTTTCATCGTAATAATGACCTTTATTTAATTTACCAGTTAGTTCCAACATAAGCAAGAAACATGAAGAGTTTCCGATTTTGATTATTCTGTCCTGCACCAGCGCCAAGAATGGATGTGCATAACCGTGTCAATAGAATGGATGTGCATAACCGTGTCAATAGAATGGATGTGCATAACCGTGTCAATAGAATGGATGTGTATAACCGTGTCAATAGAATGGATGTGTATAACCGTGTCAATAGAATGGATGTGCATAACCGTGTCAATAGAATGGATGTGTATAACCGTGTCAATAGAATGGATGTGTATAACCGTGTCAATAGAATGGATGTGTAACCGTGTCAATAGAATGGATGTGCTAATATAATGGACGTGCATAACCGTGCCAATAGAATGGATGTGCATAACCGTGTCAATAGAATGGATGTGTATAACCGTGTCAATAGAATGGATGTGTATAACCGTGTCAATAGAATGGATGTGTATAACCGTGTCAATAGAATGGATGTGCATAACCGTGTCAATAGAATGGATGTGCATAACCGTGTCAATAGAATTGATGTGTATAACCGTGTCAATAGAATGGATGTGTATAACCGTGTCAATAGAATGGATGTGCATAACCGTGTCAATAGAATGGATGTGCATATTTAACCGTGTCAATAGAATGGATGTGCATAACCGTGTCAATAGAATGGATGTGCATAACCGTGTCAATAGAATGAAAGACATGTCAGAGTGTCATAGCAGTAGTTGAGACGGAGACGCAGTAACAGAAGACGGCAGAGAGGTGGGTCGGAGGAAACGGCTAGAAGACTTGAGATTGAAAATGTTGTCAACAAATAGAAACTAGACTAAAATGTTATGGATAGGGAGAGACTAGTGGAGAATAGATCCAGAAGAACTAAAAGACAAAGGTTAAAGGTTAAAGTCTGTAGTGCTGTATGCGAGGTTTGTTCTCCGCATTTGACCCATCTCGGTGAATCATTTGTAGTTGATCTAACCCCCCAATCAAAGTTCCAACCCTTGATGCTTGGTGCCAAGCAGGGAGGGATAGGGAGGGACTAGTGGAGAAGAGATCCAGTAGAACTAAAATCAGTCATCTTATGTTTGGTTGCATGCTGAAAATAGAAGATCTAAAAGCTCACAACGCTTGTAGATCCGCTATATCAACGAGCTTGTAGATCGGCTATTTTCTTTAACTGATCTTGTGTGTAACATCATCATAATCACCGTACTGCAGCAGGACTCACCTGACAGACAGACTCTGGTGACAGGGGGCGGAGCCACCGGAGACCTCCTACGAGCAAAGATCAGTAGAATTCTTGTTTAGGCCAACAGCTTGACACACAATAGGCCAATAAATAGCTTGAAAATAACAGTGTTAAACAGTGTAGAAATTGAACCATATGGGAAAACTTTTACTTTTTGAGAGAAAAATTAACACTAAGGAGGATTTTCCTGTTCATGTCTGATGCTACTGTAGCCCTAAGTGACCTTATAGAGAGTATGTGTGTGACATCACCATCATGGCAAAATAAAACTACAGTCTGGCTTTGACAGCCCATACATCCAAACAGAAAAGTCCTATCTGATTGCATTTAATTAAACAACGTTAAACTCACTTTATGCATGCGCATATCCTCTATCCACGTGATGATGTTATATTGAATATGTCACTATTGGGAGGGCATCTTCGTTCCTACTCTCACCTATGGTCATGAAGTGTGGGGCATCTTCGTTCCTACTCTCACCTATGGTCATGAAGTGTGGGGCATCTTCGTTCCTACTCTCACCTATGGTCATGAAGTGTGGGTCATGACCGACAGAATAAGGTCGCAAATACAAGCGGCCAAAATGAGTTTTCTTCGACGGGTGGCTGGCATCTCCCTTAGAAATAGGGTGAGAATGAGAAGTTCAGTCACGCGAGAGAGACTCGTGGGTAGAGTCGCTACTTCTTGGCTTGGCAAGGAGCCAGCTTAGGTGGTTTCGGGCATCTGGTTAGGATGCCTCTCGGGCGTCTCCCTAGGGAGGTCCTCGAGGCACGTCCCACTGGGAGGTGGGAGGAGACCCCGGGGCAGACCAAGGCGCAGTTGGAGGAATCACATCGACTCACTGGCCTTGAAACGCATCAGGATCCCCCAGGAGAAAGTTACTAGCAACTAAGTTGCTTTGGAGAGGAAAGTCTGGAGCTCCCTGGTGGAGCTGTTGCCCCCGCGACCCGACTACGGATAAGTGGTTGAAGATGGATGAGAGTGCATGGTTTATGGCAGGGGTTCTCAAAGTTGGGACCCCAGAAAATGCTTTGGCCGTGTCTTGCGACCCCCGCCCTCCTCCCCACCACCAATACAAATTGACCGCTACAATATCCTTAATAAAAGAAAATACATCATAAATAAATACTGAAAAAATATAATCATTAAGGAAAGTTTATGCATGCACTATGTAAACTCTCAATTTTCATTTTCCAGCCATTCAGTTGCACAAAAAAAAGAACCCCACCCCTTTTTTATTATATATATATATATATATATAATTTCTGGACCCCCCCGAAGGGTCGCGACCCCGAGGTTGAGAACCCCTGATTTATGGCAGTGGTTCCCAAACTTCTCAGGTCAAGACCCGGCTTTTTTCCACTACTTCTTAATTCTATATTTTTATTTAGGCTATGGAATTTCTTTCATATTTTGTACTAAAAGAATATCTTGAAAGATATATATTTTTTTAAATGTAGGAAAACAAATGGGATTTTTACTCGAGTTGTGACCCATAAAAATTGGTCTGTTACTCACAAATGGGTCCCGAGTCCCGACCCACTGTTTGGGAAGACAGTGGGTTTATGGTGCCCTTCAATGGTTACGGTATGACGGCATGTGCACATTAATTATTCACCTCCCGTTCATTTCCATTCTATGCAAGCATAGAATGGAAATCTTCACGTAAGTCATTTTCACGTAAGTAAAGAGAAGCCCACAAGGTAGAAGGGCTCGTTGTGCTCAACAGGGACAACTTGCATCAGAGAAAATAAAAACAGTGGCACTTCAGGAGACACTATACCAAATAATTGTTTTGCAGGAGTGACTGACGTTTCGACTTTCGTCAAAACAATAAAACACGTGCAGACCACAGACCGCAGATCACATCACGTGCCTTGAGTGGCGTTCAACGTTGTTGAACTTTGATGTGGATTTCGCCATCGAACCAATCTATTAGAAAATCAGCGATAATCAATATTTTTTATGAGACAATCGATTAATAATCGATCCCTATTTTGGCATGTCATTATAGGAGAAAAAAGTTTAAGTAAAAAAGAAAGTGTTGAGAACTTTTTTTGCACGTCATCATTGTGCGAAGTATAAAATAATGCTTAAGTGCTTATTCAATAATAACAAAAACTATTTGATCAATCGAAAAAGTTATGATTTTGTTACAGTCCCCGGATTTCTAAGAAAATAATTTGACAGCTGCAGCCCTAATCTGATGCCACTGAACTATTCTCCCCCAAATCATGAAAATATTTCAGCAAACTGGTGTCACGCAGTATAGTACAAACACTGCTTTAATTCCTCTGTCTGAGTGCCGCGTTCAAATGCAAACAGCCGTGGCAAAAACTAGCACAGGACTCTTGGGGAAGCTTAAGATGTTGAAACTCTCTGAAGTCTCAGTTGCATGAGAACTTTTTCTTTGAACCCGTCTTAGAGGCTGCTGTAGGACATCTGTGACGCACTAGCGCCCCCAAGTGATCCATGTTGACAGTCAAAACCCAGCATCAAAGCACAGGGGTTTACAACGCATCCTGGTTAAGAACAATTTAACATGCAGTGCCTCCGTCCCACTCCTCCCACCCAACATTCCCCACTGACAGGTGCTGCTCCAGTCCGTAGGAGTACCCCTAGGGCCGATTCATACTCCTATTTTAGAGCCGAATAAAAGTCGGTTCGGCTCTGTAGAGCCTACAATGTGACGTCATTTGAGGTTCGGGAGAGCGGGTACCGTCCTAAAGTCGGCATAATAATTTCGGCACTACAGCGGTAAAATAGGAGTATGAATCGGACCCTAGACTCCACAGTGGTGGGCAGGTGCTTTACCACTGCGCCACCCGAGAAGTAAACTTTTTTTTTTTTTGTATTATTTGCCACGGTGGAATCACTTACTTATTTGACGCGCACTGTACATTGGTCAATGTGGTGAAATTGTTCCTGACTGTGCGGAGACTTGCCAGGACCTAAAAAAAAACAACAAAAGAATAACCCGAATCAGTATTTACAATTCATTTACTGATGGCTGTCAATCATGACATGGTGTTGAATGAGGGCAGAACCAAATGCGTCTGACCCTTACCTGTGCAAATGGAGTCACAATCAAGTCTTCTCCATGTCTGAAATTACAAGAAAGATATTAGTAGGGTCAACCATGTAATTCTGGTAATATATGGATCTGAAAATCTAATAATTGCAATTGCAAAATGCTGTTCTACCAGCAGCTGATGCCAGAGATAAAGTAGTCCATTTGGAATCTTGAAGTTTGTTGCCTACAATAACAGATGTACAGTATGTTTTCACGTCACTGAAGAATGATTCCATGATCAACTATGATCTGCTCTCTCAACTCAAGTGGCGTGTGAAGCTCATCTTATTTTGCGCTGCAGTACCGGTAATCTGATTCTAGCTAGGTCAACGTAATCATCACGCAAGTTCAGCACTTCAGGCTTTTCTCTCCAAATCAGTCCTCCCGAGTACAGGTCATAAATGCACATAATGATAAACAGACCTGAGGTAATGGAATCTGAAACTTGCAGATTGAGAGGCTTTAACCTTTGCTTTTTATGGAATCTGAAACTGCCCGGGACCCAGTTAAAACATTGACCCGATCCGGGTCTAGGGTATTGTTTGGTATTTTCGGACTTGTGAAGACTTGAGTCAGAGTTTGATTGATGCTTATTATAACTTGATATAGTTCATTGGTTCTCAACGTCGGGTCCGGGCCCACCAAGGGGTCCAAATGGACACCTACAGGTCCTTTTTTCTCTTTGGTTCCAATTGTACACTCTCAGAGTTAAATTAACACTGAGAATTGTACGGTATAGATTGGGGCCCCAAAGAGAAAACATGGTTCCATGTGTACACTCAAGTGTTAGTAATTTTGATCCCTGGTAGGTACAGAAACAGTGAGCTTTTAGGTGTAGCTAGTGTGACTGATATTTAAGTGTGTCAAGGTGAGGTGACAGACTGAATGAGTAATGACTGTAAAAGGGTACATTTGCCACACTTGAAACTCCATTACTTTTTATTGTCGATTAATTAGTTCTAAGTGTGCCAGCTTAATTGCTTTTACTGCTAGAGATAGTAGAGATAAAACATTGCTTTACATAAAAAATGTGGAAGCCCATTCT
The DNA here is from genome assembly GCF_951216825.1 of Electrona antarctica. Taxonomy (NCBI): domain Eukaryota; kingdom Metazoa; phylum Chordata; class Actinopteri; order Myctophiformes; family Myctophidae; genus Electrona; species Electrona antarctica. Next base: position 16,785,680 of record NC_136800.1, on the reverse strand, counting down.
GAATGAGCACAGCAGGGTTTATGCCTAATGTATTGCACACCGGTGCCATGCATCAAAACTAGTCAAATTGCAAGGTCATATGACCTTGTATATTCGATGCGCAAATGCGATGCACAACCAAGAATAACTCAAGCTTGAGGCAACTAATCTCTGTCAACACCACTGCCCTAAACATGTAATGATGTTGTTAGTAGGAATAAACACAGAAGTACCAGGGAGGAAGTGGACTAAGACAGGGGAGGGAGCCAAACTGAGTTCCTGCTCTACACAAAAAAGGACCTTCCCCAGAGGCAAAAATAAAGGGAACACATGCTGTACCCATGCTGGCTTGTGGTGGATATTGTCAAGTTTCTATTTTTGCCATGGACATTCAAAATGAGTAGACAAACGCATCAAGAGCTAGCCCTACAGTAAATGACCATTACAGGTCTGTAACTCAGAGAGTGTACGAATGGTTCCATTTGTACACTCCCAAGAGCTATGGGGATCCTTGAAAATACAACATTTGAGAGTGGACTACTAATGTGCCATAATAAATCAGTGTCATACTGTACATAATATGTTTGGTGAGAGAATATTATTCTCTCACCAAACCTGAAACTGACATTCAGTAATTGGGTCTTATGATCAAAACAAGAGCATTATAATGTTATGTTAAAAACAAACAATCTACCCCCCCACGGACAAGGACAAGTCTTGCCATGGACACATGTGTCCGCACACACTGTGCGGCCACATTGATGACCTCTGGACAATGGACTCACAGTTCACTGACGATGGAGGAGTTGCGGGACATGGACCTGGGCGACAGCTCATAGTCGCTGTCAGAGCGGTAGAGGAAGGACTCTCGCCGCTGGCCCTCTCTGGCCAGGTTGGGATGCAGAACCAGGCCCGAACCCGGAGACGACGCCTGGAGGTCTGAAGGGCTGCCGCACGCCGACGAGCCATTCTCTATCTCAAAGCTATAAGAGAGAAGAGACGAGAGGAGAATGATGACACCTGGATTAACCCATCAAGACCTGGAACGCACTTTAGCATTTAACCACGTTAACCATTACTTTATACTTTAGCTATTGAGAAATAGCAGATACACAAGCTAGCGCTACGAGCTTGTAGATCTGCTATTTTTGAAAATGTCTTATTATTTTTTCCCGGTGAATGTTTTTTAACTCAAATCTTTGCTTCTGGGGGATCCCTGGAACAAAATATTTTGAGGTCAGCAGCCGGATACATTAATAACATAATTCTAGGGGTTCTTGAAAGAAGTTTGAGCAAGACTGACATAGGTTATAGGATAGGATACAAAAGAAGACATTTGTATAATCTGGTCTCAGCTCTTAAGCAAAATAAAATCTCACAACAGAAAAATCTTGTTAAACAAGTCCTAAAATGCAATAAGTCACATTAGCCCCGTTTCAACCAAAACAACATCAAAACGTATGTTTTTGTATGTTTTGATAGCCATATACAGCCAGCCAGTTGAGAGGCTTTCCTTCTGGAAATTTGAACATGTTTGACCATTTTGTTTGACCATTTCAAACACTTAATTTAAAAATAATTAATAACCAAAAATACTTCTATGGAAGCCAAATGATTAATTATTCAGTCATTATGACTAATTTCAAAGGACAACTTTGGTTTTTTTCAACCAAGGTTCATGTTTTAGGTTGTTCTTAGAGAAAGTAAAAGATGATTTTTCTCTCTCATTTGCCGTTTTCTTTCGTTTGAGGGATTTTAGCTATTTTTGACAGGGGGACGGGGGCATTCGAACATGGGGCTAAATAAGTCTTTACCAAATGTTATTATGGCGATTTCTTTATTATTTACTATAGTCCTACTAGACCCCAGGAAATTACATCTAGCCACAAAAGATCACAGGATCTACTGAATGTGAAGGTAGCCTACTGGGGGGATGCCATACTGTGTGCCGTAGGTTTGTCACCACCCCCTTCACATTCAATAGACCCCGTGATCTTTTGTGGCCATATGTAATTTTGATGTCTAGTAAGACTATAGTAAATAATACAAAAAGAAATCGCTATAAAATTTTGTAAAACAATAAAGAAAGCAGCAAATGAAAAAATAACTCATCTTTTACTTTATCCAATAACAACCTAAAACATGAACCTTGGTTGGAAAAAAACTAAAGTTGTCCTTGAATCCATGATGACAATGACGATTACAGTATGTCTCTTCCTAGACTCAAAACATTCAATTGTATTGGGCGATACTATGCAGGCTTGCACAATTATCATACAAATCAGATCATCAACCAAAAACCTTTGTCCAAAAACGCAGGTCAGCTGACTCAGCTCCATAAATAGTGAGCAAATAAAAACCAGATAAGAAAAAGAAAGACTGCAAGTAAAAACATGTCCATTACGTGTAGGTCATAGGTGAGATCTTGTCCATATATACAGCATTGATTGAAAAGGGGGAGGGTTGTGCAAGTGTGTGTGTGAGTATGTGCACATTGACCTATGCACGTATCTATGCACATGGGGGGTAACTATAGAATCTAGGTCAGCCCCCAATGTTTGGCATAGATCTAGGTCCGACCTAAACCATGCCATTGTTCAAACTAAATCCATCCATGACGTAGGCACGGACGTCATAGACACAAAGTCATGCATTTGATCTGACCAACGTGCTTTGAGGAGGGGAGCGGAACCAAAGAAAACTACCGTCCGTGACTGATCTCCAAAATCAGCTCAGACATAGAATTTGTCACGGTACTCTCTCTGGTGTTAGTAGTTTTATTAGTTTAGTTTTTGCTTAGGTTTCATCAACCCTCAAAACTAGAGACGATACAAAATGAGTGCATGTGAAATGCGAGATTTGCATTTGCGTCTGTCCAACTACCGTACAGACGTATACGGGTCGGACACGGTCCATTCTTCACCATGAAACGGGGTGGAGGACCGGATGGGTAATTCTTTAACCAGATCACCAGGCAGGAGCCGGAGGTCAGATGGGCAGACTGGGCTTATTAGAGGGCAGAGGTCCAACGATCAGCGGCGCCACACACCAGGACAACATAATATACCAGTAATCCTCAATTAAATTAAACATTCATTTGCGATTCTGAATTTTTTGATTTCACAGTGAGAGAGTGAGATTGTGTGAGTGTGTTTGAGAGAGATACTGAAAAGGGAGAGAGAGACAGCCACAGATTTTGTTTGCGACTCAGATGTAGGCCTAGTACTGTACCTGCTCTTAATAAAGCCTAATTTATCATTGATAAAGACAGCTTTGCTTGCCAGAAACAACTCAAGAAGAAGCCATTATATCATAATGACATAATGACAACATATAAATTAGGCTGGGGCCTCATCATGGAGCATCATGTTAAATTCCACCACTGCATTTATATCATAAATAATCCAACTGCACTGACACGAGATGAGCCTGTCCTCAGGAATCACTCAATCAGCTCACTGACCATCCTTAATGGAACCACATTTTAGTGTTTGACCCACATTCAGCCACCACACCTCACCCTAATCTGTGTTATACTTGGGATTGTCTGAGCCGATATGCCACAGGGACACTCTCAACCCTACACCTCTGCCAGAGAAGAGTGATGGGGCTCTCTCTCCCTCTCTCCCCCTCTCTCCCCCCCTCTCCCCCCCCCCCCCCTCTCCCCCCCTCTCCCTCTCTCCCTCTCTCTCCCTCCAGGGTACAACCCAGTGTGCGTCATCATAGACGACACACGCAAATACGCAGCGGTGCATTTAAAATCCCTTAATCTGACACAATCATGCATTAAGCCGTAGTAGTATTCAACAACCTGGGTTTGCTATAAATCCTTGTTTAATCTGCAAAATAGAGCATTTGAATAGATGCTACCGTCGAAAGTCTATCATCTCTGTCGGGTGGAAAGCTCAAAATGTCCAAAACTGTTACTTTTCAGGATGGAAATTCTAAAATAGCAAAAGGAGCAGATCTACAAGCTCAAATTGAGCTTGAGGATCTGCTACTTTTGTGTGACACTGTCGTATGATCAAGTAGTAGGCCATTAATATACGGGAAAAAACACGTTTAAATAAGGAGATAAGAGGTTTCTGCCCGACAGCAACAATTATGCTTATTTCAAAATACACACATACTGTAAAGACCTTTACACACCGGGAGTGTGACCAATAAACACAACTATTTCACATCAAACTTTAGCGATGCCTCATTCATACAGGTTGCCTTGATTCATACAGGTTGCCTTGATTCATACAGGTTGCCTTGATTCATACAGGTTGCCTTGATTCATACAGGTTACCTCATTCATACAGGTTGCCTTGATTCACGGCACAAAACCAAAATCCCATCTTGTCCCGAAAAATTACTTCCATCACTTTATCACCTCGTTATGTCATCGTTCTGTGTGGATGTACTTAATCACACACACGAGTCACTCAGAGCCTTCATACTGTACTGCCTTGTACGATAAAGTACAAACATACGGTATGACTGTACAAGCTTCTATTTGCCAACAACTAGAGATGCATCACACAGTTAATCAAACTTATCAATGTAATTGATTATTTAAAAAAGATAAAGTAATAAAAGAATAGATTAATAATCTATAGGCATCATGACAATGCGTCATGATGTGCCACGTTGTGAGCTTGTAGATCTTTCACTATTACAAATATATAAATTAATGCTTAAGTGGTTAATCGATGCATTAATACAAATTAAAATACAAAAATAAACCTAATCAACAAACTAAAGTAAGCAACAGAATCACAACAGCTAAGAAAACAACAGTTGCAGCAGTCCTGTCCTACAAGCAACACCGTACTCGGGAGTCAAAAGTCACCTGGGTGTGAGGTGGCTGAGCACCTCCTCGCTGAAGTCAAAGTGCGCTGCCGGGCGGCCTCTATGGGACCTCCTGAACATTCTCCTCCTCTCCAGTTCCACTCGCCTGCGCCCTCGCTCCTCACTGGCCATGCCTAAACACTGGCTGCTCTATCTGCCGTGGCACACATGCACACAGACGTACACGCTTACACATACACACGCACACGCGTACACACAGACTTGCACACATACACACGCTGCTCTGTCCTGCAAAAGGCCACATGCTGTCTGAACGTAGGCTGAGGCTGACCACAGGATAGAGGGCAGATCTGGGCTGGACTCCAGGGACTGGACTCGTTTCTCTCACCCTCTGCTCATCTGAATGCTTCCCTCTCCATCGATTTGCTCTTAATCTCTCTCACTCTCTCTCTCTCTTAATCTCTCTCTTTCTGTCTCACTCTCCCTCAATCTCTCTTTCTGTCTATCTCTCCCTCAATTTGTCTCTGTCTGGGTCTCTCTTGGATTACGGATCCCAATTTGATGAACTGTGATATTGGGTGTTACAGTTCAAAGAGGAGATTGTGTGCACATCATATACCTGTATTTAGAGCAGGTGCTAAACCTGTACAATGAGACCTAACAGTATAATGTTGAAACGTTGCCATTGTAGTAATACGACTTTCTTTCAACTGATGTTACTGACCCAAATAAGGGTCCATTTGTACACTCTCAGAGCTACAGACTGTAAGGTTCCATTTGGACCCATGGGTGGTCGCCAAACCGGACATTGAGAAACAGTGTGTGAAATTTGCATTTCAGCTTAAACTGCATGTTTATCCGTTATTCTGTCTCCCACAGAATGCCCATCACCTGCTGCACTTGCATCTGCTCCACAGGAAGTTAATTTGTAGGGCACATTTCAACAACGAGGCGCTTCAATGTACACAAAACAATAAGCAAAGGAAACACAGTACAAATAACATTTGGATTCAGTAAAAAAAAAGAAAAAAAAGTCGTTACTGAAAACAGTCAGTAAAAACATATATATAATATATCTCTCAATGAAAGTAAGTAAGCAAATAAGAGTTGCAGCACACACACACACACACACACACACACACACACACACACACACACACACACACACACACACACACACACACACACACACACACACACACACACACACACACACACACACACACACACACACACACACACACACACACACACACACACACACACACACACACACACACACACACACACACACACACACACACGAGAAAGGAACGTAATTGCAGTAGCACAGTGATGAACTCTCACTGCTTGCAAAGCTTGTGCTGGGAGTTGCTCTTTGCAATGAAATTGCAAGAAATTCCCACCATCCCATGGGACCCCAAATTATGCCCCTGCCCCATTCCTAAAAATAACTAACAAAAGTGACCGGAGGCTGAGGTCAGAAATAGAAGATGTGACAAAAGGAGGAACTACAGTAGGCCTATACTGTAGGACGTAGAGGGTAATTGTTTAAAAAAAATGTGTCAAAATCTTTCTAAAATAGCAGATCTACAAGCTCATACAACTGGTACCAGCAAAGTATAGTATTGATTGAATACTTGATTAGACAGAAATGCAAACATCACAGTTATACACTTGGTCCAAAAGGATAACACAAAACAGTCCTGTGACTTGTTTCCATTGAGGTCCAAGTCCACAGAACTACAGTATAGGACAGGGTTTCTCGAAGTGGGTGCCATGGCACTCTTGAGTGCCTTGACGCAAGTCAGAATACTTTGATAATAGTTGGAATGTATCAATATCACTGCAGTTTGACCCACCTAGACACTAAAATGGACCCGAGTTGCACTGGACTTGGTGCGTTCCTACAGTACACTCTTCACCAAACATAGGAAGTTCACAACGCGTCACACTGTGAGCTTGTAGATTGTTTTTTTGGTGAATGTTCCACACAGAATAGGGATTCTCTCAGGTTTTCCTCGTGATATACTGTATGTCAGGGGGAAAGATTTACAAATTAATATGTTATAATATGTATAAATGTAAGGTGCTATAAACTAGTAGCACAATGTAATCCAGGGGTGCCGTGGATGAAAACATCATTTACAGGGGTGACAAAAAATGTTTGAGAAGCACCGAGTATACAGTAGATAGAGGGGACTGGGGCATGGTGCCACAGACTGTAATAAACAGCTGTGGCAACGACGGACAATTATGAAACGACCACATTTCAAAGTCTGACCATCATTGTTACAAAACAGGCCCGATCTTGAAACCCATAGAAAAGTGAAAGTTCAGAGGGTTCACATGTCAGTGTTTTCCCTGTTTGGTTTGGTTTTCCTCTGGAACGTCCAGGCCAGCCTCAGCTAACTGAATGAGTGTGACTGGGCTGTCTGAATGGCCGCGCGGAACCAGAGACACCCATTGTTGTCTGAGTGGAAACAGATCAGCGTAGAGGAGGAGGGTGGAGACACACTGGCTGTTCTTTCTCCACCAAAACCACACAGCTGGAGCGCAGTGCGCCGATCAACAAGCTTCAGGGAATACACACACAGTGGTACTGGACAAATACTCAGCCTCGGTACTTGAGTAAGTACAGATGGTCAGATATCACTCAGCTTAGCTACAAATGGAAGTTGCTCTGTCAAATTTGTACTCTAGTTAAAGTACCAGAGAACTGGATTTTTACAAAATAAGAACAAAAAAGTTCATGCTCAAAAAGAAAACATTTGATTTCTAGCCTCGTGTAGTGATACTAATATCACTGCGTGGATATTAGTCTCGTCCCAGTATTACGATTTCTTTCTCCAATGTCCCACCCCATATTTGTATACTGGGCCCTGGTTGGTTATATCCTGGGTCCAGAGTGACGAATCTGGTTGGCTCGTCACCACTATGGGTGTGAAGTCCTCCCTCACACATGAGAGGGGCAAAACTTAATCTGCCTGGGGCAATATACATAGCAATGGCATTGTGGAAGGCAGAGGAATGTCTCTTCTTTCACACGGAGACAAAAAAATTATCAACCATTGGTTCATACTGTAAGTTAGGGGCAGTGGAAAAAAGCTTCTTTTGAGAAATCTCGTCTTCGGCATCCCAAAGAAAGTACAAGTTACATCTTCTTTTTAATATTGGAGGTCACTTGCCCTGCATAGGATGAGGAGAGTGTGGAAATATGAAACAACCTCAAGGAGGCGTGCTGTAGCTACAGTGGAGTGGTTTACTGCTGTATGGCAGAGGTTCTCCAATCTGGGAACCCATCGGGAAAAAAAGGAAAAACGTAGCCCTCTTTAGCGCAGCGCTGGAATCTGTTCTTGAGAGATTAGTGGTTCACAAACTTTTTTGGCTAAGGTCACACCTGTAAATGTTTTCATCCAAGGCACCCCTGAATTACACTGTTACAAGAGAACCTTACATTTATCATTTCCTTTCATTTGATTCTCTTAACAGCCTTTTTATATTTCAGTCTGTGACATTTGTATGACTGACTCAGCCTCTAAATTATTCTGAGGCAATATTACTTAGTAGGCTGAATAATTTATGCAAATAAGGGACTTTGTTATGTCGTTTCAAAGTTCACCTGAACATTCAAGAATATGTAATGAAATTAATAATTCAGTAAAAACAAAAGTGAACGTGGCGTGATCAAAACATTGAAAGATGCAGTTTTTCAACAGTGTAACTACCATCTGTTCAATTATTATGAACAAACATTCCCTTGAATTAAACGTCAGGCTGCAAAGCTGAACCAAAATTGCTTAAGCACAATTGCTCACTAAATCAAGTATTTTTAATCAATTCAATTGATACATTGATTAAAAGATGTATCCCTAAAAAAATGGATTAGTCAAATTATAAAGAGAATCTATTCAAATGTTTTGTCATTCATATATGTGTGTGACTAACATAATGTCAATTTGATATGTAGTCCTTTGACTGGAAGGAAATTGCCAATGTCAACAATATGCAGTCAACCAAAAATATCTGACTCATTTCTGGAGAAAGAAAGGGATGAACATGGTTCTCTCTCTCACACACACACACACACACACACACACACACACACACACACACACACACACACACACACACACACACACACACACACACACACACACACACACACACACACACACACACACACACACACACACACACACACACACACACACACACACACACACACACACACACACACACACACACACACACACACACACACACACACACACACACACACACACACACACACACACACACACACACACACACACACACACACACACACACACACACACACACACACACACACACACACACACACACACACACACACACACGCGGTGTGAGCTTGCAGATCGGCTTTTGAATCTATTTTAAAATGTTTTTCAAAATAGTAAAAAAAAAAAATCCTACAAAGTTTAGGCGCACAAGATAGGCCACCCTGCCATCTAAAATCCTTACCAAGTGTGAGCTACAGTGAAGCGTCTGTATCGCCGCAGATCCTTACTGCCAGCCTGCCTGCGGAAGGACAGGGGCGAGCCAAGAGGCGAAGCGGTTAGGATCTCTGCACTCCGGCCGTGATGATGACGAGAGACGGGGTCGACGTGACCCCGCTGCTCCTCCTGGCCTAGGATGAGCTCCATGCTTCCAACAGCACTGCTCTCCATCCCACCACCACTCCCGCTTAAAAAGCTGCCTGTGTCCAGGCCAGTGACGGAAGAGTGGAAAACTGAGCGGTCGGTTCCTTCCCTCCACGACAGTCAACGTCACGCGCTGGTCTAAAGTTTAAATATCACTGCCTTCAATCACTTGCTGACACATTTTTGACACGTCTCCATTCCCAGAGTGATATTCACTCTGCTGTGGCAGACGCTTTTTAAAGCTACCAGACAGACGGGAGTGGGATTCTCACAGATTTTGGCTCGACCGTGATTGGCGAGTGTCTGGTTTCAGTCGAGCCCCGAGAGGATGTGATGTCACCCCAGCAAGATTACAAAATAACACGCCGCAAGCTGGGTTGGCTAATCAATGATCGTCAGAAACTCAACACAACACAGCTGTGAAGCGTCACAGACAGTAATATACGCCAGCTGGTTCTCAAGATTTTTAATTTCAATAACTCCAATAACCCTGAGATGTGTACAAATGGAACCTGTAGGGGTCCATTTGGTTCCATGTGTACGCTCTCAGAGTTACGGACCTGTAAGGCTCTATTTAGAAGCCCCTCAAAGAACACAGAGGGTCGCTGGACTGGAGCCCACTTTGAAAACCACTGACAAACAAACCAGAAGGTTACTTAAAGACAGATTTTAAATCCAACACTGGAAATTCAAATCATGTTAAGAAACACTACCTATGTTATAATTTGGCATTCTCATAAACAATGTTATATACATTTTGGTGTTTGAAGTTTGAACAGATAATTCTACCCCGCCTCAACAATTCCCAAACTCAAGACAGTCCAAGGACCTCAGTAAGGAGATAGGCATCCTAAAGTCTGAACCACCTAAGCTGGCTCCTTTTCAAGCGAAGAAGCAGCGTCTCTACTCCGAGTCTCTCTCGTGTGACTGAATTTCTAACCCTATCTCTAAGGGAGATGCCAGCCACCAATCTGAGAAAACTAATTTTGGCCGCTTGTATCTGCAACCATATTCTTTCGGTCCTGACCCACACTTCGGCCATAGGTGAGAGTGGGTCTTCTCCTTCTCCATCCTCCCCTCACTTGTGAACAAGACCCCGAGGAACTTAAACTCCTTCACCTGGGGTAATGTCTCATTCCATACTTGGACTGCACAATCCATCGGTTTCCTGCTGAAATGCTTCCAGACCATTGCAAATAGAAATGCTCCTAGACCACTGCAAATAGATAAAGTGTTAGTGAGCTTGTCAGAAAAGAAACAAATGATAAAAGCCTCAATGCGGGTAGCATCCATCGACAATGTAATTCCCTTGCTCCATATAATGTCGGCGTGTCGCACATCAACAATGCAAAAAAATAAAATAAAAATAGAATAGAATACGCAACGCACATCACTTAGTTGAGGTGCTGAGTTAGATAGTGACATCAGAAAAAGAAGAATAAAGCCACACACTCAATTGCTCCAATGTAATTTATTGACAACTTCATCTGGTCAAATCTGGTCGTATGGTTTGACCAGATGAAGAGCCTTGGCTCGAAACTTCGTCAATAAATTACATTGGAGCAGATGAGTGTGCGGTCTTATTCTTCTTTTTCTGTACATCGACAACATGCCATGGTGTGACACATTGTGAGCTTGTAGATTTGATGTATTTTCAATGTGCAACACAGGCACGCAACCAAGTATAAACCTGTCTTTAGAGAGTGATTCACAGCAAAGGAAAACATTTAAATAAGTCATATTTCAGAGAACTTTGTCGCTAAAGAATGTGAAACTAAATGGCGAGACCTTCTGTGCCATAACTGAAAAACATCCAGTAGAAGCAAGGAAGGCGTTGGCTTTTTTGTCTTTTTTTCCTCCTGTATTAGATTCATATTGTTTGACCCCAAAGCAAACAAACATGTAGCACTGTCATCACCTCTGGTGTCTGCTGCGACTAAGTCTGTCACGATCCTGACATTTTACTTGACCATTAAATGTCATTAAAAATGACCATTAAATTAACAATTTAATTGAAATAATTACATTTGTGTTTGCTTTTTAGGCTTTGTAAACAAAACAAATGTGCACAGGGCAGATTTGACAAATAATTTACTATGACAGGTATCTATAATGAAAATAAAATGTAATATTAGCCAAACAACTTGTGAGCTTTCAGATTGGCCATTTCCGCAATTTTTCTTTATACAGATGGCTGGGAACGATTCTGGACGCCTATACAAGAAATAACTGAATACCTGAAATAAGTGCGATCAGGCAATTACTTTACTATTAAAACAAGGAAAGCATCGGTGTCATTTTCGATTTTAGTGTTGGCTATTAAAAATGGCAGATATACAAACTCACAGCACGTCACTTCGTGCCGCACTGCAAGCTTATACATCTGCCATTTTTGACAATTTTGAAAGATTTCCGCGGTGGGTGCAGTAAGTTCCGACCAGTCATTGGTCCGACAACGACAACCTACCTCAAACCCTAACCTAACCATAACCGCAAGCACGGAGCAGCGCATGTTCGCCAACCTTAACGCATGTTTGTCAACCTTAATCCGGTCGTTTTCTGCATGTCGGACCAATGACTGGTCAGAAAAGCGTACGGACCCCTTCCAGGGCCAAATATACATCCATGTGGGGGTCCTTAGCACAGAAAATAACTATTGATTCAGATCAGAAGGCAGTTGTACAATCAGCCTCAGGTTTTAACACTTTGTGAGCCGCTTACTGTACATACCGGTAGTGTAGCTGCGACACTCACCTGTTGGGGTCGGCCTGCGTGATGTCGATGCGAGGCAGGGTGTTGATGGGCAGGCTGGTGGGTCGGATTCGGGCCCCCCTCTCCTCTTCGGGGGTGAGGGAGACCGACCGGCCCCTCTCCCGGTCCCTCTCCATCTGCCGCCATGACAGCGGCGGGAGCTGCAGGTTGCCGGAGAAACGGCGGTAACCCCGGCGGAGGTCCACGCCCAGAGTGCTGCCGGCGGAGAACAGCATCCCCGGAGTCTCCTGACACACGATGGGGACACAAAGGAAAACATAAATCAGTCTCCTGACACACGATGGGGACACAAAGGAAAACATAAATCAAGGTAAACATTACGCGTTCATCATAGTCGGCGGTGGGAAAAGTACTGAATCCCAAGTATGTCAAAGTAGACTTATTAGGGAATCAAAAATGCATTGTATGTTTACATTATTTACTAGTCCACATTAATTAAGTCTATTTTGTGAAGCTCTTTGTTCATATCGGGGTCTGCACTGATCAGAAGCTGGTCGATTTGACTGCTTTGTTCATAGGCAAGTGCCTCCCGAGTACCCATGAAATCCTATATGCATAATAATAAATATGTTTGTATAGAACCTTCTATAGGAAACATGCAGCTCAAAGTGCTAAAGATTAGGTATAAAACAAATGGAATGGAATCATGTGAATCTCGGCATCGACAAGGGAATGCACGGTTCCAATGTGGATCTTGGACATGTGTCCAGTCATGTCTATGACATAATATATGATGTATGACTCCAATTTAGGTTTCAACCCAAACAGAGTCCCTTTGACCAACCCTAACCCACAGGACATATGCACATTAAAAGGAAGCAAAAAAAAAAAAAAGGGACAGCAAACAAGAAAACAAGAAAATCTTAAGACTGTGCGGTACATTATGAATTCCATATCCGTATAGTGAGCACTGTTAATGTGAATGTACTAGGGCAAGATATTCAAAGCATGATAATTTACAGATGGCAGCAGGCAGGAGATAGAGTTAGAAAGAGTTTCAGCACAAGTTGAAGGCAAATTGTTTACTCTTTCAATAGTCGCTCACAACAAGTTGTACACTGTGTAGACTTTCCTTAGTCACGATAACCAGCAGCACCGGGTTTCATTTTTCACTGGTCACTCACAACAAGAAAGTTTGATTTTAGGGTTCGTGAACTTGCTATCTGTTCTGGATGTAGGAGGGGAAATTAGCAGATATACAAGCTCATAGGGAGTCATTTTGTGCCGTACTATGAGCTTTCTTTGTTCCTGGGGAGGTCCCTAAAACGAAATATTTTGAGATGGGGTGTCCACTGTCCACAGCCAAATACAATTTTGGGAGTCCTTGACATGGAAAAAGTTTGAGCACCACTGATATATGCTTCAGAAAACTGTTTTGTAGAACCTGCCTCAGGTCTTATCCTTTCGTTGAAGGAACTGAACTGCATTGATGTTGGAACTCTTTGAGGAACAGAGACAAATTTGTTATGGCACTGAAATGATTAATGAACTACACTTTCAAGAAAAAAAGAGAAATAGATCCAATATAACCTTTGAAAATCAAACTGACTGATGTTGTGGTTGGGGTTCAATTCATTTGAGCGTTTCATTTTACTGTCCTGCAATGAACTTTAACGCAAGTCATTTGTGTTGGGAAAATAAGCAGGGTACAGCGTTTGGTAATTGGGATGTTAACCTTTGCGGGGTGGGACACTGACATTTTGACTGGGTGGGTTTAAAGCTTGGGGTTTAAACTTGCTCCACGTCCCGTATTTCTAAGTGACAATGTTGACAGTTCTGGTCAGCAGTGTGTCATCAGGGACGTCATGGGACTGATGATGGGTCCTTGTTTTGTCTCCTTGGTTGTTGTCGTCCTCGGTTAACCACTGAAACCCTACTGTATATCAGCCATTACAAACCTGTGGGCCAGGGCCTAAGAAGTGGGCAAGTGTGCACTGTAACGCATTATCCACAAAGTATCCATACCAAAGCCCACCTCCGTTTGCACGAGGAACAACTAGTCCTAGTTCTTCCTAGTTAGGCCGACCTGAGACCACATTCTACAAAATGTCTTCGAAATCCTGACAGTTTTCTGAATAAACCTGTTTCTATATCAGTGGAGCGCAAACAATTTCATGTCAAGGACCGCCAAAATGATGTAATCGGCCACCGATGCCCATCTGAAAATGTTGTACCAGGGAGAGGCAAAGATTTGAGTTAAAAACGTTTGCTGTGAAATAAATAATATATTCAAAGATTTCACCACATTTTCAAAACTTTTCCAAAATAGCAGAGCTACAAGCTCGCACACTCACACTCGCACACTCACTTCAGATCTGGCAATCCATTGCAGTGGGGCTATCATACATTTTCAATAATAGGCTAACAACTGGACTAATAGTAATATCAGGCATTTACACCAACATCCCCCTAGAGGGCACTGTAAGATCATAAACCATCTATTACAGTAGTGTTAAGACTGAAAAAGAAAAACCTCAGAATGAGATGACATATCACGATGATATTACACTTTACTTTGATCCCAAAGAGCACACCGGGACATCCAAAAATATTCAACCAAATAATTTAAATCAGCAAAGCAGCCCATCCCCGAGTTAACATCAAACACGAACTGAAATATTATAAATTAAAAGAGAGGCATCATGGCCTTGGGCAGAGAAGCACATCAATGAGAATTCAACCGGGACTTCAACAGTGAATGTTGATTCAGTAACCCACAAACACAGCTATAAAAACAACCGCAAACCCACGGACAAACTAGACAAGACTGATTTATGAATACCCTGCCTTTTAAAAAATACACAATTTCTTGGTTCCATTCCCTCCGACTCATTAGAGTGAGTAAATTAACCGTTTAGTCAAAAGCCCATTTCCAGCACTCGATGCCTCGGAGACGTTCTTTACGGCGCGGTGTTGAATATAAATCGTGCGCTCACTTGATGCGGTTGATTGGGTGGCGTGACCTGGGGCCGCCGGGGCGGGAACGCCGGGACGCATCGGTGCTTCGACGTTAATGGTCGGCCGTAAACCAAGCTGCCATTCCTCGCAGGAGAGCAGGCTGCCAGCCAGGGTACACTACACGCATACAGGAGAGCAGGCTGCCAGCCAGGGTACACTACACGCATACAGGAGAGCAGGCTGCCAGCCAGGGTACACTACACGCATACAGGAGAGCAGGCTGCCAGCCAGGGTACACTACACGCATACATCACCAGTCACATTTACCTCCATCCCGCGGTGTAAATGAAGAGGCCTGGCTGACAGACACGTCCCAAATGGAACAGCAGCCAGAGACAGAGCCGGAGGGAGAGGAGAATCCAGGAATTCCTAGAATCAGTGTGAGTTTCTTATAAGACCTGAGGCAGGTTCTACAAAACAGTTTTCTGAAGCATATATCAGTGGTGCTCAAACTTTTTCCATGTCAATGACTCCCACAATTGTATTTGGCCGTGGACACCCATCTCAAAATATTTCGTTCTATATAGGGACCTCCCCAGGAACAAAGAAAGCTCATATAGCACAGCACAAAATGACTCCCTATGAGCTTGTATATCTGCTAATTTCCCCTCCTACATCCAGCTTTTAGTTACCGACCACAAACGTCGTCTTAAACAAACATTACATTCCCGTTGATAATGAATGGAGAATTTTACATCATAGTGTCTGAGCAAATAGGCATAGTGTCTATTTTACGTCATGATGATGTACTACGATGATAAGAGTTTAATAGATACAGTACAAAATAATGGTTAACGTGGTCATGGTTAATATCTAAAATGACACAGAAGCTTTCTGGGTTTTAATGGGTTAATAGGGCCTATGCACTGCAGCCCATTGGACTGCATGTTACTTACAGTATTTCAAAAGGTGTCAGCCTATATGATGCCCAATTAAGGCTCTGTTCCATATAAGTGCAGCAGAGCCTTTCCAGTGAGCCAACGGGAAGAGAACACAATCTTAATTATCATTGTGTGAGTCAAAAATGTGTTACCCTACTGTATGTTACTACATGTAATTACTGCAGCAAAGCCTTCCCACAGAGTTCAATTTCCAGGTCCAATTTCATGCCAATATAGCTGCAGACAGTGCGTGCACACGGTCTGTGTGTGTGCGTGGCTGCGTACGCACGCATGTGTGCGTGCGTGTGTGTTTTGAGAGAATGACTAGAAAGGAAAAGAGAGAAGAGAAACTAGAAATACTGCATCGCAGGTTGTATGCCTCCACCAACCGGTAGCTTTGTCTGTCCAGACTGAGACTCATGAATGATGATTGTGAAGGAATTTTAACAATGTATTTTTTTTTTTGAGCGACCTTCTCATATTTCTAACCAGGTCATCCTTGAGAGTCCAAGCCAAGGGGACGTTTGTGCCAAATGTCGTGAAATGTTCCCTCAAGGCATTCCTGAGAATGCCGTTCACACTGTTGGGAAGGACAGACAACAACCCAAAAATGGCATGGCTGTCCGGAGGCGGAGGCATACAAATAAGACGATAGAGAGAGAGAGAGAGAAAACGAGAGAGAGAGAGAGAGCGCGAGTGAGCAGGAGATGTACGTCATTTAAATTGCACTAGACTCTAGTACATCCACCCCAGGCGCCATGTGTCTGACTCTCCCCCTTTAAGCCCAATTAACCAACCTGAGTGCTGCTCAACACCCCTCCTACAAACTGGCCATGCCAAAGCGAGACTCGAGTTGCTAACTCAATTCATGAATAGCAGTTAAGTACGTATAAAAACTATTAAACAAACAGACTGTTCCACATGATGGGCAGACGTGTGGCTCTTTTCAACTACAGTATGAAACACAACCCAGGAACTTCTATAAGCTTTTTAAACATTCCAGAAGCACCCATTTAGGACGGGAAACCCTTTTGTGGTTTACACCTTTCAAGACTGGAACTCCTTTTTGGGTTGTTGTTACAATGTACAATATACAGTAGAAACATAATTGTTTGTCATTTTTGAATAAATATTTGATATAATATTTTTCAGAAACCTTTGGTCAGGATTTAGAAGGCCTCAGGTCTAAATGGGTTAACTTATGTAATGTTTTTTCGAGGGGAAAATACATCATTAAAAAAAAGCTTGCATGACAGCATTTTGCCAGCCTACTACACAACCGGATTTGAGATCTTTCCTCTGCGTCAAACACCTACAGTACTCCCCCACACAGCTGGATAGCAGCTGGGATACCAGTGTCTTTTAAATAGAGTTAGTGTTGCTTACACAACATGTCTCACAGCTCACATTTGGACATTTGCTGGGCGCTAGCCCCTCCTATGCCCAGCTTTGAGTATTTGTGTGAACAAACAGTGAAGACAAGTGTGTAAACACACACACATCATTGAAGACAAAAGTGTGTAAACACAAACATGAGGACGCAAATTGTGATTGGCCGGGAATGAGATGATGTATGATGATCGATCCATCTGGTACACGCCAAGATGCCGACAGACAGAGATATGAGGGCTGTCAGTCCAGTTGTTACAATTTAGCCTACACTTTTCAGAGTTAAAAATGTCTAAATGAACACTGAGGGTTTTAGTGTGCAGCGTGGCGTGTGCTGAGGTGAGAGAGAGGTGGACATGCCGGACATATGTGATTATGATACAGTATCGAGGTCGATTCTACAAATGTCTCTACAGTCCTGAAAGTTTTCTGAGAAAACCAATGTTTCTCATCAGTGGTTCTCAAACCTTTTCATGTCAAGGATCCCCAATTTTTCAGATGGCGGGGAAAAAAGGTCATGGAAGGGGAACCTTCTGAGAGCTTCCTGAGCAAAGGTAATAGTCTAGACTTCAAAATCAGTCAGGGTGACCACTGACCACACATGTGTGTGTGTAAAAAGAATAAGTTCTGAATTCTGGGTTCCCAGAAGTCCCGCTACGTTAGTACTACTGTACCTCCTGAGCAGCAGGGCCCATATTAGGTTCTGAGAACCTTATGTGAAACCAAGCCGCAGCATATGGAAAACAAATCCAGAACCCATGAAATAAGTTATGGCCCGGCTCACTTCTTAGTTCATATAGTCGACAAGAGCTAGATGCAATTGGTGAGTTTAAGAGCAAAAGAAGATTGAGAACGACAGAGGCAACAATACGTAGGATCCACAGAAGACGGAGCCGAGGAAGAGAAGAAAGGAGAAGAGACAGAGCAAGTGTGAGGGAAACCAGAGACAAGGACTCCAGTTTCCCAGCTCCCTCCATCCACCGGACTATCAATGAACACAGTTCTGCTGACTGCGTCTGTCCTTTAGAGGAAATGGGAGGACGTCTGGTTTATTCTTAGACATTCTTCCTGTACCAGGGAAGAGAACAGAAAACACGATGTCAGTTGAGACACCGACATATACGTCCTGTTTCAGGGAAGAAGACACGGTCAGTTGAGACACCCATGTCGATAGTGATACATGACGGTATTGTTGTTCCGTTTCATCTATTCATCTATTCATTGTGCATGGAATGTGTCTCCGAGACGAGAACATGACGCTCTCTCCCGTTTATGGATTCCTTCCTCGATTTGACAAAGGAATAGTTCCTTCCTCCGTGGCCTTGATTGGACAAAGGGGAAGTAAACACTACTGCATATCCACTTCATGCATTTCTCATTATATCCACTTACAGAGGATGAGAATAGAGCAGTGGTTCTCAAACATTTTCATGACTAGGACCCCCAAATGTAGAAGCATTTGGCCACAGACCCCCATCTGAAAAGGTGTTGTGCTAAGGAGAGCTTGTACATCTGCTATTTAAGTATAAATAGGCTTAAAGTAGTAAAACTACTATTTTGATGGTTATTTTGCAGGGTACCCCCTGGTCCCCTGGGACCGCCCAAAGGCATCTGGGGTCGCCAGACCCCACTTTGAGAACCACTGGATTAGAACACTCAATCGAAAAGGTATCAAAAGTGTAGTTTTATTAATCAAACTGCTCGCTATGGGAGAGCGCCCTCTGGTGTGATCATACAGAAGCATTACGTCATACACTCACAGGCAATGATTGGCTGGGCATGTCACGTGTGCGCCAAGGCCCCGCCCTCCAGGCAGTGGGATATAGGCGACCGACCCACGTGACTACCTCATTCCAAGCTTAAAGTAAAGAATTATACCCGAAGTCTGGTGATTTGGAGGACTGAATGTCTTCTGGTACCGCAAAACGTATTGATTCTCTATATTAGACTTCTATATGCTCCAGAAGATCGAGGCTTGCCCTCTATCATCCAGATTACCAGCACAGGAAGTACAACTGTTTCTATCCTTCCCCCCCCTCTGCCACTCAGGTGGAAGAGCACATCACTGCATGCCTGGCTGACATCTCACAGTGGATGTCCTCCAACCACCTCAAGCTGAACCCAGACAAGACTGAGCTTCTCTTCCTGCCCTATGCGGGAGCTAACTATTTCAGTAGACAACGACCTGGTAACGTCTGTCCCAACAGCCAGGAACCTTGGTGTTGTCCTGGACAGTCAGCTCTCGTTTAAAACTCACATCACAGCTGTCACTCGATCCTGTAGGTTCACACTCTATAACATACGACGAATTAGACCGTTCCTCACCCAGAAATCAGCCCAGCTCCTAATCCAGACAACATCCAGTCTTGTCAAAACTTGACTATTGTAATTCGCTCCTTACTGGCCTACCGGCATGTGCACTTAAGCCTCTCCAAATGAGAGCTCGTCTGG
The DNA here is from genome assembly GCF_951216825.1 of Electrona antarctica. Lineage (NCBI taxonomy): Eukaryota > Metazoa > Chordata > Actinopteri > Myctophiformes > Myctophidae > Electrona > Electrona antarctica. Next base: position 16,765,768 of record NC_136800.1, on the reverse strand, counting down.
TCTTCAACCAGCCAAAATTCTCACATGTCTCCCCCCTGCTCCACTCCCTGCACTGGCTCCCAGTCGCTGCCCGCACAGAATACAAAACTCTGATGCTGGCATTCAAAGCAACCAAAGGTATGGCTCCCCCATATCTTGCAAGCATGATTGAACCCTACAAACCCTCCCGCGCACTCAGATCAGCCAACGCAGGAAAGCTGGAAGTACCCTCACTAAAAACACAGGGACAACGCTCCACACGTCCCAAACTCTTCTCCCTTCTGGCCCCAAAACTGTGGAATGCACTCCCCGTTGCAATCAGAACTGCAGCATCACTCCCAATCTTCCACCGTAGTCTGAAGACCCACCTTTTCAGACTCCATCATGGCCCATAGCACCTACCCCCTTAGATAGCACTTTTTAGACTTAGATAGCATTTGAAACAGACTTATAGCATGTCATGTAGACAGCACAATAATTGCATTGTATATAGTCATAGCACATCATAGTACATATGTATAGCATAGTATAGTATATATGTAGAGTTAATATGTATAGTGTCATATATAGATATGTTCTAGTTACGTTCTTAGCTTACGCATGTTTCTTGATAAGTGCATTTTATATATGTGATGTATTCCCATACTTTTGTTCCTGCCTAATGTAAGTCGCTCTGGATTAAGAGAGTCTGCTAAATACCTAAATTGTAAAGGTACAGCGTCATGCAATATGGAGGCACTAAGCCTTCTGTGTCAAACAAACTTGTGCTGGATAATGTTTGGGATGAAGATGAAATGGCATTTTGTTGGCCACAAAGACTAAACAACTGGGCTGCCCAAACCATTCTTGTGTGTGTGTGTGTGTGTGTGTGTGTGTGTGCGCGCGCGTGCGTGTCGTTTTTCCAGAAGGAATAAGGGTGTAACACAAATCGATTGAATTGATTAAAACAATTGATTTGCAATTTATCTGTATGTCATTAAAAGGCTAAATAGACGATCTACTGTTGCTATATTCACTATTTTACGACAAAGTAAAAAAAAAATGGTTAATCGAGACTTTGGATTACTTTTTCGATTAATGGAATAATCATAGAATTAGAATAATAATAAAGGAAATAATAATGTTTCGCCCTGATGAAGACCTTTACCGTTCAAAACACGTTGGCATTTTTATAGAATAAAACATGTTTTAACTTTACTTCCTCTCCTCCAAATTTTTTTGAGTGCTTGGATCTCCATTTTAAGTCTACATAACTCTCTGATCCTCGAAGCACCTTCGATCCATTCATAAGACATTCTCCTGTAAGCACCCGGTTGGCCTCTGTGGCTTTTTCTCTGAATAATAACGTTGTTGAAGAAGCCCTCGATGAATAAATGATAGGAGTTTGGCATTGAGGCTTTGAGAACATGCCGTGCAGTTGAGCCATAGCAGAGCTTGCTTGTTTCTAGTGGTTGATGTGAAGAGGAAAGACTGTCCACATCAATTATTGATGGTCAGGTGTATAAAATGTGAATGGCTTCATGAAAAGGCAGAGGACATGGTGACTCATGTTACTGAACAAACAATCATAGCAATGAGTACTGTCAGAATTTTAACCAAAATAACTCACTTACCCTACCTTTAAGACAGTACTCAAGACAGTAAATGTTTTCAACACCATCTTAAAAACAAGCACCCCATTCCCAAACGGCCAAAGGTGACCGACCTACAGTAAATTACTGGCTTCCCATAGCCCTCACTCCCATAGTCAGCAAGTGCTTCGAGGGCCTGGTTAAAGGACTCATATTGCCCATGCTTCCCGCCACCCTTGATTGATCCCCTGCAGTTTGCCTACAGAGCAAACAGGAGCACAGAAGATGCCATCGTCCATGTGCTGCGCACACGGCCCTTTCCCACCTGGAGGGAAGTCGCACCTACGTGAGGATGTTTGTGGACTATACTGCAGCTCCACATTTAACACTTTAATTCCCTCCAGGGCAGGCTCGATGGCAAGCTCCGGGACCTGGGCCTCAACACATCACTGTGCGACTGGATTCAGAGCTTCCTGACAGACAGCCCCCAGACAGTGAGAGTGGATGATCGTACGTCCTCCACTCCTGTCCGCATAGGGGCACCACAGGGCTCTCTTGCTCTGCTGTACTCCCAGTGTAGACATACGACTGCGTGGCGACACAGGAGTCAAACCATGTCGTGAGGTTTTCTAACGACACGGCAGTGGTGGGTCTGATCTCCGGCGGCGATAAGTCGGCCTACAGCGAGGAAGCAGTGGTGAACACTGCACAGACAACCACCTCTCTCTGAATGTCAAAAAGACCAAGGAGATTGTGGGTGACTACAGGAAGAAGAAGGATGAGCACCAACCAGTCAGCATCAATTGCTCAGTGGTGGAAAGGGTGGACACTTTCATTGAACATTGAGAAGGACCTGTCCTGCTGTCGTAAAAAAGGCCCAACAGCGCCTGTATGGACTCAGGAGTCTGAAGAAATGTGGCCTGAGACCCAACACAATCAGGGACTTCTACAGGGGAACAATAGAGAGCCTCCTGACGGGCAGCTATTAAATAGCACGAGAGGTATTCCCAATTTTGGCAAAATAAATCCATTGAATTTGATGTTTTCTAGGCAAAATAAACCAAATTAAAATGTAGAAAAGAGGAGACATCTGACGCTTTTGCAGTTTGTCGAAGCTAGCGCATTTTTGATGTGCCGAACAGCATTGAAATTTTGGGTCAAAATAGAAAAATCAAACATGCTTGCTCGCAAACAGAGCCAATAGTCAGCAGAGCTGTAGGCGCAGATTTTGACCGACATCAAAGTCAAACCGATGTTGGACTCGGGGGACATAGGACAGTTTGTCGGCCTTTGTCCAGTAGTGTGAAGATGTCAAACTGGAGAGAACGGGTTGTAGATCTGAAAACTGTGTTTTTGGAAGTGCCTGACTGCTGGGAAACCACATATTGCAATATTGCTGGAGGAAGGCTTTGAAAATCCAACTATAATGCACCAAATAAAAAAATTAAAATTAAAAAACCCTGATATCTTCTTTGACACACAGCAACACCATAACACTCTGTATTTGCTTTTGACACATCAGTGAATAACGCAAGCATATAGATTCAGAGGGGTCGCGACCGCCAGGTTGAGATCCTCTGCTCTACATCCCAGTAATGCTAACTAACCTAGAAGACTAAAGCCTGATTTATGCTATATCGTACACCGCCAAAAGTAGCAGATATATAGTTGTGGCACGTTGTGAACTTGTAGATCTGACAATTTCACTGTGCAACACCACAAAACGACAAAGTATGAATCAGGCTTGAAGATGAATTGCTTTGTACGCACTACGCAGGCATACCTCAACAGGTATGGATGTAGATTACAGAGATGTACGGAGTGGTAATAATACAGGCAGCGTACAGACAGTACAGACAGCACAGACACAGTAAAGACAGTAAGACAGTACAGACAGCACAGACACAGTAAAGACAGTAAGACAGCACAGACACAATACAGACAGTGCAGACAGCACAGACACAATACAGACAGTGCAGACAGCACAGACACAATACAGACAGTGCAGACAGCACAGACACAGTAAAGACAGTAAGACAGTGCAGACACAATACAGACAGTGCAGACAGCACAGACACAATACAGACAGTGCAGACAGCACAGACACGGTAAAGACAGTGCAGACAGCACAGACACGGTAAAGACAGTGCAGACAGTACAGGAAAGTGATGAGGTCCTACTGTTCATCGTCACAAATGTTCTGGTCTTGCACGTCTAATTATAAACACTGCTGCTTTTGAGGGGAAACAGATGGACCTTTTCACTCTCGCACTCTGCACACGCACACACGCATGCACGCACACACACACACACACCACCATCACCCCACCCTTTTGTCAGATCTCTCTCTCTCTTTTCCTGTTTTTCCTTCACCTTTGTCTCCTTCTGTCTTCCTCCAGGCTTTTAATCCCCCACCACCTCTCTCTCTTTTTCCCCCCTGCTCTCTGCCTCGCCCCACCAAGCCCACCCTCCCCTGCTCCGCAGTTGGCCCTGCCCAGCCAGGCCAGCCGTCTGTTGAATGGGCATCTGTTCAGTGAGTCAGTCACCATCTCCTGATGAGACTGCACCATAACATCGTCCAAAAGCCTCACCGTCACCGCCGGCTGGTCCAACGCGGACGACAACACACGGACGAGGAGTCACATTGTTAAGGATGAGGCACACAAAAAGAAAATAATAGATATAATAAAGTTCTACACAAGAGGAATGAATGGCGGTGGGCTCGGCAACTAGGGTTCATTCAGGATTTTCAGAAGTGGCCGTGGGCGAGGCGCAGTGATGTATGCAGGGGTGCAACAGTAAATCTAACTAATCTATTTAATCAATTATAAAATGTAATCGCTTTGGAGGGAACATTTGAAATATCGCTTTTTGTTCTTATAAAATAGATAGATTTAATCTATTATATTAAAATTGATAAGATTTATATTATAGATTTATATCTATTATATTAAAACAATCTATTACATATTTTTGATATATAAAAGATAAACAAATGATCCAAAAAAACATGCCTCTACATTATTCAATTCAACTTAAAAGTAATCAATAGAATAATGGCTAAGAACATCATCGATACTTGCATCCCTAGAGGGATGAACTGATGAATGAATGGATGGATGGATGATACAGGACAGGAAAGGCGGGTCGATACTCACATCACCTGGGGTGACTCCCAGCGCACTCCTGCTTTTCTTCATCCTGACTGATGTACCCTCGGAAGAATCGTCCGCCTCCTCCTTTCGATCTGTTTTAAAACGTCCGTCCGTCCACCCGCTGTCCCCTCCTCCTCCTCCTCCTCCTCCTCCGGGCAGCCTCAGCGCTACACCTGCACAATGACAGAGGAGTGGAGTGTGGGCGAGCAGAACACCAGTCCAAAGGCTGCTCTTTTGGAATGCATACAGTGACAGAGCAGCCTCTGTCAGAGTAATGTTGTTCAACAATACACATTCATTGTATCGTTTCTGTATTGTATTTGTAACAAGTTGATTCTCAGTCCCACAGAAGGTGCACATTCTGCTGTGACATGTGAATCTAACATACCTGTGTTTATCTATGTAGATGCTGTAATTGGGACGCTGCCTTGATTGCCTGAAGAGAGCTCTGATTGATTGCTTTAGGGGGAGCGTCTTGTGTGCTGCTAAATGCGTCGTGATTTGCTGACTGCTTAGCCAGGGGTGGAGTCAGGAGTCTATATAAAGGGGAAATGGCTCAGTAGAGAGTGGGCTGCCATGGGGAGAGGTTGACTCCAGTACCTCTCTGTTAAGTTATGTTATTTTAGTTATTTTCTTCACTTATGTTGTCCAGGCCTGGATCTAATTAAACTCATCTTTCACCTGCAAGTCTGCCTCATGTCCATTATGTCATTTTTATGGTTTTATTACTGACAAACGGCTGATCTACGATCCCACTTGGTAACACATACAGTGCCTGTTAAGACAGATGGTTCTCAAACATGTCATGTCAAGGACCCCCACGTTTATATGCATCATCAGGCTGCGGACCCCCTTCTGATAAGATTTTCTTTCATAATCTTTCAAAAATCTTGGAAAATAGACAAACTAAAAGCTCAAAAACGCATCGCAACGCATTTTGATTCTTGATGCTATATTAACTAATTGGGGACCCCCTGGAATACTGTCAACTTGTGTCAAGGACCCATGGAAGTCCCCGCCTCCCCGGACCCCACTTTGAGAACCACTGCTTTAAGATATGATATTAACAAGTTGTTTTTCTGCAGGCATACCATTATGGAGATATTACCTGATGTACTGTAAGGTCTATTCTGCTCAACAGTTGGATCAGGTAAAGGCCACATTGCACACCCAATAGCCAGATTAAGGTCATGCTGTCCTTTGATTATGAGAACCTGCATTTGATGTAGCCTCGGTCCCAGGCTCACTTAACTGCGAAAAAGAAGAGCCTGGTCACAACCTAGGACAAATAAGCTATCTAAGGCAGGACTTCCGCCGTGTAACCCCCCCCCCCCCCCCCGGAAGTTAACGTTTTTTGACCAATCGCAGCGTTGTGTTCCCGAAAATGTATTCCCGCTGAAATGATCATTGGGTGGGGACTAGTAAACACAGCCGCACCGCGTGACGTAGTTATCTTACACGCAACACTTCCGCCACTTCCGCTGATAGTCTTTTCAGCGTAGGTCTTGGCCAGGGTGCATTTGATGCCAGTAGTGTTTGTAGCGAACCCAAGCCAGAGAATGGTGAAGCGTACTGATGTTTCCAGAAGGTTTTATTTATGCTCAGCCTTAGACCTTGTTTTGAACATAAAGTCCTTTCCTTTGTGTGAAACACCTCTTTTCTGGACAGACACCGTAAGAACTATAGGACAGATAAAAAATGAGCTCTTACAACATACAAACATTACAAACCAGGTCATAAAACAATAACATACAGAATGGGCCTTTAAAACACACACAAAACATAATCATGAATAATCACAATGTTTACATGAAAGCAACACCTTCTCTGTGTTAATATAAACATATCCAAGTAAATGCACAGAATCATAAAACACAAACACATTACCTTGTTCCCGTTCTAGCTGGGTGCTAAGATAAAACTGTTGCTGCTGCTTGCCTCAAACATTTCCTTCTGATTCTGAGCAGCCAGGTGAGTGCAATAACCAATCAAGGAAACCCCCAGTGGAAGATTACCAGGCTCTCAGCCACACTGAACTCAAAACAAAAAAAAACCCTTCAAAATAAAAGTATGACACATGTTGCATGCAAATAATTACAAAGACAAAATACAGTGCCATGGGTCATTTACAGTGTTGATTCTTTATGTCATATTTTAGTCATCTGAAATGTTTTAGTTTGTCTAGTTTTAGTCGACTCAATCTACAGTTGATTTAGTTTAGTCTAAAATGTATCTTTACTATCTTGGCAGGCCTTGATGGTGTCGTAGTGCCGTAAAAGCTCACAACGCATGCAAGCTTGTAGATCTGCTATTTTCAGCATGCAACCAAGCATAAAATGACTTGTCTTGTAGTTCTACTGGATCTCGTCGCCACTAGTTCCTCCCTAACATTTTAGTCTAGTTTTTATTTGAAGAAATTGTCAATATATAAATTGTCAATATATTTAGTCTTAGTTTTAGTCATCTTAGTTAGATTAGTTTTTATTTATTTGTCAGTGTAAAAAGGTAGTCGAACAGGATGCCAGGGATATGTAAGCCACACATACACCTCCCATTGCAGTATTCACGGCAAGCAGGTAATCCAGGTTTATAGAGCTTTGAGTGCATTTAAACGCAATAAGGTGGGTGTAAGCTGCCAAACAGGGGGGGTGAAAATACGGTTAAATAATGAGGTCACAGTGGGATCTTTATATCCAATAAAAGGAATTATTACCGGGGTATGCATGCTTAAAGTTGTTATATAATAGATTCCTGTCCTGTCCGGTCTGTCCGTCTGCTAGGTAGCGTCCTCTGGATGCCCGAACAGAACATCACTTACAGAATTACTTCAGCTCTCCGAAAGCATCCAACAGTCAGACCGCGGTTGGCTGATCCATCAACCAATATAGCAATCATGTCACTATTGATTTTTTCATTTATTTTGATTAACAGGCCCCTGTGTGTTGTTGTGTCAGGATTCTGATACACAGTTAAATGTGGATTTTGCCGTGCACCTTCTGGTACCATTGACAAGTGGTTATGAATAGAATATGAATAGACTTCTGCTGTGACACAGGATGGCTTCATTCTGTTGAGGCTTACAAGACATCAGCTTCCTGGAGCTCTCAGTAATTGCCAAGGAAAGTGACATGAAACGCAAAGTGGGCAGAGGTAGTGTTATCACACACAGCATGTCATGGACATCGGAGGTATGATGATCAAAACGGGTCCAGCATGTCAAGAAGAATTGAGGTATGATCACACAGACCTTCATGAAGGTCTGATCTCAGCAGGAAGGGAAGGGAAGACAATTGCTCCACATTATGCACGGTCAGCAGGCATGAGGGTCTGTTCGTTTATCAGAAGTGCATCCTCCATGCCTCTGAAGGTAAGGAAGAACATGATAAATGTGATCCTAACCGGCAGGAGAGATGAGAAGATGATATTACGTACAGTATGAATGGATGGGTGTTTTTAATGCTCTCCATTCTCATCTATGGGCTGCACTACAAATTAAATGAAACCACACTTTTCTCACACACAGCCCGTTCCCCCGCCTTTAAACGAAACCCTGGCTTAGAATCAAAAAGAAAGAAAGAAAAAAGCAATTGAAAACTTTTTGTTTTAAACCACTTTCAACCTGGCGTCCCTATTTTGGGCATGTCATTAGACTGACACTACTGAAGTAGAAAATACTGGCTAATCAATCCTAAGCTGTCAAACTGCTTTCCTAAAAGGTTTTCTGTACAGCCATCACTGGCTTTAAAGAGGGATAAATGTGGAACTATGGGCACATGCATTTACCCAGTGAACAGCATATTTGATGAGTGAATTTGATATCATTAGCCTCTCTACCGGCTACTACACCCCTGAGCCACTGTTGCCTCAATATATGTAACAGGATTGCATTGATTATTATATTGATATCATGATATGCAGCCAACTAACATTATGCTGTGCTCAGGTAAAGGGTCTAGGAGTTCATATCCACCACGGTGCATTTGGCTTGCCGGGCGTCTCTATATGAAAGTGAATGAAAGTGTTCGGGGAAGGGAAGCTGGGCAGGATGGAGGGTGATCTTTATCACTGTACATACTCCTGAAGCACCTGTCAGATTAGGATAGAGGCACGTTCTTCAGTGGACGTGATTAAGCAGCGGGAGGAATTAATTGGCATTACAACTAGGCTATAGTTGGAGGAATAAAAGGCTCTACAATAAGCCTAATGACCATGATGATCCGCAGCAGCAGTCGACCAAAGTAACAGGCCTTCGTCGCACGCACGCACGCACGCACGCACGCACACACACAATTATTTTTCTGACCATAGGGTTCAAATTGTGTTACTACTGGGCATGTAACGATTCACTCAACTCACGATACGATTCGTATCAGGATATGAGGTTCACGATACGATTTTCACAATATTTTAAACAAAAATATTTTCCAGAAAAAAGGTTTTATTTTATATAATTTATCTTCCCCCCAAGCTTTATTTTTTTATTGAACTACATTGCAAAATAAGTAGAATTACTTTTGACAGTGCAGAAACATAATTGCATTCCCTGATGTATTAATGAGCATCAACGACCATCACCTGGGCAGTCACAGACACACAGCTCCCCTCTACAGAACTCTACTACTGAAAGTGACTGCATGGAGTGAGGAGTCGGTCTCATTTCTGTAAAATTACTTAATTTCTGTGCAACAACTGTAAACATACTTTCTTGTTTAGAACCTAGCTCGAGTTAACATGTAAAAAAAAAAGGCATCTTGATGGCATCTTAGGTTAGATGTAGATTTGACAGTGCAGCAACATAATTGCCTTCCTCGATGTATTAACACAATCAGCGCCGGGATTTCTTTCAAAATAGAAGCTCGGGGTGCCGGGAAGATATGGCCGCTTTTACTCTGTAAGCCCCCCCCCCCCCACCCCCCGTTCCGGACAAAAAGATTAGGATATAAGTCGCTGATGATCGCTCACTTCATATTTTGAACGAGAGGCATGTTGAAGTCAGAAATTAGGAGCTTAGTATATCCATCTGGTCAAAACCACGGAGAGCTCTTTAGATTACGCCCGCCGAGCCTTTCTTTGTGAACGGTAAACAGGGAAGTGAAGGCCAAATCCAAAAAAAGAAAGAAAGATCTGAATATTTTTCTCTCGTTTGATATCAATGAAAAGGCGCAACCCGTCGGTTGGATTAGTTATGACATTCTCGCACATCGTACGGCCTAAATGGGTTAATGAGCATCAACGACCATCACCTGGGCACAGAAACATACAGTTGGGTGCCACCGATATTGTCCCTTATCATTTGACCCATTTAGGCCTGACCTCAAAATTTTAAAAAAATCCTTCTAAATCCTCCAGTTTTCTGAAATAAATATTTTCACGATTTTTCAAAAATAGCAGATCTACAAGCTCGTAGCGCGCCACTCGGTGGCGCGCTATGAGCTTGTAGATCTGCTATTTTTCAATAGCTAAATTATAACAATGTTTAAAACACCAAAAGGGGTTCCCGCCCAAAATGGGTTAACTGTCCTTTTGCGCAGATCACTCAAACCTCAGCAAAAAGAAAAGGACAATATCGATGGCCTCCAACTGTACACACTCTCTAGTGCTCTACTACTGAAAGTGACTCAGTCTCATTTCTCTCCAAAAATAGTTACATGCCTAGTTACTACTGTTATCTACTACAAATACTATTAACATTGAGGGACTGCAGTTTCTTCCAGCGGTGAAATGACCTTTTAAGGATCTCCAATACGTCCAAGGTCCACTGTCTCCAGAGGCCAAGAAGGTCATTAAAAGTCAAACTGAAGTGTTGTTCTAACAAGCAGACACTCGTATGACATGAAGGGTCCACATGTGTGAACTAGGGGGCGCACGGGCGCACACACACACACACACACACACACACACACACACACACACACACACACACACACACACACACACACACACACACACACACACACACACACACACACACACACACACACACACACACACACACACACACACACACACACACACACACACACACACACACACACACACACACACACACACACACACACACACACACACACACACACACACACACACACACACACACACACACACACACACACACACACACACACACACACACACACACACACACACACACACACACACACACACTTTTAGCTGCACATTTTTTTGATCTTTCCTCTCATCAAAGGACCTGCTGGAGTTTGTGTTACGTGCCTTCATTTCCTCCTGAATCAATTATTGGAATTCCCTTTTAATTGTCTTTCTGGGTTGCAGTTATCTCAGAAGGCAGCTGGCTGCTAGGCTATCCGAGTCCAAGAAGGAAAGGACATTTACAGTTGGCAGATTGGTCTCACTGGGATCCAAATTGGAGCCAAATGTTCCAGAGAATGCATTGAAGTCAATGAGAGCTGGGTGGACAAAATATTTATGAATGGATGCAAACTTTGTCAAATTGATTCAGTATTTCTTTGTATGGGTTCATGAAAGGCGCTATACAAATTCAAGCCATTATTATAATAATTATTATTAAAGAGTAAAATCAACAGACTGTAGAGCACAGTCCTCTGTGACGTTGTCCACAAGAAAGGACATCAAAATACAAGTGCACAAACATCAAAACCCACCAGAGTACTGACAATGCTGCAGGGCAGGACCATTTCTGGAGGTTGAGAAAACTGCTAATGTTTTATATCAGCATCAGGCCTCAAGTAACCCGTCCTCCCTGCCGTTCAGCCACACTTACGCCATCACTACTGCCCGTAATTGGCTTGTTGATGTGGAGTTAGTATGTGGTAACCACAGTAACAACGGCACTTTGCCCGGGCTCGTACCATCAAAGTGCAAGCATCTAATTTATGACACTGAAGCGGTGCTGGAGGTCAGGATGTGTTTCAGTGTGTGAGGGCAGACAGTTCCTGCTTTAAAAGCATGTGGGGGTGCAGAATGCAGATTTAAAATCAGATTCATCGTTTCTCCCCTTAAACTATTAACACAGGGACCTGAGGCCGATTTTAAAAACGCCGTCTAAATCTTAACCAAAGTTTTCCGAAAATCTTCAATTTTTTTATTTACAAAAAACAAAACAAATCCTGTTGCAATATACATAGTAATATCTAAAATGACAATGCTTTCCTGGGTTTATAAAAGGCACTGTATAACAACGTATAGGCTTTTAATGGGTTAAGGCCTGAGGCTGATTCTACAAATGCCTTCTAAAATCAGTAGTTCTCACACCTTGAAGATTTTTTCAAAAATGTCAAAAAATAGCAGATGTACAGTTGAATAGCCAAGGCTAAAATGACACAGATGCGTTCCCAGTTTCAATGGGTTAATCTCCCTACTGCATTAACCCATCTATATTATAGCGCGACCGATGCCAGATTTTGGGTCCGATGCTAATCTTGATTAATCAAAATAGTTAAATAATCGGCAAGAAATGGATCGATAGTACAGCCCTAAATCTAAATAACACTATAAGAAAACACAATATATGAGGCTACCTATGGTGCAGTGCAGGATTGTGTGCTCAAGGTTATAACTATACCAAATACAGCAGAACTAAATTCCAAGTGTTTTTCCTACATGTGATGCAGATGCACATCATGTGCATGTGCAGTACTGTAGGTGTGCATACTTACAATAGAGTCTTGACTCGTTTTACAATGCAAATAACTGACTAAGTACTTCTGTGTTGTATTTAGCAATTTTAAGAAAAAAGTTTAATTATTTTTCAATTTCGCTACACTTGGTCTATCGATAAATGTGTGTATTCTCTGTGTCATGTCACGGTTTGTCTTAAATGTGTTCAAAATACAATGTCTATGTTAGTTGCTGCGAGAGTGAGGTCTAGCCAACACCAACTCTGGATTCCTGGATCGCTGCCCTCCACAATTTCCTATCCAACATCAGGTTCTTGAGCTCTGCATTGTTGTCAGCCAAGCTGTAGCACCGCAGCACGTCTATATAGGTGGTACGCTTCTTTTCCCTCCTGGCTTTGCTCCCATAGGGTAAATTTACTTGCCTCAAGTTCTTGGTGCCTGACGCAGTGCCCCACCAGCCTCATCCTTCTCTCTCTGACTTTGTCCATGACCCGTGGTAGGTCCCCATAAGAGGTCCACATTTCTGATGTGTTCCGTCCATGTGACACCTAGTGCCATTCGTAGCATTCTTGTGTAGACTCCATCCAGGGCTTTTTCCTGTTGTACTGTGAGGGTCCATGTCTCGGCCCCATACAGCAGTACTGACTCCACAGTAGCTATGAACAGCCGCCTCTTAAGGTCTTCTCCCATATCTGATTTGATGGTTTAGTCCTCGGTGTTGACTGTCATTACATTTGTTTTCTTGGCATTGTATTGAGCTTGAGGCCGATCTTCCTGCACTCCTTTTCTACTGCCAGTCGTAGCTCCCTTCCTTTCTCGACTGTATCCGAGATTAGGGCGATGTCGTCTGCATAGTCCAGGTCAGTGACTATGATGAGGTGTACTCTCCTTGACTTCCTCGAGACCAGAGTGAACCCCAGTGCCTCCTCTCTGCCATTGATTGCAAGTCTCAGTGCATGATCAGCGACAAAGTCCCTGTGTGCAGCTCTCAGCTCCTCCCTGGCTTTGATGATTCTGGGGTCAAGACATCAGTCTTTCCTTCTTGCGTTGGGGACTTGCTGGAGACATGTCTCCAGCCAGTTGCCAGTTGACTCCATTCATATTTCCCCTTCCTCCTTCCCTCCTTCCTTGGGGCCCTCAGGTTCAGTCTGACTGTTGCTGTGACGATCCTGTGGTCCGAGTAGAGTGAGCTGAAGGACCCGTATGCCTCGCTGTTAGTGACACTGCTCCTCCATTTCCTACGAGTAAGGATGTAGTCAATCTGATGTGCCGTGTCGTGACATGTATCTTAGTATAGCATCAGGTGCCCTGCACCCGTTAGCTACGCCCCGCCCAGGTGGGTTTAGGGGCGCAGCATCATCCGGTCGGTCTGGCAGACACGCTTGGGTACCTGGCACTGTTGTGTTCCTGGGGACTCCCGCCCATGGAAGTATAGGATTTGTGTTTCTGATGTAATGATCCATAGTTTCCTTTCGTGGCCGTTTACATTCGAGGGTCGCCGGTCCTCTCGAACGGAACAGATTAACGTCATGCCCAGGACTGTGTATATGTATTTTGCCAGAGAATCACTGTTTACTTATGTATATGCATATTCATACATTTTCCCTTAAAAAAAACTTGCACTATCCACGTTTTACACAGATTGAATTTATTTGCTAAATAATTACTGTATCGATTTTAAATCGAATCGTATCGCCATAATACCAATATCGTCCATATATCGTATTGTCAACCATGTATCGTGATACGTGTCGTATCGCTGTAAAATGGATCATTACACCCCTACCTTTAACCCATTCAATCCGGAAAAGCATCTGTGTAATTTTTTATAAACACACAGAAACAACATTTCCATTAAACAGTTAGGATTTAGAAGGGATTTGTAGAGTTGTCTCCAGGTAGAACCACTTTCAATGTTCCCTATTTTTGCCCTCGTCTTCATGAGGCAAACATTTTCAAATAATTGTGAAAATAGCAAATCCACAAGCTCATGTATCGCAGCACATTGTGAGCTTAGTGGGCTATTTTCACTATTAATGATGTGAGTCATGTGACAAAGTATATGGGGCGGCTTAATTGTTTAAATTGCTCACTGCAATACTGAATGCAGCCTCCAACATGTTAATGAGCAACAAACACAAAAAAGTTAATGCGCAAACTTTGAACCTGGGATCATCGGTTTCTCAAGCGGCCTCTGTACTCATTCAGCTATGGCCGCCCACCAAACAATAGCATTAATGTACTGTAGCCTGTAACATTACCACAGCAAATGATCTTTGAGGAACACTGCTTTGCAGGCAGTATAAACTTAAAGTCAACTCCCAAGAGTCTCTGAGGAGGTCGTTTTCAAAATATTTTCAGATAGGGCAGGGGGTCGTGGCCAAATACCAATTAAGCATGAAAAATGTTTGATAAATCAGTGCTAAAGAATTTACAGTGGAGTTCAGTCTCCAAAACCCAGACACAATACATTTATGGTTGTGTGCCGTGAGTCGTGACTCATTCAAAAAATAGCAGGGAAAGAGTGTGTTCCTGTTAGACAGCTCAATTTGTGTCACATGTCTACGCGGAGTACACTCACACAATGCCAAGGCTGTGACGTGCGAGTCAGTAGCCGTCACACACTTATGAGAACAGGACACCCAAACAAAGGTATCTTTTATGGCGCCACAACAAAGGGAGGTCAAGGCATCATGCCTTCAATTGCATTAATATATAAAGTTCAATTTCCGTTTGTCTCAATAATGAAAGTATATCAAGGCCATAGGGGTCTACACACAATGACGATGACGATGTCCACTTGCATATATTTGCTGTGCTTTTCAACTTTTTGTGATTATTTGTTTTATCACGGCGTGTTACGAGATGGTAGACCTGCTATTTTCTACTTTTAATTTCTAGCTAACTCATCCTGTATCTTTTAAGTTCCATATTTAATGCTTTAGTCTACCCAAATTAAATGTCAAGTATACAGTGAGCGGTAGTCAATAACAATTAACATGCCAGACCACTGGCATGTTCCTTTAAAACCTCACTTTGAAGCTTTGATATACTGCACTGTATCCATCTGCCTCTCTTGGAAGTTGTTGACATAATGACTCTCTTGATTTGATTTCTATCAAATCAAGACTCGTAAGAGATGATTAGACCAGGACAACGGTTCCCACTGTGGCAGAGAGAAGAGATTTGGTCAAACTAGCGGCTTTGACAGTGTTGGCCTGCGTTTATAGAAAATACCACAACAGCTGGGCCTTTATACAAAAACTATACAGTTCACATGACCACAGTTTACTACATATTACGAGAAAATATAATTAACAGGGAAATAAATTAATCACACTGAAGTAAATCTGTGGGATACAGTCTCGTAAATAGGCTGTTTTTCTTCACATCAACTTTTTAGGAAACAATGTAGGTCATTTTTATTCTGAGCTATTGAGCTAACCTTCAAGAAACAAATAAGGTTGCAGTAACAGTACAATCTTGTTTTTATCGTTAGAAAGATATTCAAAAGATTACAGTATGTCGCTTTTAGTCTCCTCATTCTGCTGAGAAAGTAATCTGTACGAATACCCACCTGACATTCATCATCACACCAGAAATTCCATTTGTAACTTGGGAACACTATGTTCCCATTTACACAAGAGTGTCCAGATAGTACTACAGTGTTACATTGAATTAGATCTCTTTCCCCGCGCAAACTGCAGATTTGTCATTTCTATGTATTTCTACTGCAGTGCATACATTATTTACATGCAGATTGAAGAGTGACACATTGCATTTAAGCTACACTTCATACCGGTAACTTAAGTGCCCAAATGTGTCCATGTCCACCTTCAAAGCTGTCGGGTGTTCGAATATGCAATGTGTGTAGACATTTATACCAGACTCGTGTTGCGTTTTGGAACTATTCATTTATAATCCAATCTTTAACTATTAGTAGACTATTAACTGTCATACAAAGAATTGCGATTAACAATTTAATTGTGTATCTGGTGTTGAACATTGGAAGATATGAATACAAATTACATTTCCGTTTCGCTTCTAGGCTTCGTTACTAAACTTTTCAAGCAGCATCTGGTTAAACAAAAAGTGATAATTTGCAGAATACAATGGAATCCACTCATAAGGAGTCAGGTTTCACAGATGGGCTAGCTTGTCCCGGGAACAGATCTAAATTGCAAAACAAGAGTCACATTATTACTAAACAGTCCTAGTGCATAATGTCCTTGAATATAAAACAAGTTCACCAACACCAAATCGAAGTATACATATTCTGTCAGTATCAATGATGATACACCCAGAGGAAGTGTGGTTAACAGTCCACAACTTCCACAAGCACTGAATAAGGACAGAATGGCAACAGTACAGTACAAGCAGAGCACTACATTTACACATGGTCCACTCAGTGCAGTGACATAAAAACATGTACAGTTGGGTGCCACCGATATTGTCCCTTATCATTTGACCCATTTAGGCCTGACCTCAAAATTTAAAGAAATCCTTCTAAATCCTCCAGTTTTCTGAAATAAATATTTTCACGATTTTTCAAAAATAGCAGACCTACAAGCTCGTAGCGCGCCACTCGGTGGCGCGCTATGAGCTTGTAGATCTGCTATTTTTCAATAGCTAAATTATAACATAATGTTTAAAACACCAAAAGGGGTTCCCGCCCAAAATTGGTTAACTGTCCTTTTGCGCAGATCACGCAAACCTCAGCAAAAAGAAAAGGACAATATTGATGGCCTCCAACTGTACATTACAATACAAGCAGCACTCTACATTTACACATGGACATGGTACGTACATTAGGTACCACTAACCACGTGTACCACTAGGCCTATAAGTAAGTTAGTATCCTTGGAAACCAACGGTTCCAAGCAAAGTGTCCCATAGGTCCCATACAGCAGCCTTTCTCCTGTTTCCGTCAAGTGAGGCAGCTTGATGTACAAGTACATCCTCAGTGCTTTTTGCAGATCATGTGGTCCTGATGGCACAATCGGTCCAAGACCTTCAGCTCTCACTGGACCGGTTCGCAGTTGAGTGTACGGCGGCTGGGATAACCGATGGATTGAGATCAGCTGGAGAATCAGAGTGGCAGGGGCCGTATTGCAGTCGCTCTACCGCACTGTTGTGACGAAAAGAGAGCCAGAAGGCAAAGCTCTCCATCTACCGAGCAATCTTAGTTCAGACTCTCACTTATGGTCATGAAGTGTGGGTCATGACCGAAACAGCCTAAATGGGTTTTCTCTGACGGGTGGCTGGCATCTCCCTTAGAGATAGGGTGAGAACTTAAGTTTAGTCACACGAGAGAGAATCGGAGTAGAGTCGCTACTTCTTCTTCACAAATAATTGTGATTAGCGATTGTATTGTGTTTTGATGACGAATAGAAATTAGATTTCCGTTTGGCTTCGTAGTGCACATGGCAGTTATGACAAATAACTTGTAGATCTGCCATCTCTGCTTTTTTATGTATGAAAATGACACAATGACAAAATAATTGATCTCAAATAATTGCGATTAGACGATTATGTAACAATTGTGACAACCTCACCGCCAGCCACTTCAGATGAAGAGTGTCATGTCGGACACAAGGCCACAGAGCTGGTACACCAAGTGCAGTGAGGTAAAACATAACAGTACAAAACAAGCAGAACACTACATCATGGTAGACTCAGTGCAGGGGGGTAAAACTCTGTGCCTTGTGGAGGAGGCGTGCACACAACAGTGTGTGGAAGCTGTGATAGTGACATCACCATGGAGGCCACATCATGGAAGCAGTCAGCCAACTATACTGTCCCACACATTCAGCCTGTGACTTACATCTACATCGCAAAAGTCATTAATATAGTCCATACTGCATTATTGTTAAAAATACGTATTTTTTTGTTCTTTAATGGCCAATATGGGCTATATATTCTAGGCTTGCATGTGACTCTAGGCAGGCTATTTTGAGGCCCTTCGAGACAATGTGTACTCGCTCAGCTCAGTTTTATACTGTATTTGTGATGATATTGTATTTTGGTGTTATTTTTGAGGGGCGATAGCGCTAGCCTATGTCCAGCTTTTGAGGGTGTGTGTAAACACAAACATTGTCCTAAAGCCCTAACCACACCAAAGGGTCACCATGCAACTCCTTGGGTCCAAACGGTTGCAAGGAGTTAACGCTAAAACCGTCTCGACCCTTCGGTGTGGTTTGGTCCATTGAATTCCATGCATTGAATCACTAGGGACGACAATGTGCAACAGGACATATCACACCGCAGGGACAACGCTAAAACCGTCTCGACCCTTTGGTGTGGTTAGGGCTTTACAAACATTGAATGCCATAGATAATGAATGGCCAGTTTTGAGCGTTTGTCCCAACACAAACATTAAATGACATTGACAATGAATGGCCAGCTTTGAGTGTTTGTGTAAACACAAACGTTGAAGACGAAGGTGAGGACGTGATTGGCCGGAATGAGATGTACGATGATAAGAGCGCCCCTCACTTCACACAGGTGTGATTTTTTATGCCACGTTGAACCATTTTAGAAAAAAGTCAATACCGAGGACTGAATAGTGAATGCAATAAGACCCCATTTATAGACTTGTCATAACAAGGTAAAACTGTAGCTAATACAAAATGAATAGGGGGTACATTTGATTTACAGTAGGTAGGTATCTGAGGTGGCAAGATAAGAATAGACCAATTCAAGACTAGACCTGTGCCCTCGGGGCACAGGTCTCCACCAGGGCAGGTCAGGTTGTGGCCTCCTGGTGGCGCTATAATAGGCCAATGTGAAAAGGGTTGGATATATTCCTCAGCCTAGTAGGAAATAGGGTTGGGATTCGTTAGGATTTGAACGGTTCCGGATCCTTACGGTTCCCTTAACGGTTCATAATATAAATTTTTTTCCGCCTTTTTTCCTGACATACATTATGCTTATATTATAACTAACCTAACCAAGTAGTAAGTACATAATAAAGACACATTCAATAATTGTATGCACTTTACAATTATGAGGTGGCACTATTATTTAAACTTCACCACCACCACCAGCTTGCCACAACAACAATATCATTGTCGCAATTTGTACTGTAAATTATATTGCAATTTGAACTGTGTATATTAAATATACAGTACACATTGCAATAATGATATTGTTGTGGTGACAAATGTTGTAACTTTAATGTTCAGATTAATTTAATATGAAGGACCCCAGTTACCCTAATGGAAACAAGCCATAGTGCTTTCTTGGGTTATAACATCCTCTTAGCAGACCTTGTATTGAACTGTAGGCTATGTTCCTGTGCTTTTTTTCCTGCAAACTGTTTAATAAGTAATCAATCTATGGAGGTATATATGCACCTAAAGGCTGGGCTCTCAACAGTCGCACGATTAATTTAGAGCCTAATCAAAAGCAGTTGAGTTGCTTATAAGTTGTAAAAATAAGTGCAGACAAATTGATTTGGCTCTATAGTTAACGTGATTCATAAAATATCAGACAGAAATACGTTGAGTCATTGGCGTTATAAATTAACACCATTAACAACAGTTGTACAATACGCCTAATGAAAAGTTCTGTAGAAGTTAGTAGTTTTTATTTTCTAACGTTACTAGCCTGGGGAAAGTGAACCAGTCTTGCATCATCCTCATCCCCCGCCGGCTGTGGTGGACTGCGGGGAGTGCGGGCACGGCTTTCCGCAGGCTCTCAAACACGATGTGCCTAGATTAATCTCGTGAGTCGTGGACTCGTGTAGGCATATATTGATTTTGAGATGTTTCCTCAATGTGGACATGCAACTGGTGCAAGTTGCAACAACCTATAGGAAACTATTGCATCGCATTTATTGCACTTTGTGTGCTCAGCCTCAGTCATTTCCCCTCTCTGTTAACCACACTTTCGGTCGGTCGCTGAATGCACAGAACAGTGGTATCCCCCCCGACCCCACTCACTCGTGTAGGTGGGGTGACGTCACCCCAGTAACTTGGCTCTGCTTGCATGCATGCACAGACACAGCAGAGCTAAATTACAACTAATGAGAACCATTTGGGGAACCGTTAATAAAAAAACGATGGAACCGGCTCCGGATCCGCAATGTCGGAAACCGGGTCTGAAACAGACCCGAATCTCAACCCTAGTAGGAAAGTCTGTGAAAGATTTCACGTAAATTGCACGCTGCGTTCATGATTTGAGGCTTTTTGTTCAAAACGGGCCAATCCTGCAAACTTTGAAAGCCAATGTTAGCCAATTAGGATGGAATATCGGACAGATCAGTCTTGAGCACATGACTAGAGATACTGTGTAACGATTTGCGGGATGTTTGGACAGAATCTGGAGGAGTAATATCCAAAGATGTGTTTTACAAAAGTCGGCCTCCTGGTGGCGCTATAACAGGCCGTTCTGGAGAATTTGGGTTCATCGTTGGCATCAAGAGAGTGTGTGTGCAAAATTTGGCATCGACCGGGTTAACGGTGCCGGAGATTAGCTGGTAACAGACGGACGGACGGACGGACGGACGGACGGACGGACACACACACACACACACACACACGGATGGATGGACGGACGGACACACGGACGAAGTGCAAAACATACTCTCTCCCCGTGCCTTCGGCCTGGTGGAGACAAAAATCTAAAATATAGTTATATCATATAAAACTAACTAATTCTTGTTCTCAGGCTTTACCCTCGAAGTCATTGAGCCTTCACAGCAACAGGCATGCAAAACAATATGTACCCTAAGCTCTCAAGGTGTAAAAACACCATTATAAGTCTTAAACAGTAGCCTTATAACAGCACCATCACAACTTAGCAACTAGGGCTGGCCAAAAATATATCGAATCTGACTTAACTCTGCTCATGTAGGTTAAAGGGATAGTTCACAATTTTTGAACTTAAGTTGTATGAAATACTTACACGTGGTTGCAACTGTATTATTTGACTGCCTGAGTCCCGTGGTGGGAGTTCGTCTCTGGTTTTGGTGAATATTAAGTAGTTCCAGTCATTTTGTGGGGGGAACTGGGGCCACGCATTAATAGTAAATGAATCCACAAAACTAGCGTCATTTGTATTGTTTGTACTATTTCTAAAATATTAGTGCAACTCTCATTCAACTTTGACCCCTCTATCACATGGAACTATTTTTTGGGCGTAGTGATATGGACACAAAGTACATAGTTCTGTGTGATAGAGGGGTAAAAAATGAACGAAAGTTGCACTATATGGTAGAAATAGGTCACCAATACCAATGACATTAGTTTTGTGAATTAATTTACTTTTAATGCGTGGCCCCCTGTGCCCCCCACAAAATGACCGGAACTACTTAATATTTCACCAAAACCAGAGCAGAACTCCCACCACAGGACTCGGGCAATCAATTAATACAGTTGCAACCACTATATTAATGGTTATATTTCATACAGCTTAAGTTAAAACATTCTGAACTATCCCTTTAATGGAATAATTAAGAATATATCTTAAATATAACAACTAAATCCACTAGTATGATTAAGCCTGTATTATACTTTGTTGTACAATGATGGCGTACAAACATTAACATTTTCAATTACTATTAAATAGTGATAATAGCCAATCTACAAGCTCAAAAGCTTGAGCTTGTAGATCTGCCATATTAAACTTTTTTGTAATAGTAGTTGGAGGCGAAAGTTTGAGAGAATCATCGCCCAGCGCCACTGTGCTCAGTGCATGGTCACAATTCCTGAGAAATATCTCTAAACAAAATAGCAAGCTTATACTGAAGTGAAAACTGATTTGAAACTGCAGTAGTAGAGACAAGTTAAGATTGAACTTAAAATAAAATTGCAGGTGAGACCAGGGCCATCAACATTTTGTCACAATATTCTTCCACATCGCTGGCTAAACATGCACCTCTGGTCCATAGAGTAATAAAAGGATAGAGACCGAACCGGAGCGTTAGCCTCGCCTCAAATTTGAGGTCCGGGCTGACGCACGTGACGTCATGAACGTCCGTCCACCTCCTTTAAAGTGCTGCAGTTCCACTTTTCGCCAGTAGGTAGTGGGCGGCAGCTTCAACTTTCGATAGCCTTACTGGGGGCTTGCTCTGGTCGCATTAATGAGCAGTAGGGGACTAATTTATCACTAGGTCTTACTGCTGTGCTGCTGCTGCTATAAAGAGGCATCACAGAGGTTATCCAAACCCAAAGAAAGGAAAACTAATTGGGCAGACAGGACACATTCATCATCTGGGCCAGTCACTATTTGATCAGATATCTGACTGCTGCCGGCCGGGTAAACATAATAAATCATTTGGGCGTTCTAAACTCTGGCACTAACACAATAGGTGACTACAAGCCCATTGAGGTAATGCCAAATAGTCAATGGCTACTCAAAATGAAACACCAGCTAATTCAGCACTTCATCAATTAGACATTGGATTTGGATCACACAACTATGATGGATGGAATTGGGCTCCAGGGTGCGTTATAATGAATGACATACTGTGTGACTAAGAGGATAACAATAGCACCTGGCACCTGAGGGATTTGGGGGAGGAAGAGGTGCTTGGGAAACCTCCTGGGATCGGCAGCGTGTTCAATCAACACAGTAGTCAAACCTTCACCGGACTGTCGAGAGAGACATTTATCAAAGTGCAGCCTTGGCTGTCCTAATGAACCCCTCTGTACACACCACAAGCACAAGAGTCAAGACACACATCTAGATAAAAGCCAGACCAGAACAACTATGCATGTGCGAGCCAATCAGAAATCAATGATTTTCAACTCTCGGGTAGGAGACCATTAAAACTGGTCCCCAAACGAATCAATTAAATTTGAACACAAGATATTGCTGGACGCCTGTGGAGGTTCTATACCATTTTAAATCACAGGTCAGGGACCACACAGGGGCAGAGGTTTTTAAATATTAACACTCCGATTGCCCGGGGTTATTTAATCCATTAAATCATAGCAGGGGGGAAAGTTTTCGAAGACGTCCCACTGTGACGTCCCACTGTGACGTCCCACTGTGACGTCCCACTGTTACGCAACATCGAATGTTGCGCAACAGGCGCTCCCAGGCTGTGGAGCGATGCGATCGGTTTTGATAAAACTTCGTCCTGGGCGCTGGGTGTTACTAATTGAAAGGACGGTGAACTTCGTCCTGGGCGATCGGGGTGTTAACAAGATTTAGTTCCTTTTTGTATAATTCTATGGAAATTATACTTAAATTGAGAGTTGAAATGAGTTTTGAAAAAGGTGACCCTTTAATGCCAGCCAGTCCACATCCACACTCCACATCAATGCAACTAGTCAACTCCTCGCAGAAAAAACGTTGCATGATGCAACTATTTGCAACCATTATCCCCAATGGCAGTTGCAAGTAGTTGCATTGATGTGTGGACCGTCCATAAAACGGTTTTATTTTTTATTTTCCAAAAAAGGGGACATGACAGTGTGCTGCATAAATGGCACCACAACACTGAATGCCTCCGTGGTGTAGATCTGCCATTCAGCCACTAAGTGCATTTTCTTGTTTAGGCTGTAGATGTTTTTAGCCCCACAAGAGACATGGCAATGTTGGTCAGTCAGTTGGTCACATGGGGTTTAAAGATGAACTGGAATGAAAAATATGTTTTACTCACGTTTAGAGGCAGAGCATATACTGTACTGTACATATACATGTTATTAACGGACATAGTCAATGTATGCCAAAAGAAAATGAAAAAGTAACATACATATACGATATGCACCTGTTAATCTGCATGTTGTTATCAATTTTGTTACAAAAAAAAAACACATATTTGTTAGTGCCTATCCTATTGCTTAGCACCTACTGGTTTAAATAACCCACCGTGAGTCACTGGCTGAAGTTCCAAAACAAAATCTTCTCCCAGATGGTTTTGTCCTACTTATCTGAATGGTAATGCATGCAGAAGACTGATAGGATGTCAGGCTTGATGTATAAAATATATGAATAAATTAAAGTGTTGAAACTTGTCTTTGTAAATGGACTGTTGCACACATGTCACTTTGGCCATAAATGCTCCCAAACCAGTAATGAATATTAATTTAGTCTGGCAAACTCAAAATTAACGTATGAAACGGAACGTTTTACACCAATGCATAAAATCCTTGTTGAACCGTTTCTGGACAAAACTGCAACCACTGTAATTTAAGCCGAAACAACATCAATGATTCGCCACACAACTCCTGTACAGAAGTAGGGGTATAACAGTTCAACTAATTGTATCGTAAATAAAATAATCGATTAACAGTCAATCCCTATTTTGAGCATGTTATTATTGGTGAAAATGCCAATTTTCACCAATAATAATGCCAATGCCAATCTACAAGCTCACAACAACGCATCAATTCGGGATGCGACACATTGAGATTGTACATCTGCCATTTTCGCAATTTTTGGATGACACAGTTGAGCGATGAAGTATTCACTGATTATATTCACTGAGTATTTTTTTCTTCCCAACTTAAATTTGATTCATTTTTCATGAACAATCAATAAGACACAAGATTTAAGCGATTCACTGATTATGAAAAAAAAGCTTCTTGATTATTCGATTGATCAAAAAAGTTATAGAATAATCGCTTAAGAAAATAGATAGTAATAGTTGCAGCCCTATACAGCAGATTGCAGTCAGCAGCAGTCAGCATATAGCTGCATGACTCGCAGACTACAGACAGCAGTGGAAGAATATGGGATGGATTTACTTGTGGTGGTGTGAATGGGTGGACAGAATTCAATTGAAATATTTTTTTTCCTCTTTCACTCAATATATGTAAAGACATAATTTAATGGGGGTGCAGCCTTGTTGCAAAAAGTTAAATTAAGGATTCAGGACACGTAAAGAAAAGTTTTACTGGTGTGCTCTATTGCTTCAATACGCAGCAATTAACAGCACACTCAGCAGTTACCTCAGTGCATGGTATCCAAGTCTACAAAAGAAACACCGACTTGCCTTGATTCAGCAAAAAAAAGAAGTCAGATAAACATTCAGAGTGACAAAAGGAATGCGTTACACAGACAGACATAGCACGTATTCATTCACTGGTGAGCATTAATCATACAAGGGCAGCTCTTGTGGCTTGCTTACCAACAGCATAGCCTTAAAACAGACCAGTCAGCTCGCCAGCCAGTCAGTCAGGCAGCCAGCCAGAATAATTCAGCCATGCCAGTCAGCCTGGCAGTCAGCCAATCAGTCAGTGAGATATTTCATCCAGGGGCACAATAAGGGGGAGGGGATGCCCTGAATGATTCAGAAGGGCGGGGCCAGAGCTGGACAGGGGCCCTGCATCACGCCAGAGATACCAGGCTTGGAATCTTTGAAGTTTGTCGATGGCAGGAAATCCTGTTCGCAGACATGAACCTACTCTTCTTGAATGCGTGCCACCCAGTTGCGTGTCCACAATGTTGGCAATATGAATATTTTTAAAGTGACGTGTTGTGAACATGTAGATCGGCTATTTACCATTTTTTGGTGCATGTGAAAATGTTCACCTACAATGACATGCCCAAAAAAGGGAATAATATTAATCAATTTTATTAAATTGATTATTTTTTATAATAGTTTATAAAAGTGTTGCACCCCAAGTGATATTGACAGTATGAAATACACTGACAAATTAAATATACATGAGACATTTAATTTTAGTATGAAATTAGGTTCATATGTGGGCCGGGATTTCTAGCCACAGCCTTCCTTAATTATATCACAAACATCAGTAAGGTCTTGGATGCATTCCTGCTGTAGGGGTAATGCTTGGCCATGTACCTATTCAGTTTTTTTTGGTTTGACCTTAAAGAAGAACACCCTGCCTATCACATGCCAGTGTGTGTTCACAAAAAGAGTTCTGTTATCCCATCATAAGATGTAATGCCACCGCCACACCGTCAAAACATGTAAACAATTAGTCTGACTCTGACGATGTTCAGAATGTTTTTGTTTTCTGAAAGACTATTGTTCAGCAAAGTTCATCACAGCCCCAGCATTGTAGACCACCACTGTAATAGCACCACACTGACGAGGGAAAATAAATGTAGACGGACACAGACAGCTCAGATTCACAGCTCCACACAGGACACTGTCCTCACAGCAAGTGAGGCTTTTTATTGAACACATGACACACCCATAATCACATACACGCCCACCGCAGGTGGCACTGATCAGTGTTCAATTACGCATAAACATGCACCAGAGCAGTAATAGTTTGCCTCTGTACATAATAAAAGATACAATTAAGAGCACTTCTTAACACTATAATTTAAGTTTGGAACTGAGACACTAGAAGTTCAAATAAATAGTTTATTTCAGATTAGTTCTTAGTTCGAGTCACTTTTGTTGACTTGTCAAATTTGAAAAATACTGGACTAAGAATAACATGATTTCTAACTAGAAATCTAGGTTCCCAGTTCGAACCCAGATTGTTGAAGTCTCCTTGAGCAAAATACTGAATTAGGATACATACTTTTGACTCCACTACATTTCTAAGAATACTTAAGTATCCTTTAGTTTAAAGCAAGTACTGAAGCACTTTAACTCAAGTACAAACTTGATAGACCAACTTTCACGTGTAACAATATTTGACCAAGAGTATCTATACTTTACCCTGAGCCATCCAACCCTAGCATAATGAGCAGGGTGGACTAAGTACTCAAGCCCAGTAGTAGAGGACAGAGACATGCAATGGGCCTGGTTTTCAAGATACTCAAGGGACCAGTGTCCATGTACCTGTCAAACTAGTGAGAAACACCCACGGACACAACACCAGAGGGAGCTCCACTGATCTCATTCCCCCAGATTCGGCACAAACATTTGGATGAATTCATTCATTCTACGATTATGCCACCAAAATGTGAAATGCCCTACCACCAGCCATCAAAAGGTGAGACTCCCTAGTCCTGCCCTACTTCAAACCCACCTTAAAAGAGCACTGGAATGCAATCTGCAACTGGCTTTCCAAAATAAATGATCCCCCACTGTTTTTCTGCTGCTGATTGAAAATGTTAACAGTTTGTAGAATGGGTATACAGTTCAACGGAAGTACAGGTCAATACAAAAACTGCTATGGATAAAACCAGAAAAAACACTAAGAATTGTTTACATCAGGGCCCTCCATTTTCAATTCATCAGAACACAGAACATTTAAAGACATTTATGCAACAAAATAAATCATGATATACAGTTAGTTTAGTTAGTTATCTAGTATTGATGATTTCTTATAGTATAGCCCTCAGGGCCTTTTGTGTTATCCTTTTAGCATTTTTGTATACTGTATACTTTTTTGCAAACTGTTAATACAATATTCAGAGATTAAAATAGGGTGCATTTTTTTTGTTTATAGTTAAAGGACGCAATAAAACAACGACCTCTGCATCCATGGTATGCACTACTGTACTGTTTTTTTTTATTCTAGTTTACTTTGCTAGCTTTATTTATAATCATTTCTTAATCTGTTTTCTACATGAATATAACCACATTATAACCATATAAAATGAAATTGTAGTTAAATGCTGCAATTTGTAAAAATGGCAAAATATGACTCCTAACATCGTTGAACTCATAAAAAGTCACTAAAAGACCATCCCTGCATCACGGGACTCATTACATTGAAAACCTATTTTCATCACTGAATCAATCAATTACCTGAGCCTAGTCAAAGGCTCTGAGCCTAGTATGTGCTCTCTGGCGCCCTCCAATGGCGAAGAGACGCAAGGCTAGGTTACAATGGGGCAGCCTGCCCTACACAGTAGTACACACCCACAACCTCCTCTATCAGATTCACATGATTCAACATTCACAGAAGGAAAGAGTGAGACTAGCCTGCTTAACTGACCCGTACGGACGAAAGCACGCTCACTCCACCATGTCGACTGTCTGCAGCAATACCCATAGCGAAAAGTATCGAGTCTGTCTGTCTGAGACTCAGACAAAGAACCAGACGAGACGGCATGCGGGTAGCCTACACACGAATAGCTGCATTTTGATTAAAACTATTCAGATATGTTTAGTCGGAAATTAGTTGTGCACAACTTAGGCAACAGACTACAATGAAAGTAGACAAGTTCCGCAAAACAAATGTGCTCAACTTCCTTTTTTGCAAACTCATTGGCTTAACCAGCGTACAAAATACGCAAGTGCAAGTCACATACGGGATAATCAATCACCCATGCCATGCAGGGCCTTCTTTACCAAAATCATTATTACGGCCGGTGCTGTACCTGTTTTAGTGCGTTGAGAAGATGCCGTGGTTGTTGTGGGGCTGATGGATGGTGTGCTGCGGTCAGCTCCGGTAGACAGGCTCTCAGGCTGCCTTTATGAGCTGTCGCGCTTTCATTCCCTGTGCACCTCCCAAACCACATCGATTGGTTTAACACCCATGACGAAATGCCTTCCATTTACCAATGACTGCAGGTCGGTCGGGTCCGCGCGTCCTCCTGTGCGCGCTCCCTACACCGTCGTCACCTATAGTGGTCTCGAGTCTCGACTCGTCTAGTTTCTTCAATTTATCCTGTAAAATGCATCTATCTGTCTCTCTCTCTCTCAGTCTCTCTCGCCTGTTGCTGCTGTTGTTGTTGTTGTTGTGAGATTGTAGATAGGCTATTTTTGGCAAATAGATAATGGGCAAAAGAAAAAAATAAGCAGAGGACCCCCAAGTCTCCCGTATAGACAAGTATATCTGAAATGAAATGAAATGATTACTATATTTACCCAGGGTATCTGGGCTAAGCTCAAGAACTTGTTTCCAGCCAGGCCCTGCTCATAGAACATTTCATCGTAGTGGTTCAATGCCTTGTTCAAGGGCACTTCAGCGGTGGTAATTTGAACGTGTCGGACCGCTGATTCGAACTGGCGACCTTCCGGTATCAAGACCGCTCCGCAATCCGTTCGACCACCGCTGCCACAGCCATCTTACATACTGTAGGCCTATTAACCTATATCAACATAATATTCAGCTAATAATGTAATGTGCTTATCCCCAAATACAGCTCTGAGGATCAGGGGAATGGTTAAACCAGGACAGATTTATTTCCACCCTCACATCTACCGGTGCAATAGTGAATAAAAGTTAAACGAGTCAATTAAAAAAATAGGCATATAGGCATAATAGGCCTAACTAGCAGGAGTACATTCTCACAACACATTGCGACAAGTTGTGAGCTAGCTAGTCATTTTCACTATTTTTCCTGCGAGTGTGACAAAGTATAAAATATTGCTTACTGTAAGTGGTTATTCATTGATACACACACATATACATTGTTTTCTTTATTTAAAATCACACCCGTGTGAAGTGAGTGGTGCAACTCCGTGTGGGGGTCCCGGGGATCCCCGGAACTTCCAGACCCACAGGAATGCGCCCGGGGTGCCGGCCCGGTTCCGGCAAGCCACCCCGTGTCCGAAACGGTCGAGAAATGATAGAGTTACCGTGTGGGGGTCCCCAGGGGGACCCTCTACTGTACTGTACTTTACTGTCACTGTACTGTACTGTACTGTCACACCCGAAATCACGTAATGGCTGCTAAAAACTCAGCTTCCCATCATGCACCTGTGCAGTGTGAAGCTCAACATCGCCACTTTGTCACCTGTTGGGACTCTAAACAGGCATGCACGCACACATACATACATAGGGACACACATTGCTGTTCAATGGAGTGGTTGCACCACTCAAAAACACACTTCTCGATTATTCGATGAATTGAAAAAGTAATCGACAAAATAAACAATAGCTGCAGTCCTACTCAGATACTTTTTCACAGCACAGGCACAGCACAGATGTAAAGTTTGGTCTCTCTGGGGTATAGCCACTAGCCAGATGTGCCTGTGACTGCCTGTTTCTGTGATCAGACTGTATCCAGTCATGCAGTGACAATCTGTACAAGTGTACATTGTCAACGTTTGTCTCAACCACGGTTGGCTAATCTGCCACCATTTCTGTTTAGGTTCAAGTCAAATTGTGATTTGTGTTTCAATAGGCCTACTTGAGATAATTTTCTTTTGGTTTTGAGATAATTGGGTTGTTGGAGGCTTGGAGCAGATTGATTGCTACTGTCCTGAAGCCCCTGGTGGGGTGGGCAGAGCAGAGCATCAAGGGCAGCTGGTGGGAGTGGGCAGAGCCGAGCACAAGCACAGCTGGTCCTTATCTTTGTTCAACTCTTGGCCTTGAGGGCCTTTGTTGTGGTACTCCACTTGATTGGAGATGTTTATTTTGATGGCTGGCTTTTAGATGATTCACCCCTTAAGCCCTACTTTATACATAGGCTAGTTGTACAATGGTTTTGCACTGAAATAACAAAGATAACCAATTTACAAGCTCAGATAGTCAATCTAAAAGTTGTGAGCTTGTAGATCGTCTTTTTCTTCCTCTAGGTTTAAAGTGGTTAATGGGCCGCACACTTCATAATTGGGTCTCTTACTGAATTTAGAGTACTGAATAGCACTCGCCTTTCGGTCACATGGGCTCAACTTCAATCCCGGGCACCGCCAACTCAAGAGACACAGCTTGGGTGCAGTAAGTACTGGAAATGATGGTATGGTGTTGTGCTCCATAT
The DNA here is from genome assembly GCF_951216825.1 of Electrona antarctica. NCBI lineage: Eukaryota > Metazoa > Chordata > Actinopteri > Myctophiformes > Myctophidae > Electrona > Electrona antarctica. The sequence continues at coordinate 16,734,913 of NC_136800.1, read as the reverse complement.
AGGTATAAGTGCAGCTGAAACTAACGTACCAGACCACCTGAAGGCAATAATAGACCCCCCTGCAGTTTCCCTACTGGGCTAACAGGTATACTGTAAGTGGCACCTGTACTTTCAGGGGCCTGCTGCCTGTGCAAAGATTTTGTTTGTGAACTAGATTAATTCAACACCAGTGTGTCAGAGCGGATAAACTCCAAACTAGGGCTGGGTGATATGACTTCAAATGAATATCACGATTATTTCAAACTTGCTGGATGTAATTTAGGCCTGAATCCATCGATAAGTCCTGACAGACAGAGCAGCAGGAAAGCACATCTCAAACTCAAACCTACACTGCAAGGCTACGTGCTCTAGCTCTCTCCTCGCCTTTTCTCTTCATACACCTCCACAAACTCCTCTGTCTTAACCACTTAAATCCTATATATTTCGCTGGCCAATTTGAGGCCTTTCCACTAAATATCGTTGACCCAGACAGTGGCCTTGTGGTTAGAGTGTCCGTCCTGAAACTGGGAGGTCGGGGTTCGATCCCCGGCTGGATCATACCAAAGACTGTAAAAATGGGACCCAATGCCTCCCTGCTTGGCACTCAGCATCAATGGGTTGGATTGGGGGTCAAATCAACTAATGATTCCCGAGCGCGGCGCACGCTGCGGCTCACCGTTCCAAGAGATGGGTCAGATGCGGAGAACAAATTTCACTGTGGTAACGTCTGTGACTAATCGTACGACTTTGACTTTGACTTTGACAGGGATGGTATAGGATTCAAGCTGTTATAGGTTTGTGGAAGACAACTCTGATTGGACTCATCTGGAATGGGTATGAATCTGCATACAGACAGGAGTTTGTCAGACCAATGGGCAAGATCATCTCTGACATCTTCCAATATAGTGATCAAAGGGAGTTGAGGCTGATAAGCTTGTGCTGAATGGTTATATACCTGCCATATAACCCCAAGGGCTAATACAGCATCTCTTTGCATGAGGAACTCAACATGTCAAACATGATGAAGGAAATACACGGCTGAGGATACACTGGAGTTCATCTGGGTCAGCGGTGAAGGGAGTAACCTACTCAGATTTCTTATGTTAAAGTAGAAATACCAAGATATGAAAATACTGTGTTATAAGTTAATTCATTAGTTTGTATGTTTTGTAACAATAATCAAAATCTGCAAAGAAACTTATAACTAACATGTAGTGGAGACTGGAGAGTAAGTATTGAAGAATGGACATACTCAAGTAGGCCTACGTTGAAATTGTACTTAAGCACAGTACTTGATCGAGTACATGTCTACTTAGTTACTGTCCTCCTCTGATCTGGCTGAAAAGTAACAACAACACGGAGAGGAAATTAAACAGTGGAGAGTTCACAGAACGGCTGGCAGCCAGCAGCACTTGCTGTCAAGGTCAAGGACAACTATATTGCTCTACAAGTGGGGAAATTAGGCATGGGCTTACCATAAAAAACATCCCTATATCACGTAACATGTTTTCACACAACTCCAGGGCAAGCTTTTACCTACCTGTATGCACATTATAAAATGGCATAATTTCTGTCTATTCTGTGTCTCATTGATGGGACTAGACCTGTACGTGCCCGTCGGCCACTGTGCACATCCTACTATAAATGTGCCACGTCGCTGCGTGCGTGCGTGCGTGCGTGCGTGCGTGCGTGCGTGCGTGCGTGCGTGCGTGCGTGCTATAGACGAATAACAGTTAAAGTCCAAATTTTATTCTGACCCCTCCACGAAAAGGCCTCGTTGTCCTGTCCCCTTATCCATCATTTTTAATCTTTATTTCAGTTAACTAAAATGTTTTTTAGTTTTCATTATGTCGTAACTATAATAACTCTGACATTGAGTTGAGTGTCACATAATTGGGTTTAGCCGTTTAAGGTTGAACTTTGGGGCTAAAGCTGCAAAGGATAGTCCCTAGGTTTTTGCAACAAGGCCACACCATCTGATGCATTGGCTGTTGCCAGGCAACAGTTGTCCTGAGATGAATGGCTGTCCTTGTACTCCTTATTCTCATCCTCATCATCTTCATCTCTTTTTGTGAGCCAACACACGTGCATGCTTGCACGCACACACACTCACAAACTTCATAAAATATAAATAAAGTTTGATTTAATCTTTATTTTAGCTCTCTAGCATAGCTCTAGCCCGGAGGATTTGCCTGGGTTTGCAAGACGAAGGAAAACCAATGCTGTGTGTGAAGTGTATTATACAGTAGGTCAACCAAGGTGAAGAGATTAATTTGGCAGACGCATGCACACTCACAGCCTCGATGCAATGTGAATTTGGGAAACAGAACCCAACATTTTGTTGCTGTCAGGCAGAAACCTGTTATCTCCATATTTATTTAACTTTTTTCTGTAAATGTATGGCCTACTTTGTCATACTAAACTACAGTGTCACACAAAAGTATCAAAAATAGCTGATTTTACAAGCTCAAAACATGTAGCTATATATGCGAAACATTTTGAGATCTGCTATATTTGCAACTTTGGAATTTGAATCCTGAACAGTTTTGGACACATGAAGTTTCCAGACAGCAGTGATTTCCATACAGTATTAATAAGCTACCTTGCAGAGCTGTCTTGAGTTATAAGCTCCACATCTAGCAGCCTCATTTGTGAAAGTAGACTACATGAGGTTGGTGTGAACTGTAGTAGTGAAAGTAAATGTAGCAAAGTGTAGAAATACTCTGTTACAAGCAAAAGTCCTGTATTCATAATTGTAGTTCAGTCAGATAATTCACAAATACATTGAACAAATATTCATTATAGAATGAGAATATAAATGTGCATATAATATTTTATCTTGGCGTTCGGCTCTGCTACATTTTATCAGTGTTTGGCACAATTATACAGCCCTCCTTAAACAGTAAGAGCAGGGAGATAGATAGATAAACAACAACCCACAGACGCATGAGTCCACCGGTGGTGCTGGGGTGGTGGTGGGAGAAAACAGTGCATAACTAGAAAAAGTTGTTTGGACAAACTGTGTAGGAGTAATATATGAAACATCAAACAGATGTGTTGAACACATGACTATAGAGATATTGTATACCGATTTGCGTAATATAAATACATGTGTTTGTCGACCTCATGGTGGCACTATAACAGGCAGATGCGAAAAATGCAGGGCAAAAAAATGTCCTTGGCCTCTAGGTCTAGGGAGTGCGCCTGAAGATGTACACAGATCGGTGCAGTTATAGGTAAAAACAGGAATTGGACTCTTATAGCGCCACCATGAGGCTGATTTGGAATGAAGTGGCATTTCTTCCTCTGCCTAGTGGGAATGTGCATGCATAATTGCACGGAAATCACACGCTGTGTTAAGATTTGAGGCATTTAGTTAAAAACGGAAAACATGGGGCAGAGGTTTATCGTTGGCATCCAGGGAGTGTGCATGTGTGCAGTTCGGCATTGACCGGGCCATTAGCTGCGCACGCACGCACGCACGCACGCACGCACGCACGCACGCACGCACGCACGCACGCACGCACGCACGCACAGGATTACCAGCCAATTAAGGTGCCTAGACGGCTACGCCAGCCGCCCGGGCTGACTGAACTAACTCTGCAAGCTACTTGATCATCTCAAGAATCAAAAGTTTTAATATTGTCTTATCTTACTTACAGTATACGAGTACAAGCAGTCAAATGTTGTAGGGACTTGTTCTGGAAAACTTTACTTGAGTAAAAGTATTGGCATCAAAACCAAGATCATGCAAACCCGGCCATGTCCAAGGGTCCTTGACTACCAGGGGCCACTAGGGGCCACATAGCTTAATATTCCCTTACTCCACCTCAGGAACGTATACTAGCCAAACTTCGGCCCACCCTTACACTCTCTCTGAGTCCTTTGTCTCCTCCAGGCTGGATTACTGCAATGCACTTCTCATCCCTAGCAAGAGCCTCCAAAAGCTCCAACACATTCAGAACAGCACTAGGATCCTGATGAGTGTGTAAATATGTGCATATCAATCCATACTCATACACGGTTACTGTGGTTACTGCGTCTATACATCATCATCATGATAAAAATCATGCTCACTTCACACGGGAAATGTGATTTTCGAGTGGCTTTGTGTATACCCAAGAAATGTTGGTATATGCGTGATATGAGGACAGTGGAATTAAACTCAAGAGGCTTGTTCTTCAATTCCAGATGTATACTACAAGCTTAATTATACAGCAGAAGAGAATCAGACACCTGCACAAACTGCAATAGTGCCTGCAGAAATGGGCTTTTTGAGGAAAACACCAGCGCACTCACACCGGAGAAAAACCTTTTAGTTGTGACAAAGGCCAGTCCGGTTCTCTGAAAGCACACGTGCGACAGCGCACACCGGAGAAAGACCTTTTAGCTGTGAGCAGTGTGACAAGAGTTTTGCTCGTTTAGATAACCTAGCGGCACACCGGTGCATTCACACGGGAGAGAAACCTTTTGGCTGTCCACAGTGTTACAAGCGAAGTCAATCTGGCTCTCTGACAAATCACCTGCGTGCCGTGTGCATAGAGAGGCCTTTTTACTGCACTTGGTGCAACAAAGATCCTGGACTGAAGCCGTGTGAACACTATCATCCAGAGGCGCTCATACATGCTATGCCCATAAATGGAATTCCCTGACGTCATGAATATGACCTTATAGCATTGACATAGACTGGCCTATAAGTACTATGATAACGGAGAGAATCCTAGTTGTAAGTCTGCCTAGCGGAAGAGTAACCTGTTACTATACTGTTAACATCCAGAGCCAACTATTCCCACCACCCGGTTCAGTCAGCGAGGTTCTAACGGAAGGTCAGCAGAGGAGTAGTTTCTTCACAAGCCAGGAGGTTCTGAAACAGAAAGGAGGAAGACAAAGAGGAGATGTTCCCAGAAGAAAGAGAAGGAGGCGTAGAGGCAGGACATGATGACAACCACGTGGAGACCAGGCTGTACGGCCGTCGTTTCGCCGTCCTGACGGTGTTCAGCCTGAACTCTCTGCTCAGCGCCTTCCAGTGGATCCAGTACGGCATCATCAACAACGTGTTCAGCCAATACTACGGCGTGAGCGGCGAGGCGGTGGACTGGCTGTCCATGGTCTACATGGTGGTCTACGTGCCGCTCGTCTTCCCCGCCGCGTGGATGCTGGACCGGAAGGGCCTGAGGCTGACGGTCGTGGCGGGCGCCGCATTCAACTGCCTGGGGGCGTGGCTGAAGTGCGCCAGCGTGCGGCCCGACCACGCGGGCTTCGCCGTGACGGCGGCCGCGCAGACGGTGTGCGCCCTGGCCCAGGTGTTCATGCTGGGCCTGCCATCTCGCGTGGCCTCCGTGTGGTTCGGCCCTGGCGAGGTGGCCACGGCCTGCGCCGCGGCTGTGCTGGGCAACCAGCTGGGCTCGGCCGTGGGCTTCCTGCTACCGCCCGTCCTGGTGCCCAGCAGCCCCGACGACCCGGCGACGACCGGACGCAACGTCGGAAACATGTTCTACGGCACCGCGGGGGTCGCCACTGGCCTCCTCGTCCTCACCCTCGCCTTCGTAAAGGACCGCCCCGCCATGCCGCCCAGTCGGGCTCAGGCAGTGCTGAGCCAAACCCATCCGGAGGTTTACTCCTACAAACGCTCCATGCTCAACCTCTTCCAAAACCAGGCCTTCGTCCTGCTGCTGCTCAGCTACGGCATCCTGACCGGCTCCTTCTACTCCGTCTCCACGCTGCTCAACCAGATGATCATGGCTCACTACCAGAACCAGGAGCTGAACGCCGGCCGCATCGGCCTGACCCTGGTGCTCTCCGGCATGGTGGGCTCGGTGCTTTGCGGCCTTTGGCTGGACCGCACCAAGATGTACAAGGCCACCCTGACGACGGTGTACGCCCTGTCACTCGTCAGCATGCTGGTGTTCACCTTCACCCTGGACCTGGACAACATCTACGTGGTCTTCGTCACGGCCGGTGCGCTGGGCTTCTTCATCACCGGCTACCTGCCTTTGGGCTTCGAGTATGGCGTGGAGATCACCTACCCCGAGGCCGAGGGAACGTCGTCCGGCCTGCTCAACGCCTCCGCTCAGATCTTCGGGGTGGCTTTCACTCTGGGCCAAGGCAGACTGACCACGGTCCATGGCCCTCTGGCGGGGAACCTGTTCCTGTGCGCCTGGATACTCTTGGGCCTGTTGCTGACGTGCTTCATCCGCTCGGAACTGAAGAGGAACAGCGTGAACGTCGAGGCAGACAGCGAGCAAACCAAGGGACAGTTTTTAAAATGGGAGTTTTTGGGAGTTTTTAAAAAAAGACATAGGAGCGCCACATAATTGTGGAAAATAAAAAAATCACCTTGTCCGACGGACAAATAACTTTTAATCCACAGAAGCGGACAAGCCTTAATGTCAAGCCCTTACTATACCTTTAAAATACTAAGGCCCACGCCTGACTCAGGCGTGGGCCCTGCATAGTGCATAGTCCCCTGGGACTCTGTCGAGTGCCTACTTGCTTGTTGCACACAAGTAGGCCTACTAGTGCGCAAGCAGAGCGCAAGTACTGTCGACCGCTACAAACTGTCAAATCTCAGCTTCTCTTTGAAAGAACGATTGAAATATTGAATTATTAGGTTTAGCTATTTGCTACGTACCTACTTTTTGCACGTAAAAAAGTAGTATTATGAAGTATATCGTAATAAAGATGTGGATTAAAGGACCCAATGCCTTCGATGGTGACGTATATCTCGATCAGTGTTGGGTGGATTAAAGGAAATGCCTCTATGTATATGTATATGTAATTTGTAAGTTGATTAGCGGTATACTGTGGTTACTTTTGATGCGTATGCACCGTCCCAGCATATGACGTCAGGGTATAACTGGTACAGCTAGCTCTCAATGATGACGTAATAAAGATGTGGATTAAAGGACCCAATGCCTTCAATGGTGACGTATATCTCGATCAATGTCGGGTAGATTACAGGAAATGCCTCTATGTATATGTATATGTAATTTGTAAGTTGATTAGTGGTATACTGTGGTTACTTTTGATGTGTATGCACCGTCCCAGCATATGACATCAGGGTATAACTGGCGTCATATGCTAGCTCTCAATGATGACGTAATAAAGATGTGGATTAAAGGTCCCAATGCCAGAGTGTAATTGGTTTTCGATGGGGACGTAATGACGATATGTTTTAGTGTCGGGAGGATTAGAGGTAATGCTCCTATACATGTATGTAGTCTGGCACCACTGCCGTATCAGGCACAAGTAGTCATTACGTCATTTGCTGGGACGGTGCATACGCATCGTCGGGCGAAACTAGTACTTGCGCGCTCTGCTTGCGCAAGTAATGACAGTGTGGGGAGAACAAGGATCCTTCCGCTGGCTGCAGGGGGCGGCAGGGAGACGTCCCTGTCGCTGCTCCACCACCCAGAGATGTTCCGGGATTAAAGGAGCGAAACATCTGTGAAGGGTGGCTCCCGGCTGATGACCCTGCAGCCGGCACCATGGCACCGTCGGAGGTGCGTCATGCAGAAATGCCCAGCAAGTCTTCTCACTTGTGCTTACATCTAAAATACTAAAATAGTGGTGCCCGCTTCATGGCCCAATGGTATGCATGCCAGTGTGTCGCATGTTCGAGTCCCGTTCATGACTACCTTTGCTGCATGTCTCTCCCCCTCCCTCTCTCCCTCTTCTTCTTCCCTGTCCGTCTTCACTGTAACTATCAATAAAGGCACAAAAGACAAAAACCTTAAAAAAACAAAAAAACAACTAAAATAGTAATATAATAGCAATGTAAACTAGAAAGGTGCAATTCTGGGAAATTGCAAGTGTGGTTGCAATTTCTCTCGAGCAGCTCGCTAAGTGCAGTATGACCCACATGACGTCACAGGTAACCAGATAAATTAATAAATTATATGAAAGAAAGAAAGAAAGAAGTCAGGCAATTACTGTAGTCTTTTAGAGCCTAAATAACCGGTTGCCAGCCAAGTCTATGGACTTTAATGTTTGTTTGATGACAAGTGATGACGTGCACTGTTGAGTTGAGACAGTTTATTGTCTGGTTGTTAGTGCTTCCCATTAAAACTTTATCAAAGCTTCCTGTTGTCATGCTCACGAAACGGAATAATAAATCCCCATCTTGGAGATAAAAGAGAGAGAGACATGTCTGGCTGAGATTCAGTGGTTTCATCATGTGTTCAACAGCACGCTACCTGAATTACTCACCAACTCCTCACATCAAGGCCAAAAAGCAGATTTGTCTGTCAAATGCTGAGGTTTGACTCTCTCGCATTCCCTCTTCAGGGAGGTCATTAAAATGGTAAGGTGTAAATTTATATAGCATGCTTTGCATATAGTTTGTGCATTACATTCACACTGCAATTCACACACACATTGTCATACACTGATGGCAGAGGAAACCATGCAAGGCACCTACCTGCACATCGGGAGCCATTCCATTGTCTTGCTCAAGGACACTTCGACACTAACTCTTGGGGAGCCTGGGATCGAGCCGGCCACTCTACCCCTGAGCCACTTCCCGGCCACATTACTAGTCAATACTATAGGCTACTGTTGTACTGTACTACAAACCTACAGGCAAAAGTGGACAGTAACAAAGTACATTTACTTTTTTTTTGAGTACCTGTAATTTCCTTGGGCATTTGTATTTTTTTATTCTTGACTTTCACTCCACTACATTTCAAATATGGTATTGTATTGTACTTTTGACTGTTGAATGCAATGCATCATCCCTCACAGGGACTGACAGGCCCCAGTGCTGACTGCTGAGGGCCTGTGAAGTGAAAATGATTCCCCACCAATTTCACAGACAGACATATTTCTCATTAGATCAACAGCAGACAGATAGGCACGGTGAGCAGTCTAATTCATTATATCGTTGTTTTTTTAAAACTATTATATTTTCTCAAACAACAGAGACAACTCACTCACTATAAAGAGCTTTAATCAGAGTTAGAAAACAGAAGGCAGTCCAGTTCCAAGACCTGTTTAGCGTTGGCTAGTGTTTTCAAAGTGCGGTTGGGTTCTGGGAGTCACATGACATACTGTAGTGGAGAACGTACGATGCTTGTACATTCTTGTAGTGTACAATGTTTTCCCTTGTTAGCCATGTAGCAGAAATTCAATTATATCAAGGATTGAAACATACAAAGAGTGAGAGTATAACAGCAACAGCTGGTCAAAATTGAGCAAATCACACTTCAGACATTCACTAAAACATTGACCGGTTCTTTGGCCATGTAATGGGGCAATAACAACAGATACAACTCCCCAATAATGCTACATAGACTTTCTTGACAGTCCAGTGCAACATAAAAAATACTTTTCTATGCAAACGTTGTTTATGTATGTCATGTTGTGTATAGATGAGTTTTCTACTTCTAAAAAAAGATATGGTCTAAAAAGACATAATGTACTGTATATAACATTCAATGTGTAAAAAATACAATTCTAAAGCGGATATAATTGCCAATAGTTTGTCATGTACAGTAGTTATAAAAGGACTATCCAATTTCTTATGGAAGACTGCTTAAACATTTTGTATGGGTTAAGATTTCATCGATTTCACGTTTCTTGCCTGCCGTTGTAGACATCGGTGCATAGCACACAAATACATTTCATTTTACAGTCCAAAAAATAAAAAGGTCTTTGGTGAACATGTAAACATTTGCAACAGGATACAATAAGGCCTTAAAGTCACAGTGCCAAATGATGATTCTTTTCTTTTGATAAAAATGTTAAGTTGTATTAGGAGAAGCAATACAATTATGACAATAGGTGTCTAACAATACAATTCTAAATAGTTGTCAGAGAGCCTGCATTGCATAGTACAGACAGGTGACAGGTTGACAACCCCAAATAAAAGGAATGGATAAACTTAACTAATGCATCCTACGTGAGCACAGTTGACCTCAATGTTGGATCAAGATTACAAGATGAAAAGATTTAAGTGACTGTAAAAGGTTTGTTATTGAGGCACAGATGGCAGGAGCTTCACTGTTCAGCTGGCTTACAGCTGGCTAGTGTTTCAACTGAAGCAATCTGGGAACCCATCAGCAAAAAAAAGGATGTATAACAGGATGTTGACCGGTTTGGCCCGGCCTCAGCCCTACACTTACTGTCATTCCCCCTATCAACAGTCTATACACATTCTGAATGGCCTTGCTGACAGGTTCGGTAGCACAGCACAGAATCTGTTCTCGAGAGATTACAACTGAAGTGACATCTACATTTGATTACCTTCTTAGCAAATATTCTCTTGATGACTTTTTTGGTTAAACAATCGAGAATCACTTTTTAATAATCGACCCAAAACATGTGGGGGTCGCTCTTATCGTCATACATCACATTCTGTGCTCAGCCAATCAAATCGCAATGGGTTATACACAGACACACAAAGCTGCGCATAGGAGGGGCTAGCACCCCTCAAAAACTGTGAATTTAGCTGATTCACACGTGCGTTATGACTAAGCTTGTAGATTATCCATTTTTGTTTTCACTACTTTTCCGTGGGGGGGGGGGGGGGGGGGGTAGAAAAGTTATCAAGGATTTGCCATTTAGTTCGATTAACTGTCACACTATGCGAAACACTTCAGTGAATAGAAATTGGTAGAAATGTCACATTTGGTGACTGTGATGAAAGAGGAAAATCAGAACTCTCCCTGAGGAGACTGAGAATGGCAAAGCAGAACGTGATCAGACTGGATCAAGAACCATGAGTCAACAACTAGAGGTGTTATTATAGTAGGGCTTCACTTGCAGACAGTGCAGAAACCCCTCGGTTTTAACAGACACATTTGAAAATTCATATTCCTGCCATGGTTTGGGTCCACTTATCAAGATATTCGGAGTGATCAGCTTTATCTTATGATGACATTTCCAGGATGATCCACCCACTAGGCACGAGGTGTCACTCATTGGTTTGATGAGTATAAACATGATGTGAATCATATGCTATAACCTTCACAGTCACCAGACCTCAACCCAGGGAGTTTTTGGACCGATGTTTTAGACAGCACTCTCCACCGGCATCATCAAAACATCAAATGAGGGATTATCTCTTTTGTTATAATGGTGTTTGAACCCTCCAGTGGAGTTCCAGAGACTGACACAACATAATATACCAAGCTTCTGGTGGCATGTAGTGGTGCCAACACCTTTTACTACTATTACTAAAAGACACTTTGTTGTTTTCTTTCATTTGTCACTTGTCTGTACTTCACTCCAGTGAATTCCCTCCGGAGGAAAAAAGATTGAGGGTATCCAGTGTGAGAGAAAGAAAGAGATTGTTGCAGTGCGAATTACAACAGAATAATTACCGGTACGGTAATTAATGTCCCATATTATTAAAAAAATAGACCTAATGTATACATGCAAAAACAATTTGCCAGGTGGAGAAGGGGTAAAGTTCCTGCCACCAATAATGGAGTTTTATTCCTCCACAGTGCCTCTGGCTACTGAGCACTCCGACCAACACAACTGACCGTGTTTGCAGATGGGAAGCTGGAAGGGGACTGCGTTCTCTGTCGCTGCACTAGAAACTTCTAGTTTGGTCGGGGCACCTGTTCAACAAGGAGTGGAACCATGAGGAATAGCACACTCCTCCACATGCGCAGCACCCTCCTGTTGAATCTCCTTTGGGAAAGAAGCGCCTTGCGACTCTAGTGTGTATCACGGGAGACATGTGGTTGTCTATAGCCCCCTCACACTAAACAGTATGGGTTAGCTGGGATAGGGACTATAATATACATGGGGGCAATTGGCAATGACAAATATTTGGGACTAAAACAACAAAAACAGCTTATTTAAGGAAAAAGGAAATGGTGTTATTTTTTTCTCCCTCAGTAAAAAAAGGAAAGGAAAAAAAGCATGATTTAGGACAAAAAGACTTCAGCTGGATACATGCAGATTAAGAGGGCTACAGGTATGGTTTTATCAGTGTCTGCTCTCTCTACAGACACAAGACACGGGTATAGAGGACACAGTGTCATCCCCAACCCCCCTCTCCATGAAAAACAATCAAAATATGTCCTCTAGCAAAGAATTATAGGCATTATAAATGAGCAACAGATGCATCACTCTCCAGGGAGTGTAATAGACTTCAGGGTCCCTCCGTCTTCTCTTCCACCCTCTCCTCTGTCTGTCTGTCTGTCTGTCTGTCTGTCCATCCATAGTCCACAGGGAGCTGCTCTACCACTGCTCCCAGCTGAAGTCATCCCCACCACCGAACACGACAAAGAAGCCGAGGATGGTGAGAAAGATGACCGTGTTTCCTGCCATCACCAGACCACACGCGCCCCACTCGATCTGGAAAAGAGACATCATATTATAGGTTGTAGCACTAGCGCCTCCCAGTGGCTCTTTAGACAAAGACGTTACAGAGATTCAGAGAGACCCCAATTGATCCCTGCAGGGGAAATTCAGTTGTCAATGGCAGTACAGCAGCTACAGCTAAGGGTAGCAACAAAATACTAATAATTATGAATATACAAAAAAGGGTCAGCAAGGACAACACACTGGGACTAGGAAAGGAGTACCAGGTAGACACCAGGTATTCTACAGGAAAAAAAAGGGGGAAAAAAAGAAACGTCCTCCACACTTGACTAGTGTATTTCAGAAAAATACACCACTACTACTACTAATAATAACTATATGTATATGGACATTATATAACCCCCAATTAATTAGACCAAAAGCAACAGTTATTGCGTACATAGGCAGGTTCAGGGTAGGTAGGCAGCGAGCGTACTTGTCTCCCCTCAATTTGTTTGTAATTAAATAAATCCGAGACAAATGAACACACATTACAAGAAAGAACAGACAATATTTAATTTCTTAACAAGGAAAGGGAGAACTCACAATAGCCTTGCGGGCTAGGACAACCGGAAGGCCGAAACTTGATACCACAATTCCAGTGGTGAAGAAATATGCCAGCTCCCTACACGCATTGCTGGCAGCATCCGTGTCATCGCTGAGTCTTCTGGCAATGAATGTCGGGATGGGGCTCAACACGTAGAAGATGAGAACAAACAGTGGCCAATATTTCCTAAGAAAAGCCAGAGTCAGTAAGTAAGGACTAAAGTCTGAACATTTGAAGTGCAAGACTGCATATAAGGATTGGAAATGTATGCCTTTAGAGCTCATGCCTTTTGTCTACCGTTTGTGTTGTTCAGACTCAGGGATAAAGTTTAAAACTTGTGCAACTCCTCTTCTCCCATGCTAATTGATCAGGAGTCAATAAGGGAATCCATAAAGAATCAGACTGATATAAGCATGCTAATGACATTGGTATCAATAAAATCGCATCAATCCCATCCCTAACAGCATAATGGTAGGAGTCATGAAGTTATTCTGTCAGCCTATCACATACAGTAAACTCACTGGTAACAAGTTACAACGTCTGTTAGCTGCTTGTAGATTCAAAACATTTTGAAAACAAAATTTTCTCTTATGGGTCACCTGCAAAACATTTTCAGGTAGGGGTCTGCAGCCCGCCTAGCCTAGTACATCATTTGGGGGTCCTCCTCGGCTTGACATGAAAATGTTTGAGAACCACATTCAGTACAGCACTGGTTGAAGGTTCTCAACCTTTTCAGGCTGTGAACCCCAATATAATCATATTCGAAATGGGGACCCCCCCCCACCCTGAAAAGCACTTGGAGTTGAGGCATTTAGTTTGACTGATAAATATAGTGAAACTAGCAGATCTACCAACTCACAACGCCTCACGTTGCAAGGCATTATTAGTCGCAATTTGCAACTCTAGATATTTTTATAATGGGATGAATCTAGAGTAGCAATACGCTCCATTGACTCCCCACTCATCCAAATTGCAACTCTATGTGGGGGTCCCCGGAACTTCCGGACCCGCAGAAACGTGCCCAGGGGGGGTATGTGGGGGGTATGTGTGTGTTAGGCTACACAACAGTGACACTTGGTTTTGAAAACCAACCAAATGCAATTTCCTTGCTCAGACCCATGTACCCAGCCAGCCAGCCAGGCAGCCAGCCAGGCAGGCACACACAAAGCTACTTAAGGGGTTGCACCACTTCAAAATCCACCGTAGACATGTTGTGAGCTACTTTCTGTCAAGACATTCTGTGCAGGTGATTATCTTTCTAAGTGTTGGAGTTTGGAAGCACTCGTTTTTATCAACGGTCGCGCTTATGTGCGAATTCGAAACAGGTGGTACGCAGGGCCGTTCAGTGACTTCGACGAGTACTTCCAAACTCCAACACACGCAATTTGGATGAGTGGGGAGTCAATGGAGGGTATTGCAACTCTAGATTCATCCCATAATAAAAAAATCACACCTGTGTGAACCGAGCGGTGCAACTATACATTTATTAGGCTTACCATACGTCCTCTTTTGCCCGGACAAGTCCTCTTTTGGGGGGCTGTCCGGGGGGGTTTTATAAATTCCTTCAAATGTCCGGGGTTTTACACGCATCTGTACACTCAGACCATTCAGACCAAAGTGTATTACAATGCACGTTCAATGGTTCGTAGTGGAAAAACACTGTGGGAGGCGGACTTTCAGCCCGAACCCCTGAATGTGTATTATTCATAACTGCATGCGCGCTGACAGCACTGGTCCCGATAGCAGATCAGAGAAAGGCTCGCTGCTGCTCCGCTGTTGCAGCGCTGCATAGACTGTTGTCTCTTGCTCTCCGTGAGGAAAGCTTGAATTGCAAAAGAACTATCTCATCATTGACATGCAGAAAAAGTATGCTACTGTTTTCTTACCTATGTGACCAATGAGAAGCAGATTGTATTGTCTGCAAAGGAACTATGTGTCTGTCACAAATAAAAGTTTTCCTGCAAGCCCATGTCAACAACACAGACATGGCAGCTGTGCGCGAGGTGAGTCCTTCTGCAAATTAAATTGACCCAATATTATTTTGTACAACCAAGCAAAGCATAAGATAATATGATGGTTTGGAGAATAGGCTGGTCTCTCTTTTTATAAGAGAAGCCATTGCATACAGGTTCTCAAACCTTTTAATTTCAAGGACCCCCATAACTGAGAGTAAAACTTCATTCCAGATTCCATTTGTACAGTATCAGAGTTAAAAGTTATTAAACTAATTAAAGGGTCCATTTGGTTCCATTTGTACTAGTTAAACTCTCAGAGTTACAGACCTGTAAGGGTCCATTTGGTTCCATTTGTACTCTCTCAGAGTTACAGACCTGTAAGGGTCCATTTGGTTCCATTTGTACACTCAGAGTTACAGACCTGTAAGGGTCCATTTGGGTCCATGTGTTACACTCTCAGAGTTAGACCTATAATGGGTCCATTTGGAACCCCTTCAAGGAACCATGAGGGTCCCTGGATCACACCTTTGAGAGCCACTGTAATATAGAGCATATTTGATTAAATTTAGGAGCATACCATTTGTTTTTGTTATAGATTATTTTGACATGTTATAGATTATTTTAACCCTAACCCAAACAGAACCGCGCACGCACGACACATGCACACGCACGACGCGCACGTGCACATGCACGCGCACATGCACGCGCGCATGTGTCCTCTTTTTGGTCATTCAGAATATGGTAACCCTACATTTATTGTTATAGTTACTGTACTCTGCTGTGCTCTGTACCGTACTGTATTGTAGTATACTGTGTGGGGGTCCCCGGAACATCCAGACGTGCCCATGAGTGCCGGCCCGGTTCCGGCGAGCCGCCCAACACGGTCGAGAAATGATGGATTTACCATGTGGGGATTCCCGGAACATCCAGCCCCCCAGGAACGCGCCCAGGGGGGTGGTCCGGTTCCGGCGAGCTGCCGCACGTCCGAAACGGTCGAGAAATTACAGAGTTACCATGTGGGGGTCCCCAGGGGGGTCCCGGAACATCCAGAGCCCCAGGAACGACCCAGGGCTCGTACTGTAGTGTACTCTGTGCCACTTTACTCTGTGCTGTACTCTACTGGCCAGTTTAGGTGTTGCAGCTTTCCGTGCTCGGACATACGGACGGACGGAGCGGATCGAGGCACCGCTCCAAAATCTAGAGTTGCAATTTGCGGCTAAGGCATTATAAGCTTGTAGCTATTATCACATTTTCCTCTTATGTTATTTGATAATTTGGCCAATGTTTGACCAGTTTTGATATTATCTAGTTTGTTGATCACTTTTGATATCTTAATAATGGTCTTTTTTATTTTTTAAGGTAAGTTAGGTAAGGTAAAGGTACTCTTAAGTCCCTACATCCATTGTCATCTTGTCCGGGACACCCCCAAAATCATCACAGGTTGAGAATCACATACAGTACATACCCGTACTGGTCCAATGCACAGCCCAGCAGAAGGAAGGTCAGCCCGATGGCACCACTAAACGACAAGCCAACTAGTGCTGAAAGGCAAACCGAAAACGTAGAAGTCATTCTATTGCATGGCCGACATACAATGACACGTTACTATGTCGACATGAATGTAAACATAGGATGGGGCACCGCGATAACCTGTTGGTATACTGTTATTACGCATTCAAAGACAGAATGACATCATCAATGATTCAAGACCAATTTTGACAAGGTTATGTTAAAACAACTTTACCAATACGTGTACACGTTTAAGAAACTCAAAGAAGTGTCGCGAACAAAAAGGAGCCTTGGAAAATGTAACTTACGATAAACAAGCTGTCGTGACTCTTGATCATGGTGATAATCAAAGTTAGTAAATTACAAGTAACTCCCTTAATTACCTTTCACGCCCGCCATTGTATAAAGATGTGCTTTTTCAGCTTCTCTCCTTTTCTTTCGTGTTGTTTATTGTGCTCCTTTCTTTCTTTCGTCTAACGCCGTACCACTTCCTCCTTTCCAGTGTTTTTTGTCTCTCTTTTCTGATCATCAGCTGACCTTCTTAAAGGTACAGTGACTGTCACTGAAAGTTCCTGACCTTAGAGGGACTCAGCTGATGCTCAACAATTAAGTTCAACAACTATTGATAGTTCTCATCTCAACCCATTACATTTCAATGACCCAGGTCAAGGCCAAGTGTATGTCCCAAACTGGGCAATTAATTAAAAAACTCTCAAAAACACTTATAGAGTTTTTTTTAAATATTTAACTGTACAGTACACTACACACAGTAAAACATACATAAACAAGAACAGACATACGTATAATAATGATAACAAGATCCAGGTGGTATTACATTTTAAATATAAAGTGCAACTACAACCAAAGTGCAACCACAAGTGTGACTATTAACCATCCTCACCACCCACCCCTGAAACTAAACAGCAGCTATACCTCCTCCTGCTTCCCTTGTTGGTGGCACGATTGTATGAATGAGAATTTGTACCAGTTTGATTCATTGATTGGTTCATTTGGTTCCTAATGAGGTTAGGGCCTATACTTACCCATACAAGTGACCCTAATTATGTATCAGTCAGCTGGGAAGTGGGAACCATAGGGGTGGGAAGTGGGAACCCACTGGAACCCCCAGTTTACCGGCCCTCACGCTAAGAAGTAGCCTCCTAGCCAAGTTGATATTTGCACAAGCAGTAATCCATCTGTACTATATGGTCGCAAAGCATATTTACATTACAGTTTACACATACTGCATTACACCTTTGAGACATAATATAAAGGGGAATAATGTATGCAAATTGCATATAGCACATTGAAATAGGCCTAAAGGCTTTAAAGCTATTCATTCATTCTCTCTCTCTCTCTCTCTCTCTCACGCACGCACGCACGCACGCACACACACACACACACACACACACACAATAATGATATTTAATTAAATCCAAGAATTGTAGTATGTCTAAGACTTTAAAACACCTTCTTCTTCAACCTCACTTAACTTAAGTGTGTTGTGTCATATTTCTGCTAGGTCATTCCCTCTCTATTTCCTTGTGTGGTTGAGAGGATTTATTGGGGAGATTAAACTGGTTGGGGCATAATAATAATATACAAAGCTTCAAAGCATGCAAGTTCACAATTAGTTGGAATCAACATGTGAAATGTTATTGGTGGTGTTGATGTTGAACATGCAAATAATTGCCTGGGTGCTGTCTCCACTCACGCTGTTTTTGTTTGTCTTAAATTGGAAAAACCTTGCCCTGTTATGTAGCCTATCTGTTATTTGCAATGTGTTGCAGTGGCTTTTATTTTATTTGTGGCCCTCTCAGATTGGTCTACAGCAGCATTTCCCCAACAATCTGACAACCCCTTACATTTAGTCTTATACCTGTAAATTGTTGTGCAATGCCACAAACTGATACAAAGCACCCCCCCCCCCCCCCCACCCCTTTTCCCCCTCACTGTATATGTTTCTTTTCCCTTTTTACCTCCATTATGATGAATTCCTGTTCTGTTCTTTGTCTATATAGAAGTGTCTATTTGTACGTCTCTAAATGTTTTTGATAAATTGAACATGGTGGACCCTATTGGAAACAAGTGTAATGCTTAATTGGGTCGTCCACTCACAGTTAACAGCCTTTGTATTGAGTTTGTGCTTGAAATGTACTGTAATTCTGCAAACTGTTAATAAATATTTCAATCAATCAATCAAAAAACACGTACAGTATAAGCCCTATAAAAGAAACAACCAGCAAAAATAGATGATCTACACGCTGTGTTGTGTAGGCAAGTTCTGTACAAATAAAAGTACAAACGTGTTGAGCTTATCCTTTTTTTTTGTTGCTGCATTGTCATTACCAGATATTAACTTTTGAGTATTGATTTCATCCAACTTAGACCATCGATTGTTCCCTATAGATGAGGAGCTACTTGGATTTCTGGATCATACAAATACTGTACTGTAGCAGCAGGACAGGGAGCACAGAATACTGTACTGTAGCAGCAGGACAGGGAGCACAGAATACTGTACTGTAGCAGCAGGGCAGGGAGCACAGAATACTGTACTGTAGCAGGACAGGGAGCACAGAATACTGTACTGTAGCAGGGCAGGGAGCACAGAATACTGTACTGTAGCAGGGCAGGGAGCACAGAATACTGTACTGTAGCAGCAGGGCAGGGAGCACAGAATACTGTACTGTATCAGGGCAGGGAGCACAGAATACTGTACTGTAGCAGGACAGGGAGCACAGAATACTGTACTGTAGCAGCAGGGCAGGGAGCACAGAATACTGTACTGTAGCAGGGCAGGGAGCACAGAATACTGTACTGTAGCAGGACAGGGAGCACAGAATACTGTACTGTAGCAGGACAGGGAGCACAGAATACTGTAATGTAGCAGGGCAGGGAGCACTGTGGCTCAAGAGGTAGAGCAGGTCGTCCAATGATCCATGGGTCGGCGGTTCGAATCCCGGCTCCTCCTGGCTACATGTCGAAGTGTCCTTGGGCAAGACACTGAA
This sequence comes from Electrona antarctica, assembly GCF_951216825.1. NCBI lineage: Eukaryota > Metazoa > Chordata > Actinopteri > Myctophiformes > Myctophidae > Electrona > Electrona antarctica. The sequence continues at coordinate 16,715,600 of NC_136800.1, read as the reverse complement.
CCCCAAATTGCTCCCGATGTGCTGGTTGGTACCTTGCATGGCTTCCGCAGCAATCGGTGTATGAATGTGTGTGTGAATGGGTGAATGTAATGCACAATCTATGTAAAGCGCCTTGGATAAAGGCGCTATATAAATGCACCATTTACCATTTACCATTTACAGAATACTGTACTGTAGCAGGGCAGGGAGCACAGCATCTTTAAATGAGCTTTTCGACCGGACCTTATTTTAATTGATGAAAACTGCAATCCGTAACATATTCTATCATACAGATTAATTAAGACAACATTTTAGTCACAATAAAGAAAAGTTACGTATGTGGGCGTGTGTGCGTGCGACCGTGCGTGCGTCCGTGCGTGCGTGCGTGAATCAAACAGCAGTTTGAGAGCTGAGGTTGAGATACTGTACTGTAGCAGCAGGACAGGGAGCACAGAATACTGTACTGTAGCAGCAGGGCAGGGAGCACAGAATACTGTACTGTAGCAGGACAGGGAGCACAGAATACTGTACTGTAGCAGGGCAGGGAGCACAGAATACTGTACTGTAGCAGGGCAGGGAGCACAGAATACTGTACTGTAGCAGCAGGGCAGGGAGCACAGAATACTGTACTGTATCAGGGCAGGGAGCACAGAATACTGTACTGTAGCAGGACAGGGAGCACAGAATACTGTACTGTAGCAGCAGGGCAGGGAGCACAGAATACTGTACTGTAGCAGGGCAGGGAGCACAGAATACTGTACTGTAGCAGGACAGGGAGCACAGAATACTGTACTGTAGCAGGACAGGGAGCACAGAATACTGTAATGTAGCAGGGCAGGGAGCACAGCATCTTTAAATGAGCTTTTCGACCGGACCTTATTTTAATTGATGAAAACTGCAATCCGTAACATATTCTATCATACAGATTAATTAAGACAACATTTTAGTCACAATAAAGAAAAGTTACGTATGTGGGCGTGTGTGCGTGCGACCGTGCGTGCGTCCGTGCGTGCGTGCGTGAATCAAACAGCAGTTTGAGAGCTGAGGTCAGTATATCGAGGAGAACTTATGGAGGCATGCTGAATGCTTGAAGGCATACTCATACTCAGGCATGCCCAGAAGTATTACTATAGAGACCTCACTGTCACAGTGAGGTCTCTATAGTATGACTTGTTCAATTCCAAACTCGAGTTTCACTTGATTTCACAGAGGTTTGTGCAGTGCATTTTATTAAATCTGAGACAATTAAATTGCTACACATTTGGCACATTTTGTTAGGAAATATCAAAATGATATCATGTTTAGCGTTTGTGTGGCTGCAATTAATTGAATATATTGATATAATCCATTATAAAAAATGATTGATTGATTGATTGATTGATTGATTGATTGATTGATTGATTAATAATAAACCCCAATTTTGGGCATGCCATTGTAGGTGCAAAGTTTCAAAAGGTCTGTCAAAAAACATGTTGCGAGCTTGAGTTTCTAAGTAAATCGAAAGAAGAATTGCTAATAAAATAATTGATAGTTGCAGTCCTATTTCAAAGTATCTCCATAATACTATGAAGTCATTGCTATGACCTACAAGATACAGTATACAATTTAGTTGTGTACATGTTGCCTAATATGACAAACAAAACAAAAACTCATGAACCAGACCTCAACACAATAAGCAGATGTTTATTGTGGTACATACAGTGAATGGGGTTCACAAACTTTTCAGGCCGCGACCCCCCCAAAAGGGACCCCTCACCCTGACAAGCAATTGGAATTGTAGGCATTACATTTTAGTTCGACTCGGTTCCACAGATACATGTGAACATAGCCGAACTACAAGCTCACAACGCCTCGCACTGCGAGACGTTGTGAGCATGTAGATCGGCTATTTTCGTATTGTTTGCCTCTGTCTTATGTAATATTAGACAATTTGGCAAATCTTTTAAATGTTTTTTTGTGGCTTTCGTCTTTATTTTATACTTTTTTATAGAGGGATAGACAGTAGGCTGACAGGAAACGGGGAGAGAGATGGGGGGGCGACACACAGCAAAGGCCGTCGAGATCGGGAGCCGAACCCGCGGCACACTGCCAGACCGGACTACCAGCCAAGGTGCCCGGACCTCCGAGCCACGGCCCAGGCCAATTTGGTATTAAAAAGGTCTTAAAGGTCATGAAATTATCACTTAAAATGTGCAGATACCCTGTATACACTTACACTGTATGTTGGTTTGTGTACTGTTGAAGCTATCATCTAATCATCTGGAGACCCCCCCAAAACAATTGGGGACCCCCAGTTTGGGAACCAGTGGTCTACATTGTCCTGCACTGCAAACTACAGGTTGTCGATTTGAATATCGTTGTGCCTTTTCACAGGGATGAGGGAGAAATGGACAGAAGAGTTGGGAATCTTGGGATGTTGGAGTGAAATCTAGGTGCAAATAAAAGCTCATGTGATGACTGAGGGTCCTGTTCGACCCGTCCTGGCGTGAAGCTGAGAGATCTTCAGAGCGATGGTCGCCAGGGGTGCCAGCATCACCTGTTCCAAACACAGACGCAACACTGTGCTTAGACATTCACAGAGGTGGGGCCAAGCAGAGGTGGAAAGTCACTAAGTACATTTGCTTGAGTACTGTACAATATTATTGTACATATTTGAGGTACTTTTACTTTGCTTGAGTATTTTTTAATACTTTATACTTCTTCTCCATTACATCTCAGAGGCAAACATTGTACTTTTTACTCCACTACAATTTTTCAACAGCTTTACATTATATTATACATCTGCTATTCAAATTTATCGGCTGTCCGGCTATTAAAGATAGCTGATTTACAAGTTGACGACGTGGCGTGATACGATGATCAAATTCTTTGACTAATTCTGTATGTTTTTGAAAATATTGTGAAATGAGATATTCTGCATAATGAGTACTTTTACTTTGCCACTTATTTTGATGACAGAACTTTTGTACTTTTACTCAAGTAAATTTCTGAATATAGAGTATAGAGACTATATTGTGATTTATTTATTTATTTAGTGTATACAAATGGAACCAAACAGACCCTTAAATGGAACCAAATGGATCCATTTGGTTTCGTTTGTACACTCTCAGAGCTATGGGGGTCTGTGGCCTAATGCGCACCAAACTCCATGAAATGAAAAGGTTTGAGAACCATGCACTGAGTTAGTCTAGAGTCTAGACACTACCTGTGTGTCTTGGGAGATGTCGTCCTTCTCGTAGCTGTCGATGTAGATCCGAACAGTTGCCCCGACGCTTCCTGTCCCACTGAGTCTGTAGATGATCCGAGATCCATCTGTGAAGATTATCCGAAGGCCCTACAGTAAAATAATAAAACACATAAGACAATGAAAACATTGTTTCAGAGCAAGTTCCTCCTTCAGTGTACAATATAAGACTGTCAACTAGCACGGATTAGAAGAATTGACAGATGAAACCAGAAGCGCCTTTGTTAACCACTTGAACCTAGGGCATTAAGCAACTAAACTAGTCGACTAGTAAATCCACTAGTCGACCTTGTTGGTACTAGTTGACTAGTTGATAAGAAAAAGGAAAAAAATGGTTTATTTTTTTTATTTTTTATTTTTTCCCCGATTTTGTAGGCCTCAAGATCAGGTAGATTATAGTTATAGTCACCATGTACACAGTTTTTCACCATGTACAAATATTTATTTATTTATTTATTTATTTATTTTATTTTTTTTACATAATAGGTAGTTAAACAACTAGTCGACTAGTCGACTAGTAAACTAGGCAACTAGTCAACTAGTAAAAATGACTAGAAGTGAATGCCCTACAGTGAACCCCAGCATTCCTATTCTTGGGGAAACTAAATATCCGTCCGTCCGTCCGTCCGTCCCATACCTGGTTCCTTGAGATGGTGCTGTCCACTGGGTCTGTGTATTCAAAATTGTCTGCTTTCTCCACCTGGTAGATTTTGTCGCCCACGGCAAACCTCTGTCCTGCAAAGGACTTGTCCACTATTGTGTTTTCCAAGTATTCCATCATCTCGAAGGCTGCGTCCAGGTCTACATCCTCGTAGTCATATCTTGGTTGGGGCGATGACATTGACAAAAATCACAACAGCATTAACATTGAAAATGTGTGCTGGACTTCTATGCCATCCAATGTGTCTTATATTATCATTTCTCATTAGAGTTTAGAGTATTACTTTTTTTTAATTGCTGAACTATTATGATAGCAGTCATAGCACCAACATTAAGTAAAGTAAATAATACTTGTGAATAGGCCCCAGTGCCAATACTATACTGACAGGCAAGGCAGTGTAATTGTTTTAACAATGTGCAACAGCATAGTTTGGCCACTAGATGTCAGCTAAATCCTCTTTTATGGCATGCCTTCAAATGCTTTAGCACTGTGTATGGAATCTGCTATACCAATAAAATGCATTGTCTTGACATATCTATCAAACTCTGTGTATTTGTGTGCGAAAAGCCTGGTGTAGCCCGGCCGTTAATCTGTGTGAACATACACACACACACACACGCACGCACGCGCACACACACACGCACACACACGCACACGCACACACACACACACACACACACACACACACACACACACACACACACACACACACACACACACACACACACACACACACACACACACACACACACACACACACACACGCTTGCCAGTGGAAATCATGTGTTGATCTGTTGGTTTGTAATCACAGTGTGAAAAAACTTGTTCCGAAGAATGTGACTTGTCTGGGACTATCTGTGGTCACTGGTCTGGTCTGTGGATGCAATACGGCCACCATATTGAATAACTTCCATTTCTGATTTTCTGCAGCAAGCCACATTTTATTTTATTTTTTCTCTCGAGTCTGTCTGTCTGTCTGTCTGTCTGTCTGTCTGTCTGTCTGTCTGTCTGTCTGTCTGTCTGTCTGTCAATCAGTCAGCTGGAGTAGCAGTGGTAAAACCTGTGAGCTGTTTTCAGAGCACGACACCTGCACATAACCAAGTCTAACTGAGGCTTAACAGGCCTGATGCTTTTAAATACCTGGTGTAGTAATTTCTGCCATATTTCAGCCAGTGGTCCTTCATAATATCCTCGACACTCTGCCGCCTAGTGGCCAGGATGGACAGCCATGCCAGCACGGCCCAAAGCCCATCATTTTCACGAATATGGTCTCCACCTGTCAGGGTGGTACAGGGGCAGAGTTTTAATCAAGATGATTGTAAAACCCTCCAGACAAATTATTGATTCAACTTAACATCACTCGTAATCAGTGTCAGACTAATTATATTGGGGAATTCAAGCCAAGAGAAGGCAATTTTCTGTGAACCCTCAAGTCCTCGACATCTATTAAAAAAAACTGCAGCAGAACTTCAATTCGTTTCAACTTTTAACTTACGTTTTATGTTTTAACTTAAGTATAGCCAAGAGATTTGACTCTCCCGCTTAAAGTAAGAGATATCAAGTTTTAAAATGATTTACGATTTCAAAGTGATTTCTGTAGTCCGCTTCACTCACTGAAGAGCTACCTGTGCCGAAACTCTCCTCTCCACACAAGGACAGTCGGCCAGCGTCCATTAGGCTCCCAAAGAACTTCCACCCAGTGGGAGTTTCATAGAGCTCTATTTTTGTTGCCTTGGCTACTCTACAGGAAATACACAGAAACAGCATTCAAAGAAGAGCTCAAAATATCAACACTAACAATGATAAAACAATGTCGTCTGAAACTGTAACATCTTCAAATGGACAACCTTGGACTACGTAGCATCTCTAAAGTCCATGTAACAGGCTATATGTCACTTCCTTCACAGGTGATCACAATGTTACAAATTAAGACTCCGTTCCATTCAGGTCAGGCCGCCATATTATCCAAGTCTCTCCACTATTAAAATAATCATAACTCGACAAATTCACAACTGATTTTCACGCTGTTTGGTTTGTTACAAATGTTAGACATGTAATTACAGTATATTAAGTACTAATTAACAGTAATGATTATCCCCAGTAATGGTCATTCCCACCTTGGACCTGTCAGCGTCTTTAAAGGGATATTTCACTTTTGGTCATTTTAACGTCTACTCTGTCTTATGTGAACACCCAGACAGTTTGGAAGTTACTTGATTCAGTAATTAGATATTTGATATTCATTTTAGCCCCCTTCCTATACAAACCCATTATAACTTAAAACTCAATTTTAACCATGATAGATTCATCAAAAATAATTATTTTGGAAACAAACCACCTCCAGCTCCAGCCCCCCCTCCTCCTCACAAAATCAAAAATAATTATAAAAAATAAATGACAGTAAATGACAAACCACGGCCCCTCACATTAGAAGGACAATATCAGTCAACAGAAAAAAGGTCGGGTGTTTTCGATGAATCTATCATGGTTAAAATGGAGTTTTAAGTTATAATGGGTTTGTATAGGGCAGCTAAAATGAATATCAAATATCTAAATACTGACTGAAGCAACTTAAAAACTGTCTGGGGTGTTCACATAAGACTGAGTGGACGATGAAATGATCAAAAGTTTTTTTGAAAGTGAAATATCCCCTTAAGTGGTTAACGAGTATCACTGGTAACACCTGTATACGGCTGCCATGAAAAAGGTCTATAGCAGGCAGCGACCCCCAACCTGTGGGCCGGGACCATGAGGATATTGCAAGTGGGCCCCTAAATAATTGGCACTAAGATTGTTTTGATAATATAACATTACTGTAAAAGAAAATGTAAAAATATATACCATTATGTAAAGAAAAAAATAAATGAATAAATAACAGCACTCCTTGTCGGCTTTGACAAATTGACAATAAGGTGAGATGACAGGCCGAGGCCTTACTTGTCTAAGGCTGCGCTGGTGGGCATGCTGCGAGCGAAACCTCTCACCCCCGTCTGCTGGAAGTAAGGGATGCAGAAGATATTGGCAGCGATCACAGCCACTGAGTCAGATGGGGTGACCAAGAAGCCATGCTTCCCCAGGATCATGTTTCGGTCCTAGAAAGCCAGGCAGACAGTGATCAGAAGGCCCGGGTTCAAGTCCAGTTCATGACCTTTGACCCTTTATATAGGATATTACTAAGTGTCCAACTGTCCATTGACCATTGTATCCAGACAGTTATAGGGACATGTTTAGTTTAGTGCGGGTTCTCTTTTCAGTTTAGTCTAGAGTAAATTAATTTTGTTAAATAAAACCGCAATCTATGTTGAAAGTGAATACAAAATAAATGAAATTAAAATAAAATCAGTATAACTAACACAACTTGTTGTATTTGGTCTTCAATTGCAACATTTAGATCCAATTTCCGGGTAGGACCAGTGCCACTATGGTTGACAAGAGTATTAAATGAAAGTCTCTATTGTAGCTCTACAGTAAAGATTTCAGCACTCATGTGAGGCCCCAGGTTCCAATCCCAGGTAGGACGTGACATTTATGGATGGCAGCTTTAAGCTTAAAAATGTAAAACTGTTTTTAAATGTTTTGTGCCTTTTACAGTTTTGATAAATAGAGCTTATCTGCACATACCCCGTCAGCATCAAACGCTGCACCAAAATCATATGGTCCCTCCCTCATGGCTTCAACCAGGTCTGCAGCGTAGATGAGGTTGGGGTCCGGGTGTAGGCCCCCAAAGTCCTCCATGGGGACACAGTTGACGGCAGAGTTAGCAGGGGAGCCCAGCTCCTCGCAAATGATCCTTCTCACATAGGGTCCCAAAACTGGGGAACAAAAGAGATCAGACAGAGATCTACATCGAGACCTTTCCTTGAAGAGGAAGAGAAACCTTTTTGTTTTGTTTTGGGGGTTTTCTTGACTTTGTTGATTGTCCGCAGTCAGTGTAAGGCAGGAAATAGGGAGAGTGAGTCGGGGAGTTGACATGCAGCAAAGGTCTGTCGGGCCGCTAATCGAACTGGGGACTCGCTGTCAGGCATCAGAGCCTGTGGTACGCGCCTTTAGGTTTTAATTGTGCACTCTCGTTTATAGAACAGCAGGCATATTCTGAATGCCTACATTGTAAATATGTACGGTACTGTATGTATGTATGTATGTATGTATGTATGTATGTATGTATGTATGTATGTATGTATGTATGTATGTATGTATGTATGTATGTATGTATGTATGTATGTAAAGTACAGTACATCCCCTGGACATGATGCTAGTATGTCGCAGGGACCTATCCCCAATCCAACCTGCTGAGTGCCAAGCAGGGAAGCATTGGGTACCCTGAGTCCCTGACACCTCAGTCTCAGGGTGGACACTTTATTCATATACCGGTAGTTGATGCCTCACTTCACTTCACTTTATCATGGCGTAATGAATATCATATGTGAATAGCAGAGGTCTCAAATGTCAATAATAACCCATCCATGTATCCATATCTTACCAGGAAATACTGCCAGGTTTGTTGCTGTTAGCTGTTTATATCCCATATCCCGGAGGGACTATGCTAGAATTGCAAGTTGGTTGTCTAACAACAGCAGAGCAACAGCTGATTGAATAGGATAAGTTTAGAATAAGTTAAATGCTATTTCAAAGGGGGAAATCCTGCTCAGCTAAAATACTATATGAATGGTGTATTCATGTTTACAATAAGAGAGAGCTGCCCTTTCTCAAACTACACACCTATAGTACATAGTTGCTTCATTCTCAACCTGAAACACCTGGTTACTTACTGTATCTACGGTAACTATCGGTAGCCAAAGATTGGAGAGGGAGACAGCGGCCTTACTCGACTCTGTCTTATTTTACCTTGAGACTGTCCTGCACCTGTTTACTAGATCGGATGTGCGTGTTCTACTTTTCACCTGTTTACTAGATGGGATGTGCGTGTTCTACTTTTCACCTGTTTACTAGATCGGATGTGCGTGTTCTACTTTTCACCTGTTTACTAGATCGGATGTGCGTGTTCTACTTTTCACCTGTTTACTAGATGGGATGTGCGTGTTCTACTTTACCTTGAGACTGTCCTGCACCTGTTTACTAGATGGGATGTGCGTGTTCTACTTTTCACCTGTTTACTAGATGGGATGTGCGTGTTCTACTTTACCTTGAGACTGTCCTGCACCTGTTTACTAGATGGGATGTGCGTGTTCTACTTTACCTTGAGACTGTCCTGCACCTGTTTACTAGATCGGATGTGCGTGTTCTACTTTTTGAAAGAGGTCAAGAAAAATGTGATCACATCACGAACAAGAGATCATGCTAACGTTACCAGAAATAACTTGATTGACAGCATGCAAAGAAGAGCCATAAACATACTGGTGTGGAATTGATGGCCTGCTAATCACCTAATCCCATGAGAGAGAGAGAGAGAGAGAGAGAGAGAGAGAGAGAGAGAGAGAGAGAGAGAGAGAGAGAGATACTGGTACATATGGTGGTGATATGAATGTTTGGTGTCTTGTTAGAATAAGGAACATGCCAAAATCTATACATGTCCAGACTCGACTTTCCACGGGGGGGGGGGGGATATTGTGTGTGTGTGTGTGTGTGTGTGTGTGTGTGTGTGTGTGTGTGTGCGTGTGCGTGTCGCATCTGGTTTCAGTGTTATCACACTAGGGGATACACTGAATTCAAACTGGGAACAGTTTGAATTCAGAAACCTCATCACTCCCTACGACGGCTTCTATTACCACATTCTCGTCTCAAAGACTTGGGTCATATACTGTAACAAACACTCGGGAATAGAACAGCTGAAAACCTTATTCGGTTTCTATATCACAATCTTCCCTCTTTATCGTTGCCATGAACGTTGCGTATCGAGCTTGAGTGGCATGGATTAGCACTTTTCCACTGGGTAAACACAACGTGTTTTCACCCTGACTTGACCTTCGCCTTTGACTTAGCAAAGATTCCCCACAAACAAGTGACGAATGTTTGCATCATGAACACCCACGACTTATCACCGCCACCTATAAAACAACACATTGTGACGTCTGGCTTTCTGGAAGGGATTGGAATTTCCTCGATTGCAAACAAGTGGATGTGTCCCGATGTCAAAGTGTTGTGAAAATGCAGTTGTTTATTAGGGGCTACAAATAGAATAACAAGACTGGTTCCTAATTCCTATAACTTGGTGGTTTCATGTGGCTTTGGGATTTCTTGCAGTCCACTCCTGTGTACGTGGCCCATCTATGACGTTTCTATGACATATGACTCCATATTTGGGCAAGGTTTCAGGCTGATTCGACCACCATTCCGTTCCCAAATTTGGACAATCAGAGCCCCATAGAGCACCGAAGTCAAAATGTATACATCCTAACTGGGATACGTTTTGTCCCATAGACATCTTTAATATCGGGCCACAAAAAACTGTGTTCCAAAAATAAACAAATGGGCACGGTGGTTTGACTCTGACGGCGAGAAATGCTAATGTTACCGCCGGCGAATTCATTCAAATTTCGTCAGAAACATACTGTATCAAATAGAGTGACTGACTATCGTAAACTATACAGAACCACGTCCCTGACAATATCGCCGGGACAGTAGTTTCTTTTTGGACCACAAAATTGGAGAGAAAATGAAAAGAAAATACTAAGGGATGAGAAAGCGACATCAGGACTTCGGTACTCTATATTTCAAAAAGTTTAGAAATTAGAAATTGTGTAGGATTCTACTGGCTCCAATTTTGTTGCAGCCTTTACCCGCAGCGCGGCCCGCAATTCAGCCGCTGCCCGAGAATAACGAATATAGGAGCTTTCTCTGTCCCTTAATGGTATTTTCCGTCACCCGCTATATCTTTTGCCGACACCGGTATTTGCGCCTAGAGGTGTGGTCATGGGCGTGTTGGCACGCTTTCCCCTAAATTGCTATTTTGGTCAAACACATTTGGGAAAGCGTGCATTTTAAAAGCACCCGTAAACCGTAGACATATGCCAAATTAGTTGCAGCGGCTGCGGCTATGAAGCAATATAGCACTAACGGTTAAGGGATCTCTTAAAGGGATCTCTTAAAGCCAAGACTGGTGATTGGTTAAATCTGCTTTAATTATTGCAACGCCCAAACCACACCTATGCATAATATAACGGGTAAGGTGTTTAAGATATTTAGACAGGTAACCAAAATACCAACTTTAGTGGGGGAACACCCTTTCCCCACTCCTAAAACCCCAAATAGTGGCTTTAGAGAGATGAGACAAAAATGGAGCCCGTACGTCTATAGTGAGTGTGCACATAATCTGGTGGTAATCTGGTGCTGGCACTGAGCTGTTTGCCAGATTAGTTTTGGACAGACAGACAGATACACCCTCTTATAGATAGCTACCTCTTTCAGACCACGCCAAAGAATCTCTGTATGAGATAAGCACTTCTGTTCAGGGAGTTTTCTTGGCAAGATGCACTGAATACATGAAGTAAAAGCTGTCCACACCAAGCACGATAACTGTCTCCTATAAATCACCACTGTCAGCGTTATGGTTGTGCTGTGGGCTCTGCCATCCACCTGAGCTAGAACCACCTTTTTTAAAGCCATACATTTATAGTAATAATAGTGATCATGTTGGTGTGGGCAGCCAAGTAAGACTATATATGGTCATACCAAAAGAAAAAATGGGACCCAGTGCCTCCCTGCTTGGCACTCGGCATCAAGGGTTGGATTGGGGTAAATCCCAGGCGACATACCAGGGGATGTACTTCATACTACATCAATCTACATCAATCTGCCTCACGCTACAGTACAGTTCTGTAGCGGCTACAGAAACGGGAGTTAGGCTCTTGCCGTATGGCAAGGCTTACTTATCCATTTATGTTGGCTATTCAATAATAGAAGATCTACAAGCTCAAAGCTTTGTGCTGTTCTGCGAGCTATGGTGAAAAATATCGAAGATGTTTGGAAAATGTTGAATACTCTCACCTCCATGCATGGCGTCTAGTCGTATCTTGTAGCTCTGGCCAGACAGCAGCTCCTTCAGAGCAGCAAAGTCAAAGATGTTTCTCATCAGATTGGCATAGGATTCCACAGAGTCTACCATCTCCACTTGGAATGAGCACAAACAAAAAGAAGGATTTACATGTACGTCCTAGGCTTTAGTCTTCACAATTATGGAGTGTTTAGGTTATAGTGGCATAAATGTCTCACATTCAGGGACGGGCTTGACATACCATATCATTTTACTATTGATTATAATTGAGCACAGTAGGTATTTGAAGAAAAAGAGCCCTATTTTTTAAGACATGCAGCAAATGTTGTCAGGCTCAGGAACTGAACCTGCGACACACTATCAGGCTGCATTAGAGCCTACAGTGGTATGCACCTTAAACGCTAGGCCAGTGGAGCAAGAAAATAGCAGATTTTCGGATCACAGCAGGTTGTGAACTTGTAGATTTTTGAAAATTCTTCACATCATGACCAAAATAGCTATCCCAAGTTTAAAGAGGTTACTTTTGCATCCTTCTGCTTCCTACTGTATATGGATATCGTGCGTGCGTGCGTGCGTGCGTGCGTGCGTGCGTGCGTGCGTGCGTGCACATGGTAGCCATTCACCAGTGAAAGGTTTGAACTTATTCTCCAGGTCGAACTGCTGTCCGCCCAGTGTTGACAGATCCACTCTGAGCCCTGGGCAGATGGCAAACTCCTCCAGGCTCCTGCTGATCTGAAACATCTTGTTTGTGAAGGCCTCCTGGGCTGGTCCTAGATACCAGCAACACCCAGCAGAAGGACACGTGGAGTATTTACAATTCTCAATACATTTGCTTCTACTCTCAGAGGCAAATATGCAGATACGATTCAAAAGGTCTTCTATAAATTAGTACTTTTTATTCATATCAGTGCTTCTCAAACTTTTTCATGTCAAGGACCCCCATCTTGAAATATTTTGACCCCCAAAATCAAAGTGAAAAGAAAAATGTTTGCGTTAAAAGTATATATATAGTATTTCATTTGCACAAATTCTCACGATCTACAAGCTAGTGTGTTCTATTTTTGAGGGGGAAAAATAAGTGACACATACACTATAATACACGTAGCTAAAATGACACATATGACCCACCTAGCTCGAAAATGACACATATGCTTTCCAGGTTTGAATGGGTTAAATGAGGACGTTGTGAGGACAACAGTCAGCACTGGTCACATATAACAGTAAAAGGTTAGTGTGGATTTGACATGTGGTATTTCAGTAGTGTGCATGTGTCATGTCTGGATAAGGCCGTGCACGGCTCTCCGCGCCTTGTGAAATGTCTAGTCTTCTCTCGTAACACTATTTTGCACTCTGCCAAACTCGCCACCGCTTGCTTCCTGCACTCGGGTTACATCTATATACCTCCGTTGGCGGTGTTGAACTTGATGCCAAAGTCTCCGTCGGGACCGCCGGGATTGTGGCTGGCGGTGAGGATGATGCCACCGATGGCTTTGTGCTTCCTAATGACACAGGAAACGGCCGGCGTGGACATGATCCCCTGGTGGCCGATGATCAGTCGGCCCACCTGAAAAAAAACGGCCCACGGCGTTAAGTGCAGATGCCATCATGTGTAACTCACTTTAAATCCCTCTAAATATACCCCCCATCAGCGAAAGCATCTCTAAGCTCTCTAAATTAAGCCCCGCGGGCACCTCAGGGAACACATTAATGGCATTGGCAGTGGGACAACAACTACACAAGTTTCATACACTTCTATTTCCAGACAGAACGGCCAAGCAGGAGCAGCCCGGAGCCATCTTCTAGAACAGAACGGCCAAGCAGGAGCAGCCCGGAGCCATCTTCTAGAACAGAACGGCCAAGCAGGAGCAGCCCGGAGCCATCTTCTAGAACAGAACGGCCAAGCAGGAGCAGCCCGGAGCCATCTTCTAGAACAGAACGGCCAAGCAGGAGCAGCCCGGAGCCATCTTCTAGAACAGAACGGCCAAGCAGGAGCAGCCCGGAGCCATCTTCTAGAACAGAACGGCCAAGCAGGAGCAGCCCGGAGCCATCTTCTAGAACAGGGCCAAGCAGGAGCAGCCCGGAGCCATCTTCTAGAACAGAACGGCCAAGCAGGAGCAGCCCGGAGCCATCTTCTAGAACAGAACGGCCAAGCAGGAGCAGCCCGGAGCCATCTTCTAGAACAGGGCCAAGCAGGAGCAGCCCGGAGCCATCTTCTAGAACAGAACGGCCAAGCAGGAGCAGCCCGGAGCCATCTTCTAGAACAGAACGGCCAAGCAGGAGCAGCCCGGAGCCATCTTCTAGAACAGAACGGCCAAGCAGGAGCAGCCCGGAGCCATCTTCTAGAACAGAACGGCCAAGCAGGAGCAGCCCGGAGCCATCTTCTAGAACAGGAGCAGCCCGGAGCCATCTTCTAGAACAGAACGGCCAAGCAGGAGCAGCCCGGAGCCATCTTCTAGAACAGCCCGGAGCCATCTTCTAGAACAGTGCTTGTCTGTCTTTTACAGTTATCACAGTGTTTGTTGTGGTACCATTGCATTGCTTTTCATTCAATTTTTGTCGATATTGCTTAAAAAAGAACAAAAAGTGATCCAAGTTAGTTATTATTTAGTAACAAGCTATTGTTAGTCATTTTCATTGGATACATATTTATTCATACAGACTTTCTTTGACACACTAGCACATGCACATACACATTTAAATAACTACTAAGCACCCAAGGAGTAGGGGATAATTTTACTGCTCAGGGGCACTTCACACGCCGGGGGGTGAACTAGGGACCTTCTATTTCCCAGGCAGACTCTCTAGCCATTAAGCTCTGGCTGCCTCTGGTGTCGTCCCTATTTTGGTTATGTCATTACAAACTCACAACGCGTCGCCATTGTGAGCTTGGATCGACTCTTTTCACTATACGTTTGCTGGACACTGTCATACAGTGGAGCAAACAATTGAGCATTCATTTCTAAGAAAATTATCATTCAAAAAAGATAAAGATATGGAGATAAGACAGATACAATCTCTACGATATGCTGCTTATTATTTCAAGTCAGCTCTAGAAAAAGGCAATCTGCCACCACCTATAACTTGAAATCATTGTTGAAAGCCTGTGACCCTATGTAAGTAAGTAAGTAAGTACATTTTATTGATAGAGCACATTTCACAGACATCAGTCACAAAGTGCGTCACAACAAAGTGCTACTGTATACACGTCACATAGGAGCAGAATGGGTCAACTGTGACACCCCGGAACCATTGTTTTCACTTTTCAACCAGTTTCTATGATAATCACTGAAGTATAACACATAATGAAAGAAATGTAATTTCCATTTAATTACAGTAGGCCACCAAGGTTAGGAAGCACTGATAAACGTTTTGTTTTATATTAGCAGGATGGACCTTTGGCATGAAATTAGATACGTTTTATTAATAGTGTGTGTGTGTTTACATGCCCCGAGGAAGACCCACCACAACACAAGGGAAACACCTACAACAGATGACAGTGACACACACACACACACACACACACACACACACACCACACACACACACACACACACACACACACACACACACACACAAGCGTGCAGGCCGACAAACACACACACACACAAGCAAAACATTTGCACAATGACACATGCAAGACCACATAAACACCTGCACGTGTGGACGGTATGCACAAACACCCCCCCCCACAAACACTCACAGCGGCACACACACGGGGGCAAAGCAAACGCCAACACACCAAGGCGTGGTGACACGGTTGGTGACACTGACCCCGTTGGCAGCTGCCATCTGCACGATGACCTCGATGGCGGTTCGGTTGAAGAAGCGCCCGTCGCCGCCCACCACCACGGTGGAGCCCTGGCGGTCGCGCAGGTCGATGGAGGAGAAGACGCTCTGGATGAAGTTGTGCAGGTAGTTCCTCCGGGACTGGAAGACGTAGACCTTCCTCCGCAGGCCTCCGGCCGTGGTGGGCCTCTGGTCCGGGTAGGGGGCCGTGGGGACCGTCAGCACCTGGAGGGGGCTGTCGTCCATCATCCTTCGTTTCGCCACCGAACGGAAGCTTTGAAATGACAGACAGAGAGAGAGAGAGAGAGAGAGAGAGAGACCAGGGAGAGAGAGTGGCCTGCAGGTCCCTCTCAGTTGAGAGGGAGAATGACTATATTGCTGTGAAGGGAACGAGAGGGAAACATCTCGCTCCTCCCACAAACAGAGGGGCAGTTATGAAGCCCAAAATAACCTTTGGTACACAGTAAAGTCCTCGGTGGTAATTGAACTCAGAAAGTGCATGAGGGTGGCCTGGGCCGGCCTAGCGGTCCGCAGGCCCCTTGGCTGGTAATCCAGCATGACAGTGTGTCCCGGGTTCGAGTCCCGATGAACTTTGCTGTGTGTCTCACCCCCCCCCCCCCCTCCCCCCCATCTCTCTCCCTGTATCCTGTCAAAAAAAAAGAACATGCATGAGGGTAGAAAAAAATGTGTGAAGCAGGGCAGGGACTCAAATGGATCTTTACATGGGTCCATTTTCACACTCTGAGATCATTTAACACTGAGGCATTTGACTGTGTGCTAATGTGTGTGTGCAGAGTGCACAGGCAGCACACAGTAATGTGTGTGTGCAGAGTGCACAGGCAGCACACAGTAACTGAAGACGCTCCTTTGCACATGTGCAGGAAGATCACTGTCACGGCTGCAGGCCTGTGTGTGTGTGTGTGTGTGTGTGTGTGTGTGTGTGTGTGTGTGTGTGTGTGTGTGTGCGTGCGTGCGTGCGTGCGTGCGTGCGTGCGCGCGTGCGTGCGTGCGTGCATGTGCGTTGAGTGAGTGCGTGTGCGTTGAGTGAGTGCGTGCGTGCCATAGGCTGTAAAAATGAAGGGTGCGTAGAGCATGTGTGTGCATGTGTTTCTGGGTGAAAGCAGGCCTACGGAAGTGCTATGGTAGTATTCTTTGTGCGTGCATGTGTGGCTGCAGCTGTGCCCCCCCAGCCCCATATCAGATATCTTTCTTTTTCTTTTTAAGCTTTATTTGTCCAGGGTAGATTCTCTGGACATGAATGCTCCTTCTGAGCACACAGTTGCACACATTTACATTTAAGAGCTGCCCAGTACAGTTGTTTTTTCTTCTTTTAAAATACATGTGTTTGTGTTTGGTGTGGACAGGCACGACTCATATGAGACAGAAGTATGTGGCCTTAGAAGTTTGTTTTTAGGATACCAGGTTGAAAGTGGTATCCTAAAAGTGTCCTGAGCAAAACATAACTGCTCTCCGAGCTCTACAGTATACTAATAGTGCCCACTACTCATACTGTAGTTAGGATGGGTAAATGCAGAAGACAACTTTCACGTATGTGCAAATGTACAGTGACAAAAAAATCCCCAAAAGACAACTAAACACAAGATGGTAACATAACCTTAGATGTAGTCCAGGAACAGACATTGTGTCCTTTTGGCAGATTCTTAAACAAGACATGGTTCAAGTGATGATCATTATAATACTGTACCGTATTATACATTCAGGTACAGTATGTGTATATCATATTAATAAAACACACAATTAATACTGATTTCTGAACATAAAGGAATAATAACTATACTGCATCTTCAAAACTGCAATGCAAACAAATGATCCACATGGAACCGTGCTGCCCTCTAGAGTATATTAAAGGGCCTTGCTTCTAAGAACACATTTTTGCATCACACATTTATTTTCGAAATATACCCAGGCATGATACTCTTTCTATTACCAATCTTATGTTGATAATGCTCAATACTCAGGAAGTTGAAGAAATGGCCCTACAATCACTATTACTACAGGAAGCCAGGCCTGTAGTGACTCATTAACTAGACTCTATTGATTGGCATTGATTTTTGACGACCTTTGCGTATAGAAATGAAGTGGTGTTTGTTGTTTTCAGGTCAAGGATGAGTAACGTGCTGCCATGCTACTATTCACGGTCAACTATAGAGGGCCAACATGTCCCTGACCAATCCTAAGTCCACAGTAAGTTGGCATCTCATAACTAGACTAGAGTTAATGAACTACATGTTATGTCATTTAGCTTTGAGGGAATTTTGCAACAAAAGAAAAAAGAAAACAGACATTCAC
Organism: Electrona antarctica; assembly: GCF_951216825.1. Taxonomy (NCBI): domain Eukaryota; kingdom Metazoa; phylum Chordata; class Actinopteri; order Myctophiformes; family Myctophidae; genus Electrona; species Electrona antarctica. Next base: position 16,697,669 of record NC_136800.1, on the reverse strand, counting down.
CCACTTCAAACATGCAGTGTCCGTCAGCGTCACGTCATCGCCTGGAATGTTCCCTTTTTAATCAATTAAGGGTGCTCCACTGCCGACAGTTGCGTGTGGACGGTGTCTGGACGGCGTCACCCATTTGACCCGGTTAATTGTTTGACACTATCCAAACACAACGCGACGCTCTCAGTGGGGCCCCGGTCTTAGGTTGTCGGGACCAAAGTAAACATTAGCCTTTCACAAATAATTCAGTTAATAATTCAACTTTTTATTATTTATTGTATCAAAAATATGGTATTTACAATACTGTATGCGGAGAGTCAATGTGACTCAGTCATGTGCATTCTGTTCCAACACATTCAACTGAGTGGAAAAATATGAGGACGCGATCATTTTAATCCCGACCCGACCACATTTCAACATGTATCTCCCCGTTAATTCGGATGCGTTCGTCTGAGATCCTACGGTGGTCACTGATGGGGACAAACCTTCCTTTCGCTTGTTCTCGTGGGCTGGCTGACTTTGTATTTAGGACAGAAATTCCACTAAGAAGTATTACAGCTGACTCAATATTCTGTGTGACTGCCTTTAATCTTAGCCCTGCAGAGATTTGACTGTTCCAGGAAAATGTTCTCTTTCCTATCAATCTTTCCATGCCTTAATAGTACTGCGTGTGTACTGTACGTACATCACAGCAGTCCACGTGTCCCTCTGCCACGGTGGGACTGTGCTGTGCATGTTAATTAGGGTGTTTCTTGCGTGCATCATGATTATGGATTCCCCGGCTGTGGATCGAGGGTTTCCATGGTCTATGGATGCAGACTGTTATTATAGTTGTTATTGTCCTTCCTGGGCATCTACAGTATGCCTCTGTCTGTCTGTTGGTCTGTCTGTCTCTCTACCTGTCTCTCTCCCTGTCTCTCTCAAACAACCCAACTGGTTGAGTCAGATGGCCCAGCACCTAGAGCTCAAGGCTTCTGCTCAAGGCTTCTTCCTGTTGAAGGGTAGTTTTTTCTTTTCTTTTATCCTAAAAAGTATTGTCTTGACCTTCTCTATGTGTAACGTGTCATGAGATGTTGTGATTTGGTGCAAGATTTGGTGAAAGTCAACTTTCTTAAGGTAATTTACGTTGATCTTTGGCGATTTCAGTTCAGATAAAGTTCAGTTCGGTGGACGCCGGAGTTGTGGACACGGCAGGGTGTCGGGCGGATGCAGGGCCGATTGACATCTGGGTATGGTGAAGGGAGTAGGCCGTCCTCCGGCTCGGCCGCCACTGGATGCCCCTCCTGCGCTCCGAGCGCCCCTTTGGCCTGAGGTGTGTGTACCTCCCGTTCAAGTTGGTGTCTCCGCAGGCATTGAACCACCAGCCGCCTGGGGAAGTGACATAAATGCCATGCGGGCACAAGCAGTCGGAAAACAAGCTTGGTCAGTATCACGTACTGTACACTACCTTCACAGCAAAGCATCACATTAAATGACTGTCGTTTAGTATGGTTACCCCCATGTTTGTATACTAGAGGTTCGGGCCGCTATGCGGCCCTCACACCTACGTCGCACCGCTGATCCGGCCAATATGTCTGAGTCATAGTGTCGGGGGCTTTGTAAGAGTAATGTCTTCTGCAATACACACATGGAGTCGCCAGTCGCCAGTCACCTTACAGTGAGGGGTTTCACCAGGAGGGTGTAACGCAGGTGCGGGTTTAAGGGTTCATGACGATCTTTATTCTGTTAAGTCTTGTGTACACATACGTACGTAAGTGTAAAAATCCCTGTTGCCCTTTAGTGTTGTTCAAGTGACTTTGCATGCATAATAATATAATATTTTGTCTACCTGTGTAGTCGAGTGCACAGTTGGAGTCCTGGTGGTTGTCGTTGTCCCTGTCCTTGGTGGAGAACATCATGCCCGTGTGGTTGATCATGGCATCGGGCAGGTCCCCGGACGCCTGCGCCAGGTGGATGGTGTAGCTGCTGTTGGGGCCCTCCAGAGAGAAGCTGTACTCGATAGAGCGTGTGCCTTGTTTCCAGTCCTCCAGCTGGATGTGGAGGAGACGGTCTCCGTTAGACGCCAGGGAGTAGATCTTCTCCAGACCCAGCCAGAACTCACCTGGAATAACAAAAGGTTCATTTTAATTTATATATTATTTATGGTTAGAACCTAGAAAATAACCATATGAAACGTTTATCTCCTGGCTGCTCACCTTGAAACTCCCCGAATCCGTTTTCATATCTTTCCCAGGTCTGATCAAAGTTCACTGACCCGTCCTTTCGCCTCTGAATGACCGTTGAACCACCATCTGAATGTAGAGAAGAAAAGGGCAGGCCAACTTAATGACTTCATTTATATATGACATTTGAGTGTCATATATAATTCATAACCACTTAAAACATATAATAGGTCTATATTTCATTTGGGATCCCAAGGGGTCTCTCTACACCAAATCTCTTCTCTCTACACCAAATCTCTTCACTCACATCACTCATGATCTTTATAAATACAGTTTTGATTTGATGATGATGATGATGATGTGGGTTTGTAGCCCTGCTATTTTCAATAAATGTTCAACTTATATGACCCAGAATACTGTAGGTGTGCTACGGTTCAAATGATTAACCACTTAAACGCCAGCAACCATATTGTGGTTTTCGAAGGAAAATAGCCGATTGACAAACTCACAAGGCGTTGCGCTGCGTTCATTTCAGCTAAAGCTTTCCCCACAATAACAGAAAACAAAACATGTACACTAGTATTGAGCCCTGAGGGACACTGGTCAACCATAGGGTTGAAGTGGTTCAAGTGTGATATTGACTGTATTTTACCTTGGGTCATATCACAGTAGGCCATGAAGGCTGGATGTCCTTCAGGCCTGATGGCATAGACACCGCTCACTCGCTCACCTCTGTCGAACAGATCGCTGCAGTCTGACGGTAGACTCACTAGACGCGCAACCCCCCCCCCCCCCCCCCCCCCCACACACACACACACACACACACACACACACGCACACGCACACGCACACGCACACGCACACGCACACACATTCTGTTTAGATTAGACTAGTCACTAGAGCATGGAAGAGATTCATCCTAAAATAAATCATCATTAACTGTGGCCTCTTGTTATTGATTAATCTAATGTCAACTCAGTGCTTTTTAGGCAGAATGCTTTCTGAATAACTTACCATTCGTTTGTGAATCGTTTGTTGACAGAAAAGGAGTCAGGGTGGGTGTTTCAGAGACGGAGATGTCAGTCATCGTCTCCACATTCTCTTGGACAAGTGTGTTGGTAGTGAGCTGGAGAGTATAATTGTTATAGGACCACAGCACTTTAGTTTATGGCCATTTTTATTGACATGAACAATTCTCTAAATTAAAAGCAGGGTTTCAACATTTAGTTTTAGAGTTTTTTTTTTTTTTTAATTATTATTATTATTGCGCTTTGAGGGAAATGCTAATCTTTATTATTAGTATGAGGTGGCTGGACAGAAAAAAAGGTTTTCGGCTGGTTATTCTGCTAAATGCCTAAATTGTAAGTAAATCATGCATTTGGAATCTAATAATATTAAGAAGCCACATGATAATGACAAGAAATCAAGGAAAATGGGTAAAAATAAATTGCTGGATAACCCAGAAGCCTATTTTGGACGAGGAGTGTCCTTTAACCACTTTCACCCTAGAGCTCATAATGCATTGTGATGCAAGTAACACGTTGTGAGCTTATAGATCGGTTATATTTGCTATTTTAGAACATTTTAGTATAAAGTATAAAGAATTGGTTAACCCATTACAACCGGTAAATCATCAGTTTCATTGTACATCACAATCTTTTAACCACTTTAACCATATTTTATACTTTGGCTATTCAAATATAGCAGATATACAAGCTCATAGCACATTCATGCTGCACTGTGAGCTGCCTTGTAGATCTGCTATTTTTTTTAAATTGTGCAAATCAATATTTTAAAGCAAACATTCTTTACTCAAATCTTTGCTTCTGGGGGTCCCTGTGGAACTAAATATTTTCAGATAGGGGTCCGCTACCAAATCATAACTATCAATATGGGGGTCCTTGACATGAAAGAATTCTAGCACCACTGATATTATAGCAACATCAGTATTTAGGATAGTTAGGATTTAGGAGAAGTGGTTAAGCATAAGCACCATAACTTAATAAAACGAATGAGTACCTTCTCCTCCAGGATGTTGATTTTAATTCTCTGGTAGTTTAGTTGTTCACTCTGTTCCTTTACAGCTCTCAGCAGGTCAACGATGCTCTGCTCCTGAGTGTGACTCAACTCCTGATCAATACACAAAGGAAGACATGTTAAATATACACTAGCAAGACTATTGCAATAGGGTCAGTAATTATACTATGGTTAAAAACAACACCACTGAATCCTATACAACTGTATACTTTTTTTAAATTGTCTTTAACAATAAATGAATCAAATCAAATAAATACTAATAATACATTATACTTATTTTAGGCAGAGGAACTGCCAGCGTTAGAATTGGTTGGTTTCAACAGAGACTTTGGCTATTTCAGAGGCAAACGGATTTCACCATGAAAATAAAAATAACGTCACAGACTCAAGTTTCTCTCCTTTGTTTTTTTGTTCTCTAACATTTTGACAACAACATTAACTGCTATCATCATCCCTGATATGTACTTATTTATCTGTGCCTACAACTGGGTGTGTGGCATTCTGCTTTTCTGCAGTGAAAGCCCAGAGCCGTTCCTGGTGCTGGCAGTGAGTGACTCACCCTCAGGGCGGTGATCTCTTCCAGCTGTTGGCTGCTCACCATGTCCAGCGACAGGCTCCTCACCCTCTGCTCCAGGCCTCCCACCGCGCTCAGCAGCTGCTGGCGCTCCTGCAGGATGTAGTCCACCTTTGAGCTGATCTCCAAAGACTGGTTCTTCAGCTCGTCGTTGTTGGCCTTCAGCACCACCGTGGTCTTCTTCAGCTCCTCCTCCTCCTCTTTTATCTCACTGGCCATGTTGGACAGCTGGTTGAAGTAAAAGTCAAAGTTCTGGAGCTTCTGGAAGATGTCGTTGATCTGTCCCTTGGTCTTGTGGACAAACTCCCGGAGGCTCTGGCCCAGCTGGAGGAGGCCGGTGGCCAGGAGGCGCACGTCGTCCAGGGCTGCGAAGCGGGAGCGAGTTACAGCGGGAGGAGCCTCGGGCTGAGGAAGAGGGTCCGCCGAGGTGCCACAGAGGATAGAGGCGCAAGCAGCCATGGTGACAAGCACGAGAGTTAGAGTCAGCTTCATAGTTGGGTGTAATTCTGCTTCAGTTTCAAAAGCGCTGTGATGTTGTCACCGAGGCAGCCAGTCCTCTCTCTGTTCCTCTCTGTGTAAAGGACACCGCTGGACAAAGACCCTGGGCTTTTTATACACGCTGGCTGGACCCACTTCAATCATTAACTTGTCCGATCGGTCACATCTGTTTCTAGGATATGGCTTCCTGCCTGCCCTGCCAGTGACCCATTAAAGGGCTGAAAATATTACACACTGGGCCCAACCGGTGCACCGGGGCCCACTGGTGGTCCGTGAGGATATTGCAAGTGGGCCCCCAAATAATTGATATTATATTGATATATATATTGATAATAACATGAATATTAAAAATGTATACGTAAAAATGGCCTGGGCCATGGCTCAGCGGTCCAGGCACCTTGGCTGGTAATCCAGTCTGGCAGTGTGCCATGGGTTCAACTCCCGACCCCGACGGCCTTTACTGCATGTCTTCCCCCATCTCTCTCCCCATTTCCTGTTAGCCTACTGTCTGTCCCTCCATAAAGAAAAGGCGAAAGCCACAAAAAAACATAATAATAAGAAATGTATGTATGTAAAAAATAAATGCCTTGGTATGTATATTTAAAACCTTGACAAATTAATTGTGATACTCTATGCTCTACGGCAGGGCTACTTAACTTAAGATGGCTCAGGGGCAGGGCTACTTAACTTAAGATGGCTCAGGGGTCACTCAGCAAAATTCCAAAAGTCTAAGGGCCGCAAGCTACATTTGTTAGTATTATTATAGGTATGCACATGACATCATCCTACCTGGAAGTTATTATTATTAGTATTATTATAGGTATGCACATGACATCATCCTACCTGGAAGTTATGCGGGAACGCCCACTGAGTGGCAAAAAACTTGTTTACTGATGCAATCTCTTTGTTCTGGTGGTGAGTACCCTAGATGCCATTGCCTCTGACTATTTGAACTTGACCAACGCAAGACTATGCTCCAGTTATGGCTCTCAGGGTAATTGTGTGTCAGTGAAGACAGTTATGTTATGCAACTGGTTTATTTTTAAACTCAATGACCCAGTTAACGTCAGTATTGATTATGAAACTTCACCTACAACTGTTTTGCCACTGATTATAATTTGTTTGTCTTCTGTTATTTTGGTCAGAGAAGGACCAATGGTGTATCAAATGTGAAGAGCACTCCTCTTTTACTTAGAGATCACTAACATGCCCCCCCACACCATTGGGCCCCAATGGCTAATTTGTCCTGGGAGGAAAGGTGGGGCATGTTATTGATTTCTAAGTAAAAGAGGAGGGCTCTTCACATACACACACACAGGCCCAGGGGCCCTTGACTCTCAGGGGCCCTTGACTTTCAGGGGCCCTTGGGGGGAACTGGGCCGCAAAGCCATTGACAATTTACTAAAATGAATTGTATACTATAGGTTAATCGGCTGGTTAATCCAATATCACATACTGTATGCGGGCCCCTCCTCTGTATTTACAGCAGTGGTTCTCAAACCCAAGGACTGGGTTGACATGCAAATACATGTATGTGTTTAAGGATATCATTCTGTTTTAATTGTAATGTTTGACTACTGTTATAGGCCTACTATACAAAGCAGAAGCACCATGCGCATTATTAGCTTCAGCGTGTTTCTGTCTCTCTCTCTCTCTCTCTCTCTCTCTCTCTCTCTCTCTGGTCTGACATTACACACAACAGAAACCAAACAACACTGATTCATGGACACGGCAACTGTATTGAGTTGAACAGGATAGCCTATGTTGTGTAACAGTCAGAAGGGCAGACACCAGCGGGCAGACACCAGCCTGCAATAGGCAAAGTGGCAAACATTATTCAAATGAAGATAGTAGTAGGTTTCCTGGTTGTCTCAGCTGATAAAGACAGCTGAGTTTAAAGCCAAGCCCTTCAAAACGAAAGTGAAACGAAACTGTGAGATATGTACAGTATATGTCTAAAGTCAAACCCATGCCTTTGACATAGATTTCATGGCAGCTTTCTATCCTGCAGTGTCTCTGGACCGAGTTAGCCTGGCTAATAAGCCAGACTAATATCACACAACACTGTCGCGGGATATTGGCAGGCAATTTTGATTCGGTCTGGCTTATTAGCCAGGCTAGGACCGAGTTAGCCTGGCTAATAAGCCAGACTAATATCACAAACGGCTGATTCGGTCTGGCTTATTAGCCAGGCTAGGACCGAGTAGGGTTGACTTCCCTTGGGGATCCGACGCTATTGGTGCACATTTACATTAAAGCACTTCTATAAAACAATGAATGTGCACTCAGCCTGAGAACTGCTGACGGTTGCTTTGTGGCACTCCTATAGCAGCATATGAAGAACAATCACTCCTATAGCAGCATATGAAGAACAATCACTCCTATAGCAGCATATGAAGAACAATCACTCCTATAGCAGCATATGAAGAACAATCACTCCTATAGCAGCATATGAAGAACAATCACTCCTATAGCAGCATATGAAGAACAATCAAATATTATAATCATTTCCATAATAATATTTTATTTTAATTAATTAATCAGTCCCTTTTTTTTGGCTTTCGCCTTTATTTTATATTTTTTATAGAGGGATAGACAGTAGGCTGACAGGAAATGGGGAGAGAGAGGCGGGGATGACATGCAGTGAGGGATCAGGAGTCGAACCCGTGGCATACTGCCAGACTGGATTGCCAGCCAAGGTGCCTGGACCGCTGAGCCACAGCCCAGGCCAGTTAATCAGTCCTAAACAAATAGTGAATGGTGTACCCTCCCTGCTAACCCTAATATGCACATGCATGCATGACCTCATCCAAGATTGTGGAATCATTCTTCTAATCGATCTAGTGGTCTATTCCAGTGGTTCCCAACCTATTCTGGAACAGAGCCCAATTGAAAGTCTTGATAGCATTCGGTATAGAGCGTCGCAGTCCCGCCCCCTACCATGGCCCAGGAAATGATTCTCCGTTCATTTTCCTCATAGACATTTCAGAAAGTATTCATTTAAAGACGTTTACGCCGCGGACAAAGCCAACTCGAGTCGTGACAAATCATGACAACAAACAACATTTTTTGGGCCGAACAAATAATTAGAAAGAAGAAAAAAACGGCAGGTTACAACACTTTTTTTGTTGTTTTTCTTCTTTGTAATTATTTGTTTGGTCCAAAATATCCGTCTTTAAATAAATACTTTTTGAAATGTCTATGGGAAAAATGCATTGGGATTCATTTCCTGGGCCATGGTAGGGGGCGGGACTGCGACGCTCTATGAGGAAAACAATCACGGCCATGAGGAAAACAATCACAATGGAATGGATGCCTCAGACGAATATGCCAGATCGTATGACCCATGAAAATCTCCAACCATCAAATGTACAAGAAAACAGGTACCCGGGGGGCTATGACATATTACTGTATGTTGATCACAAAAGATGGACACACCATACACCAACAGGCAAAAGGAACCCTGGGCGGCCCAAACCACGCAGAATGCTGCCAAGGACCGAATTAAGAGTAAGTAAGTAAGCAAGTCAATCGTCTTTTTTATTTAGTTATTTTAGAAAATTCGACATTAAGAACACATTTTCCCATCTCCGGCATTAAATTAATATTTTTATATAGAATAATATAATATAATATAGATATAATATAAAGGGGTCATGGTGGCACAGTCGGTAGTGCTGTCGCCTCACATTTAGAAGGTTTACATTACATAATTGATGCTGGGTGAAAAAATGGGTTACAAAATCGTGGGATAAAGATTTTGAAAAAAATGAATAATATAATAATGGGGTTGAGTGGAAGGAGGTTGTGATTTGTTACTCAAGATGGCCACTACTCTACCTGTGGTGATTAAGAGGAGAGAGACCACATGGCATGCATGAGGGAGCATTTCAATTGATGATAATATGCTTTTAAAAATAGATTTTGGTGACCCAATGGATAAAATACACCGCAAATCAGACCGCAAATCGTACCGGTTTCGTGGAATGACTCAAGTATTCATTCATCTTCCATGAGTTGAGTTGATGAACTTCTCTACTGTCTTTCCTCTGTTAAATGTTAACTGGCTATATACTGTATATGCACCTCTGAGTGTGTGGACACAGCAAACATAGCCCTCACCTCACCTCTGACTCCGGCTGGGGGCCCATGAGGCTACTCTAGTCTACCAGGTACTTTTATCAAGCCAAATGTGAAATTGGACCATCATTCTAGTCGACTGAACAGGCTCATGTATCTAGGCGTAAATGGGGGCGTGTGTGTTTGATCAGGTGGGTGAGGGAGAGTGAGGCATGTGGGTATCGACTGTTTGTCCGTGCACGTGCGCACGTGTGCTGTGTGTGGGTGTCTGCAAAATCGATCACACATGCCTTAATTTATGAACTACGTACTAGAGTGGTGCCCTTTGGGCACTGGTCAACTTGGAACGATGCAAGTTGGAAATGTACTTACTTACTTACTTTGTCAAGCATGCCAAATGAGGCTTTTGTGCTGGTTCTAGACAACAGGAAATGCAGAGTACCCGTTCCACCCATCTGTCTGTGTCCCTTTTATGCTAGACTGGAACTCACCTATGCTTTTTATGGCATAGGCAGCTCCCGGCAAGATCCGCCGGGAGAAACTAGGCGCAGCTGCTGGACATGAGACTAATTCATTAGAGCGACAGAGAGAGAGAGAGGAGTGTGTGTGTGTGTTTAACAAAGGATCAGAAATCGGCAGAGAGTGAGCGACGTTTGCGCTACTCTATGCCGAATTGAAGTGGACTCGGCCCCAGACTTTTTTTTTTCCCTGGAAATTAAAACGTCTGGGTTTCCGAGGCTACTTTTATGCCCATATATAGAGATTTCTGTATGTGTCTCTCTGTGTCCCGTTATTCCTATATATGGAGTTCTGTGACAGGCATGCACAAATATGGAGTGTTGTGATGTCAGAACAGGAGCGGACGTAGAATACGCACATCGACAGGCTGGGTGCTGGGCTAAAGAAAACTTCAGTAGATATTGGAATGAACTGATGAAGATCAAATAGATCGAAACGTTAGAATTTTCAATAAAGAACGTCTTTCTTGTACCTGTGGTGTGCGGGCTCCATCCAATATCTAGTGATGTCAGAACAGGCCAGCTTATGGAGTTCTGTGTCAGGCATGCCCAAATATGGAGTGGTGTGATGTCAGAACAGGCCAGCTTATGGAGTTCTGTGTCAGGCATGCCCAAATATGGAGTGGTGTGATGTCAGAACAGGCCAGTTTATGGAGTTCTGTGTCAGGCATGCCCAAATATGGAATGGTGTGATGCCAGAACAGGCCAGCTTATGGAGTTCTGTGTCAGGCATGCCCAAATATGGAGTCATTGGAGTGGTGTGATGTCAGAACAGGCCAGCTCCATACATGGTGGGCATGGGCCCTGTCCAGAGTCAGACAGACAGACAGACAGACAGACATACATGGTGGGCATGGGCCCTGTCCAGAGCCAGACAGACAGACAGCCAGACAGACATACATGGTGGGCATGGGCCCTGTCCAGAGCCAGACAGACAGACAGACAGACATACATACATACATACATACATACATACATGGTGGGCATGGGCCCTGTCCAGAGCCAGACAGACAGACAGACGGACAGACATACATGGTGGGCATGGGCCCTGTCCAGAGCCAGACAGACAGACAGACAGACATACATACATGGTGGGCATGGGCCCTGTCCAGAGCCAGACAGACAGACAGACAGACATACATACATGGTGGGCATGGGCCCTGTCCAGAGCCAGACAGACAGACAGACAGACATACATACATGGTGGGCATGGGCCCTGTCCAGAGCCAGACAGATACGTCATTTATAGATACTGCGATTGGATGCTCGCTATTTGCTGTGCTCACAAAATCTGTGCCAAGAGAGATTTATCCAATCATTGCCTGTTAATACTCGAGAGGGCATTGCCTTTATACCACATGTCTAATAGGCCTATCTCACAGCCCGCTTTTCACGCCCACTTCCGGTAAATAGTGGTGTCTTTAACATTAGCATTTACACGTTTTTTTCTCTGTAAAAATGTGACAGACCAATATTATTATGAAGCAAACAAGATGGTAAATCAGCTCGAACAGATAGAACAAACCTTACCTTGAGAAAACAAAAGTTGTAGACTTCTTAAATTACCTCTGTTAACATGTGGAGTGACGTCACGCTATCACCACTAACCCCAAAAGGGGGCGTATTAAGGGGGGCGGGGAAATTCTGTGAGATAGGCTTATTCTGGAGAAATTAAGGGTAGAACAAAACTCATGGTGTACATTGATATTCTGTTGTTGCAACAATGCTATTTAGCCAAAAATGATTATAGACATTATAGCAGTTAATTGTCATTGTTTTAATACAATGACAGTGTACTGTAAATGCTCCAGTTTTGTGTTGCAGGCTTCTGATATTTGAGTGAACACAGTTGTTAAAGGTCTGTGCCCTTCTGGTCAACAGGAGGTTCCAGTCTTCCAGATTCATAGGTCAATGTTACATGACTACCTGCTACAGTGCATACAGTAGTGTGTAGCCTATTGTCCCCCAGTCTGCAGTCAAAATGGCTAGCAGTTATTGTTATATAACGGACATTGAACGAGGAAGAGGACTGTGGTGAGGGGCTATTGGATACAATAAATATGTAATTATATCCTTTACATCTGTTTTGTATGAGACTGATGAGACATGAACTAAAATGCAACTTTGAGTCTCAAAGTACAGAGTTGACCTACTAAAGAAATACCCCAAATTTAATATTTAATATTAATTGGGTATACAGTACAGTTCACCTTAACCAAAAAATAAGTCATTATATAGCTTATATGTCCATATTTCAACTTTGTATGTTTTTTTCACAGATGAATGCCCTACTTCATCGTACAAGAGTGTCAAGAAAAGGTAGCGAAAATAGCTGATCAAATTCTAAGCTTGCAGCGTCTGCTATTTTCACTATTTTAGAAAAATATGTAAATTGAAAGTGAAAGTAGTTAAGTGTGTCTGTGGGTTTTATACATTTTGCATTTTGGACCAGCTTGTGTGACTAAATAATAACTACATTGGAACCATTGGAACACAGTTTTAAAAGTAACAGTTTTGGACATAAAAGGTTTCCACCTGACACGGCTGACATTTTCTGGGAAAATTCTTCATAACATTATTACTATGTATTTTGCTAAAGGAAGGCCTGTATTTATCAGCAAAATTAACTTTCCATACAGAGATGGTCAAGGGTTGAATAGAGGGTATGCGCATGCTTAAAGTGAACGACTTGTACAAGTGGACGACTTGTACACCCCATGCTATAGAAACAGGAGATAGGTTTCTACCCTATTGGCCACATGGCTTGGCAGGGCTTACTTACATACAGTATACAGTGGTTATATTTTCCACAAGGAGGCAGGAGGCCTCCACAAGTGACACTAGACGACTGTGGCATAGAATCAGGCACATTGCAGAGACAGGACCTGCCTCTCTCTCTCTTCACTTCACTTTGTGTGGCTTTGGAAATTATATTTATAGCTTAATAACCACTCACATTATCTGGTAGCGTTGGTCTTATTAGCAAATTACAAACCAAATTTATACACCCCTCCATTTTTATTCCTCTCATTTCATAACAGTAAATCTGCCGCTTGGAGTTGACTGTTTGGCCAAGTTGTCTGTCTTCATGCCTCAGCGTGTGGTCAGTCAGTCAGCAGTCCTTTGGTCCAATAAAGGCTATTTCTTCCCCCCTCTCCCTCCCCAGTCCCCACTAGTTCAACCACAATCCCTCTCGGAGGCACTTTTCTGCTTCCAGCAATGGAAAAGGAGCGTTTCTGGCTAATTCCTTTTCCATCCGTGTTATGAACACGGTGGAAGCAGAAAGGCAGCGGTTGCAGCTCACTTGCAGTCAAGTCGGTGCGTAATGGATTTGCTATGAATATCTTCCGCCGTCGTGTAACTGTACTGTATGGGGCTCAGGCCACGCGTGGTAAACTCATTTGGGCGTTCCTGGGTTGGACAAAGAATATACTCGAGTATTCAAAAGTTCAAATTACAAAGTACATTTTCTTTTTTTTAATAGCTTAAGTAGCAGATCTACAAGCACACGTTGCGAGTTTTTTGGATATTTTCATCAATATATTTAAAATAGAGTTTAACGGTTAATTCATTATCATAATATATAAGTTTGGTTATATATTTGGGGGGCCAATACAAACTTTACAACATATTCTTGTATGGCAAGTGACGATCTGTTTGAGAACATTGTAATGTAATGCAATATGATATAACCTTATTACCTTTATATTTTTATTTTACTTTATTGTGTCTGTTTTGGTACTGTATTTCAGTCTTTTTTATTTACTTATTTTTCTCAAGGTGTTCTTAATGTATTGTGTGCTTATGTGTAGTCTAGTGGTGTATATATGTGTGTTGCTATGTCTTGTTGTGTGTAAAAAAACCAATAAAAACAATTTAATAATAATAATATATAAGTTTGGGTCCCAAGAGTCCCTTCCTAGAAGTGGAGTATAGTCAAAAGAAATTTAGCAGAGCGAAAGTCATGAGCTTGCAAAATAAATAAATGATGCGGGCTGGAGAGTTTTTTGATCGGCCGTATTTAAGGAGGGCATCTCGCCTCTGACTGCAGGGAAATGCAGTATTTCTCTTGGCCAGAGCAGATAAACAGAACCCCTTCACGAACCCCCAAACACACACACAAAGGAAATGAGAGAGTCTGCAAAAAGAGAAAAAAATCTGAAATAAATAAACGGTTGCAGGGCAGTAAACACACACACACACACACACACACACACACACACACACACACACACACTCACACACACACACACACACACACACACACACACACACACACACACACACACACACACACACACACACACACACACACACACTGGTGGAAAAAGTACTCAGATGTTTTACTTAAGTAAAAGTATCAATACTGCAAGGTACAAGTCAAAATTTACCTGAATAAAAGTACAGTATTGGTACCGAAATGTACTTAAAGTACCAAAAGTAGAAAGTACTCATTATGCAGAATGTCTCATTTCACAAGTTTTCTAATGTCTAAAAATCTTTAGAAAATGGCAGATCTACAAGCTCACAATGTGTTGCACTGCAATGCGTTGTGAGCTTGAGCTATTTCCAAATGGCTGAAATAGTTTTCAAATAATCGTAGTGGAGACATTTGTCTCTGAGATGAGATGCTGCGGAGTAGAGGTAAAAGTATTGGAAATTGGAAATACTCAAGTACAAATACCTCAAAATTGTACTTACTGTAAGTATAGACCTACAGTACTTTAGTAGATGTACTTTCCACCACTACAGTCTAACGCAGTAGATCTCAAAGTGGGGTTCCAAACGGACCTGCCTGTGGAATGAATCATTTGGTTCCATTCATACCGTCTCAGCGTTATGGGGGGTCCTTGAAAATGAAACGCTTGAGAACCACTGCTCTGACAGAAAAGTGTATCCCCCTGTCCCTCGTGACAAGAATCTAGTGCCTGCCAGGCTGTCATGCAAACACAAGTATCACATCAGAGCACTGCAGAGGTCTGGTCCTGGGGGGTCTGAAAACGGATCCATGAAGAATGAAAGATATGCCCCGAGAGAATGAAGCCCCTCGCCCCTCCCCTCTGCTTGATTACAAGGGGACAGACAGGCAGGCAAGCAGGCAGGCAGGCAGGCAGGCAGGCAGGCAGGCAGGCAGGCAGGCAGACAGACAGACAGACAGACAGACAGACAGACAGACAGACAGACAGACAGACAGACAGACCACATAGCACAGGATAGGGTTACAACATGTGTCATGATGAAAGAGGCAGCCGCTTAACAGAGAGATAGATAGAGAGAGAGAGAGAGAGAGAGAGAGAGAGAGAGAGAGAGAGAGAGACACACACACACACAGAGAGTTAACATTGTATGGAGTTATGGTGCGGTATATGACTGGAACGTTGTAAAGTGACTGTCAAGTGTCCATAAGCTTCAGGTTAGCGGGATGGGCATTATTTTGAAAGCACACTCACCATCACCATGGGCCTTCAATGAGCCTCTGCCGGGTCTGCCCCTCCTTCCTGGGTGGCTGGGTCCTCCTGCCAAATCCTACTGGCTCTGTCTCACGGTGCTGGGCGTGGATTACTTCAGTCCAGGCTCTGACTTCTCACTCTCATTGGCCCAGGAGCCGAGGGGGGGGAGTGTTAGTCCTTTGCCCCTCCCTCCACACCCCACGCTCTTTTACACACAACAACCCAGCCTGTGTTATGGCAAGGACTTCACACACTGGTATTTAGACCAAACAGCCTCGGCATGCCACTTTCTCTGACGGAACCTCCCTACAGAGACAGACAGACAGACAGTCAGTCAGTCAGTCAGAGAGACAGACAGACAGAGAGACAGGCAGCCAGGCTGACGGTCAGACAAATGGGCGGATAGGCAGACAGAGAACACCAACAGGGATGAACTCAGCCGAAAGCAGACTATAGTGGATTCTCTGACAAACACACTCACTCACACTCACACACACACACACACACACACACACAAGACTGAGACATGGTACAGTAGAGGACAGACATTCTAAGGTAAGAACAGGATTTGGTTTAATACTCTTCTCTCTCTCTCTCTCTCTCTCTCTCTCTCTCTCTCTCTCTCTCTCTCTCTCTCTCCCCCTAAGTAAGAAAAGAGCAATTAAGCCGTTGCACTGAATTATTGTTTCTGTGTTGAATGTTGACCTTGGATATCCTGGCCTGCAGATGTCAGAATCAGAACAGAAAGAAAAACACAACAAGTGCATTAATCTAACTAAAATGTGTGGTGAATACTGATCAGGATTACGAACGAAATGATTTTGACTTTCAACAATCAATAAATGTCTGATTATATTAAAAATCACTGCATGAAAACGTAATAGAAATACACCAAAAGAACAAAATGCACAAATGCATGCTCGCACGCACACACGCACGCACGCACGCACGCACGCACACGCTGACATGGCGGCCCACTTTCTATTTTAACCTTGCCAGGTTAAAATACCATGCCTTTCTTCTTTGCTGGAATCCCCTGGCAGTCAGGCAGGCAGCTGTTTCATCCTATGGGCTTTGGCTCTGCGTACCGCGGGTTCAGACGCTAGATGCCACAGAGCAACAATAGCTACTGGAAGATGACCAGGACATCTATCTAATGGTCAGAATTCTGGACAAAGAACACAGGAATGCTCCAGACAGAGAGAGAGAGAGAGAGAGAGAGAGAGAGAGAGAGAGAGAGAGAGAGAGAGAGAGAGAGAGAGAGAGACTGGATTTCTAGCAAGTGTGGATGGAAGAAGAAGAAGAAGAAGAAGAAGAAGAAGAAGAAGAAGAAAGAGGGGGATTAAAGTACAAGTAGTTGGCTTTGGCTCCGTAACTGGCTCCAAACAGAAGACAAGGTTTTAGAGTTATGTGCTGGAATGAAAACCACAGGCCGTGCAGCCAACACTGGAAAGGAAAAGGAATGACTTTTCTGAGAACAGGGCAGAGACATGACAGCCATATGGACACACATACTTTAGAGACAGACAGATGGACACAAACGCACAGAGGGAGAGAGATGGACAAGACAGATTGACCTGTAAGGGAACTCTAGAGTAGTGGTTCTCAAATTATTTCAAGGACCCCCATAACATAACATAAAAGAGCGTACAAATGGACCCCCCCCCCCCCCCCCCGCACTGCTCTAGAAGAGAAGGCATTCTTTTTTTTCACACATAGTTTGCACTTCTAAGCTTTGCATCTCATGTTCAGGTCATGACTTGAGGAAGTTGGTGGTCTCCAGTTTTAGAACTCTGGGCATTTACACGTTGTAGTAGAGAGCACTGGTGCCCCATGAAGTATTTCTTTCCCAATGACCGAGCACAGGGTGGAGCAAACCTCCATCGACATGATTGATCATCTACAACGAAATGCCCCCTTTCCCCTCTATAAAATAGTTCCCAGAGGGGCTATAACAATATTCAACAAGGACTTTGGTCTGATCGCTACCATCAATTAACTTAAGTGCTGTAGTCTTTCTTTCAATTAATGTAAATGTATTTCTGCAAGTATTACTGTAAGAGCCTAACAGTTTGGTTTCTGTTTAGTTTTTTTTGTAATAGTAAATGTGTCCTTGTCCCTTGTCTGAGGTAGCCGGCATTATGTTTGCTGTGGAATGGATGCCTGTTATGTGTCATAAGTTCACATTTCATTGGTGGTTTCAGTGAAAAAATGCTTGTGGAGACGGAGATGATTGGGTTCGCTGGGTTTATGGTGATGCAGGGAGAAGGAGAAAGGCCTTGCGAGTGCGGGACGCATCTCTCCGGGAAGAACAGGAAATCACAGTCCAAAGTCCACGGATGAAGGGAAATCGCTGCTGCCGGAATAACGTAGACTTCCTCCTCATCCAAAGGCCTTTGAAGTGGGGCTACGGATTTAGTGGGATAAAAGGGAAACCTTGATGTAGAAAAAAAAGAAGAAAGTTATTTGCCTTGAGAGGGTCAACTTTTGGATCGGGCTCAGTGTTGGGATAATGCTGCAGCGGCGCATTGGTAGGTAGGGGCCTGTTTGGGGTTAAGTGAATATTTAATGTTTCGTTGGTGGGTTTCCTGTGAGGTGGGCCCCGCTGGTCTAAGTGGTGACAATTAAGACCCACGCCATGAGATTGCAGAGGGAGAGCGCTGAGAGGCGAAGAGTGTCGAGAGTTAGCGCTGAATTGCATCTCTTGTGGTCAGGAAGAAATGTGTGCGCGACTCTATATTTATGTGCAGTGGTGGAAAGTAACTAAGTACATTTACTCAAGTACTGTTTTGAGGTACTTTCACTTCACTTGATTATGTCCATGTGTTAAATACTTTATACTTCTACTCCACTACATCTCTGAGATAGAATTGGATTATTATTTTTACAAAATGTACGTTAACAATTTAAGGCCTATTTTATACTTTGTCTATTTGAAAATAGACAATCTACAAGCTCACAGTGAGTTGCAGTTGATCCCAATCATTTTGTACAATTTGTAATACAGGACTTTTACTTCCTTTACAGAGTATTTCTACATTGTGGTATTGCTTTTAATCTGAGTACTTCTTCCATCACTGTTATATGTACGAGGTAGAGGAGGTGTTGTGGGCTAGCAGTTCACGGTTTGGACGCCTATATCAGTTTGTTTTTCTGAGGACAGCCTGTACAAACAAACAGTCTAAAAATGAATACCCCAACTCATAAACACAATATAACCATTTTGGAAAGTGTAGTTTAAGGCATCACTGTAGTTGTGTAGTATTTTCAAAACACAGAGGCTCCAGTACAGGTGCTGTAAAGTGTACATCATGTCAAACAATCATTTTCAATCGATCAAGGACAAGTTAGTGTCTCCTGGGAGTTTGTGCTCCCAGACATATTGCAGAAGTAGGCCTACAGTATTGTGCCTTACTGTCAAACAGTGGACATCTCATTTTGCAACGAGTTATTTTGCAATGTTAGTCCTATACAAACAGCATCCTACTGTTTGTTTGGCAGTGTTGGAAAGGACTCAAGATTATTTACTTTAAGTAAAAGTAGCCATACCACAATCTAAAAATGCTCCATTACAAGAAAAAGGCCTGTATTCAAAACAAAATGTGACTTGCGTAAAAGTATGACGGTATTGCATCATATACAATATAATGTACTTGAAGTAACAAAGTAAAAGTAATCTTTATGAATAAATAGCCCATTGCATATTATATATTTTCAAAATATTTCATAAAATGTAAAATATTTCACAAAATGTTGAAAATAGCAGCAGTGTTAAAAAGGGCTAATGCAGGTTTTGCAATAATACTTCTAAATCTTTCAAAGTTACTACTAACTAATGTTGTCAAATAATTGCAATGGAGTAAAAAGTACAATATTTGCCTCAGAAATATAATTGAGTATAAGTGTAAAGTATAAAAAAATGAATGTAAAAGTACAGCATAATTGCACTTAATACAGTACTTGAGTAAATGTAGTCCAGCGTTGCTGGACTGACATGTGATGTGATTGTGGCCATTCCTTGAAGGTCAGACCTCTCTCTCTACTGAACCTGATGAACCAGAGGGAAATACTGTAATGATTGAGATTTAACACAACGACAGCTGTTGTACTTTACTGTATGCTGTTGATTGACACTTTGCTGTTAATAGTGGCTCACGCGAGTTACAGTAAATAACAGTTGGAGACTTGCACACTAGGGCTGGGCCCTACGGTAATTTAAAACTTTGACTCGATTACTATTGGATTAATGAACGATTAACATTTTTTAAATAGTGAAAATAGCAGATCAACAAGCTAGAACATAAGCTCACAATGATTTAGTCGATTATAAAAAAAAAACAATCCACAAAAAAAAATTGTCTTCGTTAAGACATACAAAAAAATATATATTAAAAAAGACCTTTCTTCTCTATTACATATAAAGCTAGATTAAGTCGGTTATACGTAGGTTCTAAAGGTCGGTTGATATATTTTCAGTTAAATGTCCAGCCCAAGCACGCACGCACGCACGCACGCACGCACGCACGCACGCACGCACGCACGCACGCACGCACGCACGCACGCACGGCACATGTGTTACACAGCAAATGACAACAGCATCTGCTAGCGAAACAGAAGGCACTTGTTGGCATGATGTGAAGTTTATTGAGTCACTGTCCCTCTGTCATCGCCCTGGGCCCCTGGATCTGTGGTCAGACTTTAAAGGGCTTTCTCCACCCTGACACCGTGTTTAGGTTTCAGCCAACTGAAAGATAAACAGCCTTCTGAATCATCTATTTCCATACGACTACCAGTGGTGGACAAAGTATACTCAACACCAGTACTTGAGTCAAAGTGAGTTTTCAGGGGTCCCAAGCCAAATATTTGCTATTATATGTCATCGTAATGCAAATCCAATTGAGGGTCATTGAAATTCAAAACATTGAGAATCACTAAGTTAACACTAACAGTATACTGTTAGTTCCAATAAACACCTCAAGGTCACGTCAACTTTCCTCTGTGCCAAGACAAGACAATGGACAAAGCTTGCTTGTGATAGTGAAGAAAACCATGCTGGTACTCCCATTAACCACACATATTTTATACTTCATTGCACAACGGTATCGCATGGCTAACATAATCAATGCTATTTTCATTATTTTAGGAATCCTTATTCTTGCCTATAATAATGATATGCCCAAATGTGGGACACCAGACTTAATGTGGTTAAAGAAACAAAACAGCAAAACAGCAATCTCATGGTGGATTCATCTCTTTGTTGTTTTGACCAACTGATAGATAGCTATGCGAAGTTATCCACAGACTCAAATACCAGAATGGGCTGAATGCTGTTTGTAAAGTATTACAAACATTTGTTTTAATTAATCTTCTTGTAGTTCCAGTTGGGTGGGATTCTACTACACTGTATCACTACTGTGTACAGGACATTATAAGATAGTAAGCTGTAAGCTGTTCTTATCATTTTCTGAACTTAAGACAGTGGTTCACAAAGAATTTCATGTCAAGGACAAGGTCTCCCAAATGTATTTGGCCACGAACCACTGGACTAAGACACTGCTGGAAAACAAGCACTTTCATGACTTACTAGCTGAACAGTCAGAGTGGCGTCTATTAAATGGCAACTGGTCTGTTTCGATCACAGCAGGACACCCTGTGTTGCATTCCTTCTACGCCTCTGGCCTATTTAAATAAAATAATCCTCAATGCATCTGCTGTACTGCACATTATGTGCTCTGTCTAGACCTTGTGCACATCTCTGCATGTAAGAGCATATGCATAATGCACATGTGCATATAAATCAATAGTATGCGTGCCATGCTGTAGAATCACTGGTTCTCAATCCATGGGGGCCCCCGTGGGGGACTCCAACCCGTCAGGCTAGGCCAGCGTAGCCTGGCTAATAAGCCAGACCGAATCAGCCTCTCCAGACCGGCGGATTACGGTCTGGAGAGGCTCAATTGTACGCCCATTTCCTACACCAGAGAACTGGTGTGGCCAATCGGGACACGGTATGCAATATGGGCGGGCTTTGGTACAGTGACGTTCAATGCTTGAGACCTTTGACTGACAGTAGCTCTGACCAATTGCATCAAAGAGAAAATGTTTGAACCCGCCCCCCGGGAAACAAGATCCATACACAGCATCTCCAGACTCAAATACCACACAACAGTGTGATTTGAGTCTGGCTTATTAGCCAGGCTAAGGCCAGCGGGCCCATTTCGTTCTTCTGAGGGAACCGGTTTCTGAGAGAACCAGCTACTAGATGGTTTGATTAGTCTTTTGCACGTATACCCAGGTCGGAAGACCCATTTGCACGTTCATCAATCGTCAACATTCATCCCGCAGCACTACTGTAGTTCTGCTTGCCGAACATGTGTTCCCAAATGGAGAAAGATGTTCTTCTTGGCAGACGTCAGTTAAGTAGTCAAGAAGAGCATGGAGCGGTGACATACTGTAAAAGGAGTGAGTCATAATATGTACACGCTCTCGGAGTTCAACACTGAGGATGTTACGGCGTAGATTGGGTCTTTGTCGGGTGCAACCTCATATCTCCAATACTGAAACTTTTCAGGATTCATCTAACTAGAAATTCTCATACGTACGTACGTACGTACGTCTGTAATCCACGTAACTCGAGAACCGTTCGCCCCACCGACTTCAAATTCGACACACCCATTCCACACCCCCGCAGGGAGTGCAGTGCCCGGTGTCGAGTCGGTCGGACCCACAGTTGTCTAGAACCTCCACAAAAGGCCTCTGCCCGGGCTCTGGACAGGGCTCCTGCCCAGTATCCATTTATGGAGCTGGACTGTTCTGACATCATTCTGATGTCTGCATAGACTCCATATTTGGGCATGCCTGACAAAGAACTTTTGTTAGGTGATGTAATGACGATGTAAAACAAACGGTGTCAAAACAAACATTAAATTATCGTTATTGTTAATGGGATTTAATGTTAGGGACAAAACAAACATTAATTTATCTTCATTGTCAATGGCGTTTTTAAAACAAACATTAAACCTGTATATAGGAGCCCTCAAAAATATATATCTACAAGCTCGAAAGTGGAAACACAAAGCTTGGTGTGGCTTTTGGAGGGTGTGACGCTGCGGCTGTTGTATGATCAAGTAGGGCATTAATTTATGAAAAAAATAGAAAAAGTTAGAATATGGAGATAGGACAATATATAAAATGGGGGTCCGAAGTTTGCCTAATCCATATCAAACTGTGGATCATTGAAATACAACAGGCTCAGAATCCCTACTGTAGAAATTAGAATAGATACTGTAGATGAAAACACTGCATACGTTGTTGGAGAAGGCCGGAGGTCTAGGCTGTTTTGTGCTGTTTGTGTGTTTACTGCATAGCTGTCATGGTTTGGGGGCTCTGTGGGTCTGTGGTTCTGTGGTGACGGGAGAGGACAGACAGATGCCTCAGAGGCTGGTGGTCGGGGGGGGGGGGGGGGGGGTAGGGAGACAACAGCATGTGAATGGGGATGGAGAGAGAGAGAGAGAGAGAGAGAGAGAGGGAGAGAGAGAGAGAGAGGGGAAGAGAGAGAGAGAGAGAGAGAGAGAGAGAGAGAGAGAGAGAGAGAGAGAGAGAGAGAGAGAGAGAAGGTGGTGGTGGTGGAATTTTTGGGGATGTCATTATTGGCGAAATATTCTTACAATTAAAAATGTCTCCAAATTGTCTGATCAGAATAGCTACAGGCTCAAAATACGTGCGTGTGAGCTTGTAGATCCGCCTTTTTGCCATTTGTTGTACGACAAAGACAGCTTAAGTGGCTAATAATACATAATCTCTGTGTTCTTATAACTCCAAGTGAACACATTTTTGTTCCAGACATGGGGGAAAAAAGAGTGAAAAGACTGAGTCAGCTAAATTGCTAAAGGAGCCAGATGAGTCATGTAGGCCCATCCACACAGCCAAACAGAAGTAGTATCTAAACCCTCTGAGATGAAATAGGACACAGAAAAGAGAGAGGCAGTCAATTGAGAAAAAGTCCAGAGAAAAAAAAGAAAGTAATGGAGAAACAGTAGTGTAAAACGTAGTCACTCTTACTAGAGTAACATCAGCAATACCTGCACAATGTAGAAATACTGTTAAGTAAAAGGCCTGTAGTCATAATTTGACTTGAGTGAAAGTACAAAAGTATTAGCATACTTGCTATACCAAAGTCAAATCGTGCTAAATCTTACCATACCAAAGTTCTGCAAAATGTGGTTTTGCTCGTTTGAGAATAGCAGATCTGTATGCTCACACCAGTCTGCGATGTGATGCATTGAGAGCTTGGCTATTTTTGAATAGTAGTAAGTAAAAAATGGGGCTTAGTTGGTTAATGTTTGATTTGCAATATTAATCTAAATATTAGTAACAATAACTATACGTTTTCAAGTAATTGTAGTGAAGCAAAAAGTACACTTTATTTACTATGAAAACGTGCATTTCCCGTCAGTTACTCCGGCCGTCCGTCACCCCACGCCTCCATACTGTATATGGTCATGCCTCGTGACATCACGTGACATCATCAGGGATGGAACTCCTTGATGTTATCAATATAAATCCCATATATAGAGATCCCTGATGTCATCAATATTGGCCAGCAACTCTACATCTGACCTCAAGCCTCAAAGCCTTAGATCTCCATGGAGCTGGCCTGGGCCATGGCTCAGCTGTCCAGGCACCTTGGCTGGTAATCCAGTCTGGCAGTGTGTCGTTCGACTCCCGATCCCGACGACCTTTACTGCATGTCTTCCCCCCATCTCTCTCCCCATTTTCTGTCAGCCTACTGTCTGTCCCTCCATAAAAAATATAAAATAAAGGCGAAAGCCACAAAAAAAAACATAAAAAAAAAAAAAATCTCCATGGAGCTGAACTGTTCTGACATTCCATGTGTTGATCCTTCCCTCTTCGATGTCTCCCTTTTGACTGATACCTGTCCATTTAAACTCTAGACTGGCCCGACCCAAAGTTATTAGTGCAGCCGTGCCCGGCAGCCGGCGAAAACTAGAGTTCTCAACAGGCCCAAAAATGACCTGGGCCCTCATCAAACCCTGTACACTCAAGTCACTGCCTCCGCTGCCACCCTTAGATCTCCATATATGGAGCTGACCTATTCTGACATTCCATATGTTGATCTGACCTCATCAAACCATATACAATCAAGACATGCTCCATATACTGTATGGCCAGTACAGAATTCCTTTCATAATGTTGATCTGACCCCCCATGCTAAAGCGCCAGTGCTCGCCCAGCAGTCTGCCGTCACCCATGCGTCACCCATACTAATTGAAAAATGACAATAAATGTATTATTTAAAAAATACTTATCGTTGTCAGGCATAAACCTTATATCCATATTTTAATTGTTGTGTTTTTTCGTAAATTAATGCACTAGTTGATCATACTACAGGGTCACACAAAAGCTTCAAAAGTACCAGATCTACATGTTCAAAACGGGCTCAAAGATGTGCTACTTTTGAATTGGAATCCCGAAAAGTAACAGTTTTGGACATATGAGGTTTCCACCCGACAGAGGTTAGAGAGAGAGAGAGAGTTAGAGAGAGAGAGAGAGAGAGAGAGAGAGAGAGAGAGAGAGAGAGAGAGAAGAAAGGCAGTAGAGCGGTGCACTGCAGTGTCAGAACAATGTCGTTCTGTCTGTCTGTGTTTGTGTCGGTAGGAGTTGTAGTTAGTTCCACTGGCCATGGCTACTGGGCTCAGCAGGGCTGCAGCCGGAGAGCTATTTTCAGAGCTCATCTGCGATGGCAGGGTTATAATCAAGAGAACGCCAGGCTGGCCGACCATTGTATGCGAGCGCTCTTATGCATGGATGAAGTCAAGTTGTGGCAGTTAAGAGAGAAAGGCGTAGCGAAAATGAGGGCGATAATTTGCAGCTCTGTATAAATAACAGAATGAGGGAGACAGACCGTGCGTTCCTGTGTGTGTGTGTGTGTGTGTGTGTGTGTGCCGTGCGTGCGTGCGTGCGTGCGTGCGTGCGTGCGTGCGTGCGTGCGTGCGTGCGTGCGTGCGTGTGGGAGTGAGTGACCAAAAAAAGAGAGTATGTGCAAAAGTGTGTGTCCTTGTGTGCACTTTTTGTGAGGGAGACTGAAAAAAGGGAGCCATTATGAATGGAATATAAAAATAATGAATATCTCCATAGAGTTTAGAACGATCTTCCATCCGGTCGTAAAGCTGAGGTTGAATCTCAACTCGGAATCGTACCAAAGCAAAAACCTCAAGTGTATATTGATGCCAAATACCACTGTCAGGCCAGCAAACAACACTTATGTATAATATGTTTATTGGAAAGTTCAACAATAACGGCTTTTGTTGCTTGTAAGGACTGTTTATGTCATGACTTGGACAAATCTGGCATGCGTTTAGCGGTTTCAACTAAGTCTCACTGATTTTTAATTTGTTCTCAGTTCAACCAGATTATGTGACATCCCACTGCTCAACGGCTGAAGACAACAACATGATGGAAGGACAAAATGGTAAAGGAAATAAAATAACATTCTCTAATATAATAAATTCCATGTTTTCTTTTGAGTTTCAGTAAATCATACACAGTGAGATCCATAACATCCTGGACTTGATGGCGTTCCTTACAGGCAACAGATGTTAACACACAGTTCTCTCATTAACAGGAAGCAGTTTATCACACAAAGCCACGGAAAACGGAGTGAAGGGAAAGCCTCCGTACTCCGTTGAGACACCGTATGGATTCCGCCTGGACCTGGACTTCCTCAAGTACGTAGACGACATTGAGAAAGGCAACACCATCAAGAGGGTCCCCATCCAGCGGAGGAGCAAGGGCCCCCGGTCCAGCACCCTCCCCAGGCACCTCACCCTGTCTGGGTGCGGCTACCGGCCCAGTCCCTGGGGATCCACTGGAGCTCTTGGCCCCAGGTCACGGATCTCGGACCCCCACCACAGCTATGCTTCCTGGGCGTACGACCACAGGTCCCCGGGTTCCCCCGCGGGCTTCCGATCCCTGGCAGAAATGGAGGCCAGAATAAGGGAATTTGATGAGCAGCCCCTGGGGGAGCACATCAGACCTAACCTCCTCCGAGCGTCCAGCCTGCCTCTGACAGTGTTGCTGAGGCAGGGTTCCGAGTCCACGGAGGACGCGGGGAGCCTCCGAAGCTCTAGGGACTGCCTTGGAGGAAGGGACGCCTCATGTGAAGACGTCTTCGCAGAGCGGTCCTCAGACTTCCCTCTCAACCAGGACTTTTCTGGGACGCTGAGGCGCCTTTCAGAGGCCCTGGAGCGTGTGGGTGAGTTGGAGATGGAGGTGAGAGTGGTCCCTGAGCTCAGAGCCCATATCTGCATCCTCCAGGAGGAGAGAGAAAGGCTCCGTCTGGGCCTGAGTCCACGACCTGTCAACGGAAAGATGGATCCCTCCTCCCCCTCCTACTATGGCACCTGTGACGTCAAGAGGCCGAGGCACGACAGTCACATCGGTCAAGATGGCGATGGTGGCAGTTCGAACCCCACACACGAGTGGAGGACCAGCACAGACCTGGATGAACTGCTGACGGTGACGTCCCTGCAGGCCAAGGTCGCTGTGCTGGAGCAGAAGCTCCACGAGAACGGCATGGAGCTCCAGGGAGCCTTGGGGATGCTGAGGGAACAGCGGGGGGAGAGCCGGAGAAAGGACGGCAAAATCGAGCAGCTGACCAGGAACCCCGGGGGGTGGGTGCTTGCTGAGAAGGTGCTGGTAGACCAGGACGGAGACGGGACGGAGGAGAACTCTACTTATTACAAGCCGTGCCACAGTGAGGTCGCTCTCTCGGGTGGCTCAGACACATCCACAGACGCATGGACTGTTACTGCACACAGACAAAAGAATCAAGGCAGTTTGGTGCCAGCATCCACCCCAGACGGCCCCCCAGCACCTACAGGTATGGAGCTTGAGGAGGTCTCAGCCGAAGCTGTAGACTCAGCCGTGGCCGTGGATCACATAAGGAGGATCAAGCATCTCCTGGAGGAGCAGTGGGAATGCCTGTGTGAAGGCAGGGTGCCAATGGAGCACCGCGACCCCAAAATTAACTCCCTACAGCAGGAGATGATGGGACTGGTAGATATCCTGTCGTCCTGTTACGCCCAACACGGCCACAGCAACGAGGAAGGGACCCAACATGGAGGTATGGTACTACTGTAGCCTGCCCTGTAGTGTAAGGGCTCCATGCCATCATTATTGTTTAGTAAAATGATCCCCATTAACTGATACAGTAGCATTACTAGTCCTCCTGGACTCAACAATTAAAAAAAGCATACTTATGCAACAACTAGTAATTATTACCTATAACATTTGTAATGACTTTGACTAAATTTATAATAGATAAGATGATGAGGAGATTCCAGCTAGATAATGATACAGGGTTGAGTAAGACAAGGCCGATGCCCGTTGAGAACGATGCTCGTTGGGAACCTCCGGTAATGCAGTGCCAGTACCTGAACCGCTGCACCCATTGTCAGAGAATCTGTTGTACCAGTCTTATATCATAGTATCTGGAGGCCAGTCTTATATAATAGTATCTGTTGTACCAGTCTTATATCATAGTATCTGGAGGCCAGTCTAGGACGTCAGAATTATAACTCCGTATTGATTGACACTACGGATCTCCATATGGGCATAGACGGGACACAGACACACATTCACAGAGATTTGTGAATTTATAGAAAGATCCTACCGATTCCCTCACACACGTCAAGTTTGAAGTCGATCAGTTGAACGGTTCTTGAGCTACACGAAGGACAGATATTATGCACACTCACTCAGAGATGTTGTGCTTATAGATAGATTACACAAATATTAACATAACTGGACAATTACTAAAACTCTACAGGAAATGAGAGTGCATACTGTACACAGAAAAAAAGCATTACGGCTTCAGCAGAAAGGCAATGACGACTTAATACAGCATAAAGTTGGAACAAAACACATATCATTCCCATTGATATACACAGTAATCACAAAACACAATCCTGTAGCAGCTATACTAAGATTCAAATAACACAACTCTCTTAACTGGTTTCTCAAAATGAACGTTTGTCTTTCTTGCTCATTTGAAAGTTAATCCTGAGAAAAACACTGTAAGGAACTGTAAGGAAATCTCATTACCATGCAAGAGAAGATTTTAATCAGCGAAATTAAGACCCACAATTTTACTAGGCCTAACTGGTGTAAATTGATGGTTGTCGTCGGTTTGGGTTGAGGCGGGATTGTATTTTTTTTTCTTCTTTTTATTCATGACCAAGTCTTCCTAGGCTGTTATTATTTATTTTGTAAAGAAGTCCTTTTCTCTGCTGTGTTGGAATGTCCTGACGCAGGTCCTAAGAGACCAAACTCTGGGGTATTTCCCCCTCTCCCTACTTCATAGCCCTGCATGAAAACCACATTTTACTTAATTACAAGGAAAGTTTTTCCTCATTCAAGAAATGTCGATGAGGCAATGCAAAAAGATCTTGAATCAGGGATCAATGGGAAAGCTTCACAGAAATACAGACATTTCCTCCCTTCATCAATAATATTGTGGTAGTATAACGATTATATCATATGATATAATACATAATACATACATATATATATATATAAATTATATATATATATATATATACATATACGTATATATTTTTTAAACTAGTCCATACAACTAGTCCTCATGTCCGCCAACCATTGTCCGCCCGGGATATGGGAACAGATCCCATATCCTGTGGTGAAAATGCAAATAATGCTTTAATGTGGGGGGAAAGTGTGGGAAAAAACGACTACCTCATTGCCTGCATATATCAACGGTCAGTGGTGGACTGGACTCAAGTAGGCTACTTGAGTCAAAGTTTACAGTAGAGTAGATACTCCTGGTAAAATATTACTCAACTGCAAGTGGTTGCTCACTCAAATTTGTAATTGAGTTAAAAGTACTGGAGTACTTAAGTATTCAAACGTACATGCTTTACAAAAAAATATATATGATAATTCACCCAAAAGAATATTTTTTTCTATCAATTACACCCCATGGATATTATTTAGTTTTTGTCGCATTCTTAAGCCAATAATTTGATGTAATCGATCGGAAAAGTCATTTTGTGGGTGAACTATCAATTTAAATGACAACGCACATTCTTTTTCAACAAGTCACAATGCAACACGTTGTTTTCTTGTATAATATATCATCTATTTTTTTTGTTAATTGTCTTACGACAAATTAAGCCTATATAGGGCTTCATATGACTGTGGTTGAAACTTTATTGTCATGAAACCTTGTAAACATGCTCCTTGTCTCTCTCTTTCCCTCTGAGTAGCACCCAGATCCATCATGAAGCGAGACGGAAGTGCCCGACAGTCAAAGAACCTACACTTTGCTGGTGATAATGAAGGGTTAGTGCACAAGTCTCCCAAATGCTTTTCACTCCATTCTGAGATTTATGGGCATTGGTCTGTGGTGGAAGACATACTCGGATTGTTTTCACTTTACTGTATGTAAAAGTAGCAGTAGTTCCACAAAATTAAAATACTGTTACACGTAAACGTTGCTGTATTCAAAATGTAACTTAAATGCAGTACTTGAGTAAATATACCGATATACTTAGATACTTTCCACCACTGGCATTGATTTGAACTGAAGCCTTGGCTGACCTTACGTTTGGACATAGAAACAGTTAAATACCAGCTTGGGGCTCCTGAAACCATAGGGTTGTTTTGTTTTGCACTTTACAGGCATCTTGATAGTTGTAAAGTTTGAGTGATGAGGCATGCCTCTCCTTATGTTCTCCAGTTAAAGGGGATTAGCGCTGAATTCTAGTTTTGAAATGTGTTATTCCCATGCATAAATCATTTGTTTCCCATATAGCCTAAATTGTTTCATCCTGTCTCAACAGATGTAGTATCCTATTCATTGTCAATAAGACAGTTCATCGCTAGGCCTTCTCATATCTCAGTTTTTGTTCCTTGATGCGATTTCTGATTTTGAGACAGACTTGGTTGTTAGCTACAGCCAATAGGCTCTGTGTATGACTGTAGTCAGTGGTGGACAGAAACTAAGTACATGTACTAAGTACTGTAATTTTGAGTATTTCCCATTTTACTTCTACTCCACTACAATTATTTTTTAAACTTTATTTACTAGTTACTTTGCAGATATAAATTAATATATTGTAAGACATACATTAACCACTTTAGCCCTATGTTATACATAGGCTATTTAAAAATAGACGATCTATACAACGCTTGTAGATCTTCAAACATTTTTGTACTTACTTTTGGTAGGCCTACTTTATTATACTTTAGTACTTTTACTCAAGTAACATTTTTAACACAGGCCTTTTAATTGTAACAGAGTATTTTTATATTGTGGTATTGCTACTTTTATTTAAGTAAAATATCTGAATACTATACTGAGTACCACCACTGACCCAGTCCCAGGTTTTTAGAAGTTGGCATACCACAGTTTCCTGTTCCATAGATCTGTTTGATTGGCTCAACAGATCTGAACTGGAAATACATATAAAGGTGTGATAAGATATGGTTCCGGTTCAAATCTGCTGTCGAGGCAATCAAACAAAGCTATGAGAAAATGAACTGGGACAGGAAGCGTCTATGCCACAATGCTGGGACTGCAGTTTTGCACAGAGCCTAAAGCGGAACTGACGTGGGAGGGTGTTGTTTTCCCAGCTGACTGTAGTACCCTTCCCTTCTCACCTTAAGACAGAAGGACAAGGTCACCCACCAATACCCATCTTGGGACAAACCAAGGTTTTTGCAGAAAACGAACAATGGAAATCGAGCAATCTTTTCCCTTTAATGACTTTCCTTTAGGTCAAACAACAAAACATTTCATCAACTAGCTTCAGTGCATATACCAGATGTTACTAGGTAATTTCCCCTGACATTCAGACCTGTTTTAATTGACACATTCTCTCTTTACTGGCCAGTGGCTCGTCTAACTTCACCAGTATTTGGCTGGCAGATGGATTTCATTTACTGCTCTGGTTTTCATTCTCTAATGTGCCAAGATGCGAGACCCCAGTCGCCAGTAAAGAGCCGGACGGGCAGGATTTTGTGAAGCCAAGTATCCGAGACCATCCGGAGCAGAAGGGACAAGTCGTCTCGCCTGAGGCGATGGCTGTTACCCATGTGTGTGAGGAGGACCCAGAGAAGATAAGTACAGAGAGAAAGGGCCCCGCAAGCCAGGGCCAAACTGAATCAGGACAAACAGATGGAGGCACGGTGTCCATGGACGAGGCTGGGGCTCAAGAGAACGCAGCCAGGATGGACACACCAGGCCCGGGGGAACAGATGGAGAGTGACTCTGGCATTGTAACAAGTGCCGGGAGATGGTGAGGAGTGCAGTGTGAAATTTTTATCGTTTCGTTTTCTATTTTGCTGGGTTTTCTACATGCTGCAACTGTTGTTTTTTGGGGGGTGGGGGGTTACCTGCCTGCCAAGAATGTGTTTTGTTCATCAACTATTGGTTAAGGGATCCAAATTCTCTGTCCTCCAGCATAATTACTTAACCACTTGAGTCTGAAACATCATAAGATACAAATAGCCATCTACAAGCATTGTGACAATGTGTATATATTAAGCACATTGGCCTAGGCTATTTGAGAATTTTCACATATACTGTATAATGACTGGATGCCAGGATTGATATTGTTTTAAAGCTTTGTTTTCTTTCGTCTGCCACTCTGTAGGGACAGTGTAAACGGGGAGTTTGTGTCTGCCTGTCAGTTTCTCAAAGACCACATGGACAACATGAACAACCCCAACGACGACATGGTACTGAACCCCTCTAGCAGTACTCCTGAAGTTTCTACACTCGTCTCTCATTTGTACACTCTCAGAATTACAGACCAGGGGTCATCAATATGTCCGTGGCAAATTACACTGTACACTGATTTACTATGACACTTTTGCACATTATGAGTCCACTAAGACAGTGGTTCTCAAAACGTTTTATTTGCAAGGACGTCCATAACTCTGAGAGTGTACAAACAGACATAGAGGTTAAGACATAGAGAAACAATGTCCTAAGCTGCTCTCTATCTCTCTCTCTCTCTCTGTGTGTCTTCCAGAGAAGGGCATTGGTGGTGCTGTTCCAGAGCTGGTTCGGCGTAGCGGCCGAGGAGAGCTCCGTGGCCAACAGGGTGGCGGTGCACCTGAAGGAGGTGAAGAACAGCGCCCCCTCTCTGCTGGCCTTCCTGGTCAACCTGGCCGACGACAACGGCAACACGGCGCTGCACTACAGCGCGTCCCACTGTAACTACAGCATCGTCAGCCTCCTGCTGGACACAGGTAGGCACAGGTAGTGTCGTACTCATCTACAACACTGCTTCTGGATGAGTGGGGAAAGTCAGGGGTCCTTGAGGGGGTTCCATGGGGTCCGTAGCTATTTCATACGACAAATATGAAAGTGGCTCAGAGGCCGGTAGAACAGCCGTACTCTGGCTCCCCCAGAGTTAGTGTCGAAGTGTCCTTGAGCAAGACACTGAACCCCTAATTGCTCCCGATGTGCCGGCTGGTGCCTTACATCGTTGCCTCTGCCATCGGTGTATGAATCTGTGTGTGAATGGGTGAATGTAATGCACAATCTATGTAAAGCGCTTTCTGATAAAAGCGCTGTATAAATGTACCTTTCACCATTTACAGGGCTTAACACATTCAGTGACAATCATTTCAAATCCAACACTTACTGTAACTGCCAATGGCATCCCCAGACGTCATTTCAGGGTTTTCATTAATTATGCTAGATCACGCTCTTCGCCAACATATGAATGGCTCTGGGTTGCTAGGAGATAAAACCGGAAATGAACCGAAAGTGAAAGCTCTGTCTCCCATCCACCTCAATGTAAATTGAGATGCATTTATCTCTGATTCTTTTCACAGATTGCGTTTTTGGTCAAAACAAGCTTTATTCATGGCCCATAACTAAAGAAGCGATGATCGTGGTTCCAAAATAAAAGATTCTCAGTCACCACTATGGACAGTTTCAGCCCAACCCGACCTGGGGTGTGGGCATGATTAAAAGGCAGACAGGCAGACAGACAAACAGACAACGTCAACTATAGAGATAATATATATAATCCTGACCTGATGCCATTTCAGTGGAACAAACATTTACATAGCACTATATACACAGACGTACTAATTGCAATGAAATGGGTTAGATTCTGGCTCACCTGTGTCATGTTCATCTTAGTGGAGTGTTTTTAAATGACAAAACAGTAAAGGTGGCCTTACACTAGCCGATTATTTTCAATCTGAAATCTGATAGCACCACACACTACAGGATAATCGGAGCGGGGCAGAGCAAATATCAAACATTCTTGATGTTGAACGGGCCGATCCCGATCGCGCTTTGAGCGGCCCCGAGCAGATCGATTGAGTCGGGCACCCCCCGAGCGTCAAAAAATGCCCGATTATCGGCTAGTGTAAGGCCACCTTTACTAGATGGTCATCCACATTTTTGCATTTTTGTTTTTCATTTCATATGAAAGTAGAGGATTGTTGCCCAAATTGAGGTATCACTTGCTTAGATTTACCCACAAGGTTTGAACTACAGCTTATAGTAATGCTTTTCTTTATTATCCCCATGCCGACCGTCTCGACACGGGGCACTGCAACTCCCTGTGGGGGTTTGGAACACACGTGTCGAATTTGTAGTCGGTGGGGCGAACGGTTCTCGAGTTACGTGCATTACAGACGTACACACGTACAGACATACACAGACATGCATTTATAAGATGAAACTTTAAAACATGAACAGCTTCACTCTATTGTTTCAGAACAAGAATAGTATTCAAATGTAACAACATAGTTTTGTCTTGATTTACAGTTACTGTAGCATGCGGAGAGGGCCTGGCATCTCAGTGGCTGGGCGGGAGACTATTGTTGTGGTTACATTATATTATATGCTACCAGCTCAGTGTCCTTGTGGTTACATTGTCTGTCATACCAAAGACTATAACAATGTACCCAATGTCTCCCTGCTTGCCAAACATGGGTAAGTGCATGGGAGTGATGCGTCATGTGCAGGGGGTGTACTTGCACCCCATACGGATGCTGTCAGTGCACGGAATGGGACATTATCACGTTTAATCAGACTATTGATTGGAAGTAGGTGAGATACTGACCTACCGACGAGCTTAGTAGGTGTTGTTATTCTGTGGGTTGATGATGGCTACTGTTTTCACTGACACAAAGTTACCGTGCAGACGACTCAGCGCCGTCCGAGTTGCGACCCGATAGGCACAGAATAGTAAATTTTTACTATTTTTTTTAGGCAACAGCGTTTGCCCCAACTGCTACTGGCCAGAAAGCCATCATCAACCCACAGAATTATGACAAAACCCTTAACTGGTACGTCAGTATCTCATCTACTTCTATAGTATCTCACCTACTTCTATAGTATCTCATCTACTTCTATAGTATCTCATCTACTTCTATAGTATCTCATCTACTTCTATAGTATCTCACCTACTTCTATAGTATCTCATCTACTTCTATAGTATCTCATCTACTTCTATAGTATCTCACCTACTTCTATAGTATCTCATCTACTTCTATAGTATCTCATCTACTTCTATAGTATCTCATCTACTTCTATAGTATCTCATCTACTTCTATAGTATCTCACCTCCCAATCAATAGTCTGATTAAACGTGATAATGTCCCATTCCATGCATGACAGTATTCTTGCCTTCTCTAGATCAGGGGTTCTCAACCCGTGGGTCGTGACCCCTTGGGGGGGGGTCGCCAAATTATTTTAGGGGGTCCCCAAATTATTATTATTTTTTTTTTGTGCGCCACTCGGTGTAGCAGTCAATTTATATTGGGGGTCGGGAGGGGGCGGGGCGGGGGTCCCGAGACGTTGCCAAAGCATTTTCGGGGGTCCCCGGCCAAAAACGTTGAGAACCCCTGCCCTAGATCATGGCTGGGGGATGTACTTTTACATCAAGCTGCCTCACGCACGCTACAAAAACAGGATAGGCTCCTGCCCTATGGGCCACATGGATCATAAACTGTTGGTTCCCAAGCCTACTTACATAACTTAACCCCGATATATTTGTTGTATGACCAAAATATCCGACCTAACACCTCCCAATGTGTTGGGACACATTGTGAGATTGTAGATCTGCTATTTTTGTTGTTTTTGCAAACGTTTGCTAATTTTCACCTATAATGACATAAGGGCCCGATTAAGCAAGTGGAAAAACCCATGCGGTAATACAGATTTGGGCCTCGCTCTGCGCCTTTTCGTATTATGGAAGCCGTGGTGAGCGCTCACTCATATGGAATACCACGTTCCTGCATAATTTAGCATTGGGGGAGTGTCCATATGTTAATTATTTTCGCTTTGCGCTATTTGCTATTAAGCCCCTTGACCTAAAAACACTCGCGCATACCGATTCGACCTGGGTCTGACCACGTCTTAAAAGCAAAAAGCACTGTTTGATTTTACACTTGAGCGGCTCTGGAGTGTTGCCATGTCTGTTTGCTGTTTATTATAAGCGGCTTCTTTTTCTGTAAAGTTGCTTGTAAATATTGGTAGTTGTGGTTGCTTTTCTTGTTTCTAAAGTGCTTATTTGGGCTTTTTAAACCAGTGATCCTCACACAGCGACATTCCCATGTCAAGGACCCCCAGATGAATGCATTTGCCCAACTAAGCCAGTGACCCCCATGACAGATTTGTGTTTTTAAATGTTTCAATAACATTTTTCAAAAATATTCCACAATTGTCACTTTTTTCAAAGATTACTTTTGAAAATAGCAGATCTAAAAGCTCACAATGCATCACATTAATTCATTAAAACTATGAACTCTGACTGCAGGGGGATATATATTTATAATGATCATTATAACAATGTGCAAGAAAATATGTAAAAAGAAGGAAGAACTTTATTCATTATTTATTTGTGGACAATCAAAATATGCTGGAAATTTTAATGTGGTGTCATTAAAATGAATCTTGATATGGCAGACTCACTATCTAGAAAATAAAAAACATGGCACTTCATTTAAAATAGGTTGCAGACCCCTGTTATATGCGATTCTTTAGGGAGTATGTTTATAGACCTATTTACTTGTTTCTATGAGACATGGCAACAGCAGGAGACGAGCTTTCTGGCTCAAACGTTCAAACGTTGAGATTGTAAAGGGTCATATATCGCTCAACCTTTTAAAAAAATTAAAACATCTCCATAATCACTGGGAAGTTAACGTTCATATGCTGTATCACACCCGACTCAATTCTTCTTCAATAAAATGCTACGAGCGAAGACCATAACATTGGGGCCGCAGCAATACGCATGGCGCACGTATGGCATTTCAACTCATTCCTTCGTCGTGACTCGAATGAAATAAAATAAAATAAACGTTATTTTACTGGTGTTTTTCAATAGAAACAAATAAAGAGCGTGTGTGCAACAGTCAGTGCATATACGTGCATGCACTATAGGCTATATTTCCTCCTTGTCGGGATGGTGAGCTGAGCTCTTCACAGCCCGTTTGTCTTTCATATTATTCTTATAATATTTGATATTATAAACACTCATGGTTCTCTCATTTCTCAACCGTTTTTTTAAAATGTAAAAATCCCCATATTCCTTAGGAATCTTGCTTTCATTCGCTGTATGGTACATGGTTCTATTTTTATCGAATTAAACAATATCAAACGAACTTGTATATAACATTACGCATGGATTGCCAATTTGCCAGCCAATGCTGCGTATCTACTCGCAGTTCCATTCCGATCTGAAAGGTATAGGTAGGTGCCATTTCAAAGTCTTAGTTATTCATTTATGAATCAAATCAACTAGAATAAAGATTTTTACAGCTGCTTAGAACAGAAACAAATTAAGTGATGATGTGCGTATATCTCCCTCCCTTAGCATATGGCTGCGCCGCTGTAATGACTTTCCAATGAAAACTGCAAGTTACTTAACAAAATAGAGACATAGGCCCACATCATGGCTGTGACAGCTTGTGGATCTGTTCTTTTGAGGCATAAAGGTGACAGCATGCAGTGCAATATGAATAATTAACCCAAATGTGACAAAGTCATGTCATGTCTATGGTGCCAGTCTGCATAAATGTAATACCACTTGCCGAAA
The DNA here is from genome assembly GCF_951216825.1 of Electrona antarctica. NCBI lineage: Eukaryota > Metazoa > Chordata > Actinopteri > Myctophiformes > Myctophidae > Electrona > Electrona antarctica. The sequence goes on along the minus strand of NC_136800.1, from coordinate 16,660,247 downwards.
AGGGCGCATTCCATGAGGACATCAGCTGGTGTCGTAAAGAGAATAGTACGGACATGTTCATTGGGTAAGCCTCAAAACTCCCTGAAACACTCCCATGACTAATTCAAGGCCGTTTTGCTCACACCACGGGGTGTCGAAAGCGCTTCTTACCTGGCCCATAATTGTAATATGACATTGCACACTCCCCCACGTCTTAAAAACTGTAAAATTATATGTAATTAGATTCCACTTGCTTAATCGGGCCCCCTATGTCCAAAATACAGTCACCAAGTAGAAACTCTAAATATAACTAAAAACTATGCATAATATCACTCACACGATAGTGATAAAAATATCATCTTTTAATCTCCTATGCACATAGTTCATTTATTTTTATATGGACTTGACGTGACAAAGGAAGTGAGGGATCACTGCACAAACGTATGAAGGACTTATTTATGCTAAATGTTCATACTTACACGCCCATATCAGTTCTGACTTAAGTGATTGATACAGTACGTATGTGCAACAGATGTGAAGATTCTGAATCTGTGTTTGAATATTGATCAAAATCAGATTAGGTTTTGTTTTTGAAATCTCCTTCAAAGTGTGTGGCCGCAGGACAATATTTTACTGAAATGGGTCATCTATCTTTCCTGTCTCCCTCCACTGTGCCATCTAATAAATCTTAAATATGTGGGTGGGTATAATGAGGACGTCTGGGAATCTGAAGGTCACTGACCTTCCGAACGACCCCTAAGCAACCTAACTGCTTCGGCTGCCATATTAAAGCAGCAATATGTAGTTTGGGGTAGTGGCCACTTTGGACACAAATAACATCCAACAGCCGACGTCTTTGACTTCATCACCAAAGAGTCTCGGCAAGCATGTCCGACAAGGACGCACTGCGATTGGCCAGTGTTTGCTTTCACTTGCAGTTCTGCCTTGGTGCCTTGGCAAATGCATAGAGTATATAAAAGGATAGAGACTGAACTGGCGCGAAGCTCCGCCCCCCCAGCTATTCATGACAGTGGAAGTTGCTCAGTGGCGTTTTGAAGCACCCGGAAGACTGCCGGAAGTCCCTCCTCCGGACCTCAAATTTGAGGTCCGGGGTGACGTTGGAGTGATGGTCCTACGTCACAACACAATGTTAAAGCCCAGCTGCACGGGGTTTCCCGGTCATGAATCCACGGGTCCACCTGTAGTCCCTCCTCCTACCACTAGGGCCCAGAGCTTCAACATTGAATAGCCTCACTGGCCCCTTGGGCAAATGCCAGGATAATTTTGTGGGACATAATATCCTATGGTTGTTAAAAAGTGCCACTGATCCTAATCATTAGTATGTGTTAAATACAGAGGACATTTTCAACGTATGTGGAAATGTGTTGTAGCAAATACCCCAACAACTAAAGGGACACAATTCTCACTCTCTCTCTCTTTCTCATGTATATACAGTACAGTATATATAGAGCGTTCAGTTGGTTTCTTTGTACAACAGGTGTGAGTGAGGTGGACCTCCAGAACAAGGCGGGCTACACAGCGGTGATGCTGGCCTCACTGACTGCCCCCGAAGGTCCTGGTGACATGGAGGTGGTCCGCAGGCTCATGGAACTGGCAGATGTTAACGTCCGCTCCAGACAGGTAATTCACAGTTCCCAAGGTCAATATGTTCCCATTTAACAAAACGGGGATGGCGGATGGTAAAGAAATTGATTAAATTGTAGTTCCGCTTGTGAGATTTTCAAGTGGGCCCTGATCCAGAAAAGGCTGGGAAGCCAGTGGTCCAATAAGGCAGGGGTTTTGGCGACCCCTCGGGGGGTCGCCAAATTATTTTAGGGGGTCCCCAAATTATTTTCAAAAAAGGAAAAAAAAAAAAATGATTTTTTTTTTCACCATTTAAAAAAAATAGCAGACCTACAAGCTCTGCTATTTTTAAATAGCTAAATTATAACAATGCTTAAAACACCAAAAGGGGTTCCCGCCCAAAATGGTTTAAGGTTATTGTAGCAGTCAATTTATATTGGGGGTCGGGAGGGGGAGGGGCGGGGGTCCCGAGACGTTGCCAAAGCATTTTCGGGGGTCCAGGGCCAAAAACGTTGAGAACCCCTGCAATAAGGTACAGTTGGAGGCCATCGATATTGTCCTTTTCTTTTTGCTGAGGTTTGCGTGATCTGCGCAAAAGGACAGTTAACCCATTTTGGGCGGGAACCCCTTTTGGTGTTTAAACATTATGTTATAATTTAGCTATTGAAAAATAGCAGATCTACAAGCTCATAGCGCGCCACCGAGTGCTATTTTTGAAAAATCGTGAAAATGTAGAAGGATTTTTTCAGGATTTAGAAGGATTTTTAAAAGTTTTGAGGTCAGGCCTAAATGGGTCAAATGATAAGGGACAATATCGGTGGCACCCAACTGTATATGCACATCACCATTTTGGAAATAACTCTTCCTACTTCCAGCCCAGGCAGAGCAGAGCCACTAATTAAGGCTCTGTTCCATTTAGTGTGCAGTGGTTCTCTTTTTTGAATTTATTTATTAAGGACTGCCATAAATCTGTGTACAAATGGAACCAATAATTATTGTAAGTTCCATTTGTACACTCTCAGAATTACACACCTGTACGGGCCCATTTGGAACCCACTCACATTGAGACCCACTGGTGTAGCAGAGTGTTTCCAGTGAGCCAACATGCACAATAGCAGCACCCTGACTCCGTTTGACCAGAATGGAACAGAGCCTTCATTGGTATCATAACACCTGTGAAGGAAGTAGGGAAGGGGCCTGGAAGTAGGAAAAGTTAGGCCACCTTTACACGGCAACGGTCTCTAGACCAAACGGCAAAATAAAATGTTTAGACGGCAACAGTGATATCTGGGGTTGAAAACATAATAAAGTTAAAAGCCCTTCCAGAGTGGAAATCTTTGAAAACGCTGTGATATCATGGCTCATGTCGCTTATGTTTATTTCATTGGTGCAGAGCCCTAGGCGATATTTGAGTTCCTAGGATGAGCAAGCGCTCCCTCGCCCCACTCATCATAGGAATACAAGTTTAGCGAGTCATGGAACCAAGCTACAGGTGAATGTAAACAAACAGCCATGTGAAGGAAGTAGAACGGAAGTGGTTGTACGACAGAATAAAAAGTGAGAACGCAATGGGACTTTTCCGTTTTTGCGACAGCCCGTTGCCATGTAAAGGTGGCCTTCTGTGTGCATATGTGACCGAGTCTGGCAAATAGGCCCTCATCTCGACAAGAGTAAAAAAAAAATCTAGTTTATTTAGCGATTTTCAGCCTTTTCATTATTGGCGAGATGAGGACCATTTTGCTAGGCTCGGTCACATAATTATACCCAATTGTTGTGTCTCTCTCCGCCGTGTGCTACTCTCTCCAGACGGGTCAATCGGCTCTGCAGCTGTCCGTGAAACACGGACGCGCAGTGATGGTTCGCCTGCTGCTGAGCTGCGGGGCCGACGCCAACGTACAGGACAGCCAGGGAGTCACTGCCCTGATGTCGGCCTGCGAGAAGGGACACACGCACATCGCACGCCTCCTGCTGGAGAGGTGCCACTGTGACCTCAACCTCACCGACAAGGTCAGACCCAGAGAGAGTCACGTGAACATGTGACAAAGTCGTACTGTATGACAAACAGACAATGTCTTCTCACTGTCTCATTCACTGCCAAATTTGGCGACGTCAGTGTTCTCCGCTGTGTTCTAGCGGGTAGTGGAGGGGAGCGGGGTGTAGGAGAGGTTGGTTCTTGCAGGCTAGTGTACAGTTAATGCCACTAAGTATGTTATAAAAGGGGAAAAAAAGAGCTTGTAGATTGGCCGTGTTCACTATGTTCACTGTTTGCTGTATGACAAAGAATATAGGGCTTAAATAATTTAGTTAAATTGAATGTCAACTCTACTTTTATGCGTACAGAATTAGCCTTTGTGCAGAAAGAGCGGCTTACGTCTCTGAAAGCCTGGATTCCTTGAGTCAGTGTGGGGACTGGGGAACGGGTGGAAGTGATAGAATAAAGGATCTCCATGGATTAATCAGGGCTAGAGCAAATCTCACCGGGTTGATAAGAGCTAATCCGCTTTTGTTTCTTCTATAAAAGCACAGTGAAAAAGAAAACATGGCTACCGTGTGACAGGTCCTTGATATTAAATCAATATTAATCCCACTGTATAAAAAAACCTCCTGCCTTGACACCCCAGACTATGTACCGAAGATTTCCTGCTTTACTCTACCACAACATTCACCTTGACTTATCTTGCTGTAAACCCTTGTGAATTCAACTAAAGCCTAATTAAATCAGACCTTAACGCACTTGAACGATACAAATGTGACCTCCCGCTCACTTTCATCTGTCTTACAAGGAACCTTGTTATTGCACAATTATGAATTGACTAAGAAGATCTTGACAGCTTCTGGTATGACTTTTTTTTTCTTTCTTTTTTTACCATAAAAGGTATTTCAGAAACAGAACCAGCTTAGCTTAAGAGTTTTGTTTTCTTTATCACCTCACCATTTTGTAGTATCTCTTCTCATGGAATACTGCCAAATAATGGAGTGCGCACGAAAAAACATATTCCACCTGTAAACCTGTGATGTGAATACATAAACCCGATTCTGAAAATGTCTTTATGGTGGTTTAATTACGATAACCTGAGACCACATGCACACAGTAAAAACGTAATCTAATCGCTCTCTTTATTTTTGTTGTTCTCTTCTCTGTGCGTTTCCTACAGCGTGGTCGAACCGCCCTCTCTGCAGCCCTGCAGGGCTCCCATGCTGACACAGCCTCCCTCCTACAGGCCCACGCCAAAGCTAGACGAGTCTAGGGGTGGACCTCCCATGCTGACACAGCCTCCCTCCTACAGGCCCACGCCAAAGCTAGACGAGTCTAGGGGTGGGCCCATAGAGTATTAAAAGGATAGAGACTGATCTGGCGCGAAGCTCCGCCCCCCCGCTATTCATGTCAGTGGAAGTTGCTCAGTGGCGTTTTGAAGCACCCGGAAGAGCCTTCTACTTCCGACTTTTTTCGATTTGGTGCCCAAAATGCGGAAGTGCAAACGCGCTCAATGTTAAAGCCCAGCTGCACGGGGTTTCCCAATCATACTTCCACGGGTCCGCCTGCAGTCCCTCCTCTTACCACTAGGGCCCAGTGCTTCAACGTTGGATAGCCTCACTGGCCCCTTGGGTGGACCTCCCAGCTCACCACTTCTTCAGAGACCCTGAAACATACATGCTTACGGTAACCTACGTACAGTACACTATAGCAGTGGTTCCCAAACCTTTTCATGTCAAGGACCCCCAAATTGACACTCATTAGCCCGCGGACCCCCATTTGAAAAGATACGCCAAGGACCCCCATAAGAGAAGATCTTTACGGCTCTAGCAGTGATTCTCAACCATTTTCATTTCAAGGACCCCCAGGTTTGACCTGAATTAGGCTATAGACCCCCATTTAATGGCATTTCTATCTCTGGAACCCCCAATTTATATTGTAAAATCAAAGTAAATTGAACTCTGAGAGGTTCCATTTGTACACTCCATTTGGTTCCATTTGTACACTCTCTGAGTTACAGACCCATAAGGGTCCATTTGGTTCCAAACTATCATTTACCTGGGGACCCCCTGGAACTCTCTCAAGGACCCCTAGTACTCTGGGAACCACTGCACTACAGTACGCTTCAACGGAACAGAAACTGACCTCTCGCTTCAGTTCATCTCCACCGCCAGTCGAAGATTCCTTTCAATGATACTCGCTGTGGACACTAGTCAATAGTCATGCTGCTCTGTGCAATTTGTGACTTTCATTTTGCAGACTGGCACAGATCTCTGTGGGCAGAAAGTGGAATCGTTTTGCATAATCAGAGGCTGATGATCCGACGGCGACGGGAGTCTGGATTGCTTCAAATGACAGAACTTCCAGTGTTCCATGAGCGATGTGACAGTGTTTTGCAGTGCCTTGCATGTATGTGCTTAGTTACTGGTATGAGTGAGTGGACACCTGTAGTCTCTATAGTATCACTATTTAAAGCTCTGCAAACAATGCAAATAAACATAATAGTAATACCTTGGCGGTATTAGTTACTGTACATGTGCACGTTATGCACATGGCCATGCCATTACAGCTTTTTCAGGTACATGTTACTAATCGTCATACGATGAAGTATTAAGTGGTTACCACTTGTATTCAGCAAAAATAGCTACAATTATCATATCTACCAGCTCACAACGGGTGGCCACACGATGCATTTTTGAAGTTTGAAGATCAGTTTTTTGGCAAAGAGATTTGGTGTAGAGCAAAAAATGAGGCGACCAAGTACAGACCACTGTGGAACCCCTGTCAATGAAGTACATTTAAGCACCAATCCAATTTGGATTCCTATGAATGTTACTGTATATGGCTGGATACTTGCAATGCTTGCAAACCACATGAAGGAATGCAACAATGTGCCCAACACATGTTGAATGCGAAAAACATGAAGGCTATGCTGAAAACGTGATAAAAATGACTCTGACTGTGGGTTACAGTCAATATTAATTACGTTGATATATGAACTATGAACTGCTTATTTCTAATAAAATGTCAACATATAAAAACAATATTGTTCAACTTTTCCTTCACATGGTCCAACTTCATACCAGCAATAACACGCTCATCTATGGAGACATTATTGATGGCTCAGCATCCCAGCCAAAAAAAAGAGAGAAGAAATGCTGCAATGACAGGACTGACCAGGAGATGGAGGCGTTTCCCCAAACCACGGTCAATCAAGTCAGCCAAAAACCCCATCTGAAAACAAAGCACACATGAATCAGGAATTCTGGGATGAGCTACCAGAGGGATTAAATCCAAATCCTTTGTGGTGTGACAAACAATGCAGACATGAGCCCAGTGAATTGCATTGGTGCCACAGCAATCACACTAACCAGCATTTTAAGTGTGTGGCAGCCGGATAAAGGGCCCAGTCCTCCACAATAAGCCAAAGAGTTTGAGTAGCTGTCGTTTCTCCTCCTGGTTTCCCAAGGGAAATGCAACAAGGCCACAGGCTTTTAATGGTGTGAGCCGATGTGTGCAAAATAAGATCAAATGGGGATTGGGGTGGGGGGAGACTGGAGATTTCCGATTTGGAACAACGCTGTCTCATTTCCCCTGAGGATCAAGCAGACTAAAGCCCGATTTGTGCTTTCTTGTATGACATGTTGGGTTCCGAAAATAGCTGATCTACAAGCTCACAACGCATTGCATCGTGGTGTGTTGTGAGCTTGAAGATCTGTTATTTTCGACAGTCCCATTGACCTCACGTAAAATCAGTCACACCAACAGAGGGAGAGGGAGAGGGGGAGTGAGAAAGAGAGAGGGAGAGTAGAGATGAGATGAGAAAAGAAGCATCAGTTAGAAATACTCACAGATGTGAGATCAAATACCGTGTTTTATACATAGTGGTGGCATTGGGTCAGGATGCAGAGCGGCCATGTGGAAGGTTCCCGGTTCCATCCCCGGCTCGTCCCAGCACGCGTATCAAAACGTCTCGGTATTGTACCTGTCAAACTACTTCCAAAACGCCAACGCCGTCCACAACCACAACACCAGAGGGAGCTCCACTAACCACGTTCAACCCAGATTTGGCTAAAACAAGGGGTTAAATTAATTTGAAAATGATTTCTAACTGTTTATATGATGCTTTTGCATAGTGCTGTATATTTGTATGTCATTAAATGTTTTGATGAATTGAGTATGAAGGACCCCAATGGAAACAAGGCTTTCTAGGGTTTCAATCCTCTTGCGCAGACCATGCATTGAACTGCACTTTCTTGTGCTTGGGTGAATATCGATGTACAGTAAGTCACTATTAAGCACTTCAGAAGAAGCACTATCAAAAAGGTGCTATAGAAATGCAGATGGCCTAAAGTTACAGGTATTCTTAAAACATGTATTTATGCAGAGTCCAGCGTCTGAGGTACAGTGAGTACATCTGTAGCATGCAGAGTCCAGCGTCTGAGGTACAGTGAGTAGTACATCTGTAGCATGCAGAGTCCAGCGTCTGAGGTACAGTGAGTACATCTGTAGCATGCAGAGTCCAGCGTCTGAGGTACAGTGAGTACATCTGTAGCATGCAGAGTCCAGCGTCTGAGGTACAGTGAGTAGTACATCTGTAGCATGCAGAGTCCAGCGTCTGAGGTACAGTGAGTACATCTGTAGCATGCAGAGTCCAGCGTCTGAGGTACAGTGAGTACATCTGTAGCATGTAGAGTCTAGCGTCTGAGGTACAGTGAGTAGTACATCTGTAGCATGCAGAGTCCAGCGTCTGAGGTACAGTGAGTACATCTGTAGCATGTAGAGTCTAGCGTCTGAGGTACAGTGAGTAGTACATCTGTAGCATGCAGAGTCCAGCGTCTGAGGTACAGTGAGTAGTACATCTGTAGCATGCAGAGTCCAGCGTCTGAGGTACAGTGAGTAGTACATCTGTAGCATGCAGAGTCCAGTGTCTGAGGTACAGTGAGTACATCTGTTCCATTACACAGGTATAATGTGGATGCACACAGTGGGGAAACGCCAGCTGTGCAGGTGTGAACGCTCCATCCCCCCCAACCCTTCCTTCCTGGCTTTCACACCTCTATTAATTAACCCATTCAGGCCTGACGTTGAAATTTAAAAAAAAAAAGTTTTCTAAATCATGACAATTTTCGGAAAGATTTGAGGCACATTTTAACGATTTTTCAAAAATAGCAGATCTACAAGTTCATAGCGCGCCACTCGGTGGCGCGCTATGAGCTTGTAGATCTGCTATTTTTCAATAGCTAAATTATAACATAATGTTTAAAACGCTAACGCTAACGTGACATGGATGCGTTCCAGGTCTCAATGGATTAAGGTGTGCATCTGGGCCCCATGTCTGGCTAACCACATCTGGGACACATCTGGCACCATTGTGTTCATAAAGATATACATGTCAAGTAATATCCTAATGGACCATGTTAAAAGAAGTAGGGTCATTTTTATTTTATCTAATAATGATAATGGACAGGGGGCTTATCTGGAATCTATGCCGACGAACCACTTACACACTATAGTATATGTCATCCCTGTGCGTGTGTGTGTGTGTGTGTGTGTGTGTGTGTGTGTGTGTGTGTGACACAGTTCCAGACATGAAGACCACCAACCAACCACACATGCCATTATTGTGATTAAAAGAGCTTCACTCTCGATTACTGTAGATGCTGTCATTAAGTGCATATCAGATGATTTACTGTAGTGTGACACAACATGAAGAACATAATAAAACACAAATACACACTGACTGAGGAACATTTTTCAGTCAAATTTTATATCAATATAGATATTCAAAAGAACAACTTTGTTACAGAAAATCAAAAAGTGGAACCGTTTTTTTGCCATTTTGATATACAAATAATATTTGCATGTACTGTACATACAGTAGTTGGCCTGTAAAATCTCCCTGTCGTTCTTGTGGCGAACACATCTTTGATGAACTAAAAACTTACAAAATAAAGAAAAAGGCACAGACAAATGATTAACACTGAAGGCCTGATTTACACTTTGACGCATTACAGTGTCTTGCGTCGGAAATAGCCGACGCACAAGATCACGCATGCGGTGCATCTGCAACGCAGTGTGAGCTGTGTGACACCGTTGTATGACGGAGCATAGATCAGGCTCAAGGTGAAGAAGCTTTGTAAAGATGAGTGAAGTTTTTTTTTTCTTTTCTATTCTTTTTTTTTTTTTTTTTTAAGGAGACAAATAAATCAAGATGTGTCAAAATGACGCACAGCAAGAAACAAGACAAAAACCACTTTGGTGGGGAAATTCAATACTCTTTACAGTCAGGGAACACAGTGCCCTCTGTCATACAAATAAATTAATACAACTGTCCACACTCTCGGTTATCTAAAATCTTATGTACATCTTGTCTTTTACAGAATTGTATAATACATTATCAAAAACCTCTGCAATATGAAAACATATTTACAAATCAATGATTCAAAAAGGGACCCTCGCAGCTTCCCCAGTGTCACACGCACTAGTGCTTTCAGTCGCTCTGACACGCGCGCACATACACACACACACACACACACACACACACACACACACACACACACACACACACACCAATACAACCACACAACTGATACGACGCACACATTCACCCGGTAATTCTCTCATGCAGCACACAACGATACAGAAGGCATTCATAGAGGGTTGTGCAACAAAGAGCATACGAAACAGTTCAAATATGGCTGTGGGATGAACGCATCACATGCATGATGATGAGTACACACACACACACACACACACACACACACACACACACACACACACACACACACACACACACACACACACACACACACAATGTCTCTCTACCTGTGTAATCTCATCTTATGCCTATGTGCAGGAGGAGCAGCTACAGTATTATAGCGGTATAGTAGAGTAGTGTGTGTTTATGGTGCAGGGCAGAAGCATCATGTTCACTGACAGCCACATCCTGCCTGATGTCAACCTCCCTAGTCCCTACGGTACAATCTGTTGTCCGTCTGCTGCCACTAACATCACCATGACAAACCCCCCCGCCCCCTGCCTTCTGCTCCCAAGGGGCGGTGTCCGAAAAATGGCTGCTCAAAGACGTCTGCAAGCCGCGGGAGGAAGGACAGCGGGCTAACGGGAGGAAGGACAGCGGGTTAACGGGAGGAAGGACAGCGGGCTAACGGGAGGAAGGACAGCGGGCTAACGGGAGGAAGGACAGCGGCTAACGGGAGGAAGGACAGCGGGCTAACGGGAGGAAGGACAGCGGCTAACGGGGGGAAGGACAGCGGGCTAACGGGAGGAAGGACAGCGGGCTAACGGGAGGAAGGACAGCGGCTAACGGGAGGAAGGACAGCGGCTAACGGGAGGAAGGACAGCGGGCTAACGGGAGGAAGGACAGCGGGCTAACGGGAGGAAGGACAGCGGGCTAACGGGGGGAAGGACAGCGGCTAACGGGAGGAAGGACAGCGGGCTAACGGGAGGAAGGACAGCGGGCTAACGGGAGGAAGGACAGCGGGCTAACGGGGGGAAGGACAGCGGGCTAACGGGGGGAAGGACAGCGGGCTAACGGGGGGAAGGACAGCGGGCTAACGGGGGGAAGGACAGCGGCTAACGGGGGGAAGGACAGCGGGCTAACGGGGGGAAGGACAGCGGGCTAACGGGAGGAAGGACAGCGGGCTAACGGGAGGAAGGACAGCGGCTAACAGGAGGAAGGACAGCGGGCTAACGGGAGGAAGGACAGCGGGTTAACGGGAGGAAGGACAGCGGCTAACGGGAGGAAGGACAGCGGGCTAACGGGAGGAAGGACAGCGGCTAACGGGAGGAAGGACAGCGGCTAACGGGAGGAAGGACAGCGGCTAACGGGGGGAAGGACAGCGGGCTAACGGGAGGAAGGACAGCGGGCTAACGGGAGGAAGGACAGCGGGCTAACGGGAGGAAGGACAGCGGGCTAACGGGGGGAAGGACAGCGGGCTAACGGGGGGAAGGACAGCGGCTAACGGGAGGAAGGACAGCGGCTAACGGGGGGAAGGACAGCGGGCTAACGGGGGGAAGGACAGCGGGCTAACGGGGGGAAGGACAGCGGGCTAACGGGGGGAAGGACAGCGGGCTAACGGGAGGAAGGACAGCGGGCTAACGGGGGGAAGGACAGCGGCTAACGGGGGGAAGGACAGCGGCTAACGGGGGGAAGGACAGCAGGCTAACGGGGGGAAGGACAGCGGGCTAACGGGGGGAAGGACAGCGGCTAACGGGGGGAAGGACAGCGGGCTAACGGGGGGAAGGACAGCGGCTAACGGGGGGAAGGACAGCAGGCTAACGGGGGGAAGGACAGCGGGCTAACGGGGGGAAGGACAGCGGCTAACGGGGGGAAGGACAGCGGGCTAACGGGGGGAAGGACAGCGGGCTAACGGGGGGAAGGACAGCGGGCTAACGGGAGGAAGGACAGCGGGCTAACGGGGGGAAGGACAGCGGGCTAACGGGAGGAAGGACAGCGGGCTAACGGGAGGAAGGACAGCGGGCTAACGGGAGGAAGGACAGCGGGCTAACGGGAGGAAGGACAGCGGGCTAACGGGAGGAAGGACAGCGGGCTAACGGGGGGAAGGACAGCGGCTAACGGGGGGAAGGACAGCGGCTAACGGGAGGAAGGACAGCGGGCTAACGGGGGGAAGGACAGCGGGCTAACGGGAGGAAGGACAGCGGGCTAACGGGGGGAAGGACAGCGGGCTAACGGGAGGAAGGACAGCGGCTAACGGGAGGAAGGACAGCGGGCTAACGGGGGGAAGGACAGCGGCTAACGGATCCTAACGCATCCTAACGGATCCTAACGGATCCTAACGGATCTTGATTTTATTTGTGTGTGTGTATGTGTGTGTGTGTGTGTGTGTGTGTGTGTGTGTGTGTGTGTGTGTGTGTGTGTGTGTGTGTGTGTGTGACTGTGTGCATGCGTATTCCTGTGCATGTGTTTGTATGTATGTCTGAAATGCTGAGTCTCTGTAATGCCGACGGGCGAGCCGTTATTCATGCTGTTTGTGTTGTCTGAACGCAAGCGCATAATTGTCTGCCTGTTCCTTTGAGAAGAGGCTGTTGAGTTGTGTGTGTGTGTGGGAGGGTGGACTTTGCATGTTTGCCAAAGAATAGTGCAGTGCTATGTGTGGTGAACAGAAAAATATGCAACACAACTGAGTCTTTAACAACCGCATAGCCAGCGGCCACACTAACCCAAAACCATGTCACAACAAATCCCTGAATGTTGATAACATTCACTAACGGCCACACAGCCTATTGCTGATTTTATCTTATATAAACTCTGCTCTCCCCCTTTAACACCTGGCACACTTATCTCTCACACAGTCCTGTCTGCCTATAGAAGAACTATACCTCCTGCACAACTTCAATAAGCTTCCATCTTCAGCAACCCTCAACTCTTCAAGCATTCTGGGGTGACTGAGGTCAAACAAATTAAACTACACTCCAAACGCTTCTTCGGCCCACTCCTAAAGGCTTGCCTATAAGAGAAATCCAAAGCACACATGCTAACATTTCCTGGGTAAAATGATCTCAGTTCAATTTAGCCTGGGAAAACAATAATGGTAAAATCAAAGTCCATGCGGAATAACACTGACAAGAACAAACGTCATCTTCAGTGACGGTGAGGCGGGTGTGACTGATGAACTCTGATATGAACCTGTACAGATTGTCCCATCGAGGAAGGTGCTGTTAATTAGACCTCCTTGTTTCTAAACAGGGTTCCTTGAGCTCTGTGCTCCCCTCTAGGAATACAACTGAACCCAGATTACAACAGGACAAAAAGGACTCTCTACACTCGACTCTTCCCTGTCACATCATAATCAGAGCACAGGTAATGCACACCTCATTCAAAGCTATGCAAACAGAAGAGGACATAGAAAGAGAACCTATTTTTTAACTCAAGTTCAAGTCAATGCCGGGGAAACATTAAAACATGGCCGCTTAATTAAAAATCTAAATCAAGTGCTTTGAGGTTAATTTTGGAATAACAGGCCCAGTTTTAATCAATGTCCTGTATTAACATGGGTAGAAAACAGATCCAGCTTGGATACAACAGCGGCAAACTATTTCGATAAATAGCAATGATCGAAAATAGCAGCCATTTGTGGCGTTATAAAAAGTGTAATGTACAAACAGCATACGGACATGAATGTCAGGATGTTGGATGAGGGTGAGGATGATATGTTGTTCTTCCCTTGAAAACAAACTCAAGCGAGAGCCATCCCTGACGACCTCGCATGTGCGATTTGCTTGAGCGGCTAGCCGTGCCCTCCCACTTTCTTTTTTTTCTTCTCCTCCCTTTACCATCTTTTTCTTTTTTGCTCTTTTTTGCCTTGGGGTGGTCAGGTCACTTTGCGGCGGACAGCATGGGCTGCTCCGTGTACCAGTGAGTTCCTGGGTCGGGCATGCTGGCGCCCAGGGGCAGGGTGATGAACTGAGGGCACGTGCCCCCGCCGCCGCCCACGACGCCCACGGCCGGCGGGTAGGGGTGGTGGTGCGCGTGGTGGTGCGCGTGGTGGTGGCCCGCGCCCGCCACGCCCTCCGTCCGGCCGATGTGGATCTCGTCCTCCTCGCCCTCGCCGGTGGTCTTGCGGTACACCGGGTTGTCAAAGTTCATGCTCTTGGTGGAGTGGCTCCGCCAGTTCCTCCACACCATGTAGAGGGCGGAGCACAGGAGGCCGAACACCACTGTGGCAACGATAGGAACTGCATGCGTTTAACACACAGCAGGGGGGGAGGGGGGAGGGAGGGAGGGGCGGGGATGGGGGGTTGTCAGCGTTAAACGATGCAGAACAAGTCCATGGCATGAAATGACAGGCATACATAGGAGATCAGCAGGCATGCTGATGGGGGGTTGTGTGTTTGGGTCACTAGGGGCTAAGCGCGGGGCTTACGTTGAGGGTAGTGTTTGGCAGGACAGGTCGAGGAGAATCGATCGCGATTGACCTCTCTTTACTACTCTGGCTTCGTTAGCACTTTGATCACACAGTAACGCAGTAGCACATACCCGACCACACTCGTATAGTAGCGAGCCTAGCAGGTTTCCGTCTCTGCCATCGACGCATTTAGCTTCCGTTCTAACATTTAGCTTTACAGTCGCACGGCAACAATAGCTGTGGTCAGTGCTTACCACACTGTTTAGCGCTGCTACAGCAGTTTAGAAAGTATGCACACAGTGTCACCTGCGTGGGATAGCTGTATGTTGGCAGTTCTAAACATGACTGGACTCTCTCAGTGAAGTGGCTCTAGTGAAAACCGGGTGGAAACCTTACTTTACTTTAAAAAATATTGTGTTTCAACGTATCCAATGTAGTAATTATCCCTATAGCGCATCGATAGAGGAAAGAACTGGTCATATTTCTAAGGGAACCAGATATAAATAGGTTCTATGCAACAGCAGCCAAATTGGCAAAAAGAAAATTGGCTGATTCCTTACTTCCTTACTAATTAAGGCTCTCTTCCATTTAGTGTAGCAGGGTCTTTCCACAGTGACAACATGCACAACATCAGCATCCTGAGTCTGTTTTGACCAGAATGGAACACAACCTTTATCAGTTTTGTATTGGAAAACCTGTGAAGGCAGTAAGGAAGCAGCCCGACGTCTTGCCAGTATGGCTGCTGTGCATAGAGCCCATTAATGTTGCGTTTGCTGTGTCGTTCTGTACAGTAATACCCAAAACAAGCCACAGGCAAGGATCTGGCGTAGGCCAGGTTCCTTGTGGTTGTAGCCAGATACCCAACACAACAACACAGAGTGGTGGAGAATGACACAGCAAGGCAGAAATGTCTCTCTCGCTCGCTCGCTCGCACGCACGCACGCACGCACGCACGCACGCACGCACGCACGCACGCACGCACGCACGCACGCACGCACGCACGCACGCACGCACGCACGCACGCACGCACGCACGCACACACGACCCTGGGACAGGCCTGTGCGTCCTCATCCTGATCCTGACAGGATGGCTGTGAATCATCCAATATGCCAGTGGTTCTCAAAGTGTGGTCTGGGGGCCCCCAGGGATTCTTGAGGGGGTTTCCAGAGGGTCCCCAGATAAATGATCGATAGTTGGGAACAACTATCGAAGGCTGTGACCCGGAGAGCGAAACCAAACGAAATGGACCCTTAGCACGGGTCCATTTTGTTTACGTTTGTACGCTCACCGAGTTATGGGCATGCAGTGGCCCGAACGCGTTTGAGAACCACTGCAGTAGGCAGAGGGTGGATGTTAAGACAGGAAACGGAATGCTGGTGGCCTACGAGGCGTAGAGGCACAGAGGGAGGGCAGGGGGAAGGGTGGGGGGGGGGGTGGGGGGGGTGTTCAACAGGTCACTCACCTATGGGGATGACCACCCCCAGGACAGCCACGGTCAGGTTCTCACCCAGGATGAAGTTCTCACTGCCCGCTAGGACGATAAAGAATGAGAGTTAATGGAGAGACATAAAGATAGAGAGAGAGAGAGGAGACAGATAACGCCAGACGGAATGGGAAAGTTGGTAAAAGAGCGAGGGAGCCATTGTGAGAGTGCGGTTGATAAAGAATGAATGAGAGAGGTAGTTAGAATATGCAAGCGATGATGGGATGTACATTAGTGCGGTGGGTGGAACGTAAGAAGGAGGAACAAAGGAGCGGGAGGAGGGTGGAAGCGTGGAGACGGGGCAATGAAAGACAAGTGATTAACATGAGAGTGACAACCCATCATTTCTGTGTTAATGTGTGTGCTTGAATTATAAGTATGTGAGTGAGAGAGAGAGAGAGAGAGAGAGAGAGAGAGAGAGAGAGAGAGAGAGAGAGAGAGAGAGAGAGAGAGAGAGAGAGAGAGAGAGAGAGAGAGAGAGAGAGCGGGAGAGAGCAGTTTGGCATTGGTTAGCACCTGGCTGCCTCTCCAAGGCCCGGTCCAGACTACAGACTACAGACTGAGCTACCTTGGCAGTCTCTCTGACCCTCATAATCTCCATGTACATCCCATTAGCATAATGTCACATCACCCCTTAATCACATTAACCCTGGCCTCTGGAATTTGGGCACATTTTCAAATATTGTGTTTCTTACTTTTTACAAAAAAAGAAGAAAATGGCCTTCTAACAACCGCACAACGAGTCGTGACTCACGATGCAACGTATTGTGAGCTTGTCGAATCAGCTATTTTTGCCACTTGTCGTACGACAAAGTAGCCTACATAGGGATGAAGAGGTTAATAATGAATTGTTTTTTTTATAATACTCTCTCTCTCTCTCTCTCTCTCTCTCTCTCTCTCTCTCTCTCAAACACTTACAAAATATTAATGGACAAACAATATAAACACTGCAAGAATTACACAGCCTACACAGACCTGTGCAAACACGTCATTTATGATGGTGAAAGACACATTTTTGAGGCCAACAATCTCATTAAAGTCAGTGAAGCGAGACCAGCAGTGGCTTGTGGTTATCTCAACTTAATGTTATCTTTATGGGGTCGTTGACAGGGACCGGAGCATGGCGAGTCAAACGTACAGTACTGTACGCCAAGGTGAAATCACACAGTTGTCGGAGGAACGCAGAACCATTTCTCTCTTTCTATAGGTTACAGATGGGTTACTAGGTTACTCTACTACAGTGGTGGAAAGTAATTAGTACAACTAAGACTCGCGAACGCAGCTCGTAAATTGCAATAACAACAATTAGAATAAATTACGTTTTTTTTTTATTCTTTTTTTTAGTTTTATTATTTTATGTTTTTTAAAGTTTTTTTTCCTCTTTTTTAACGTTTTCTACTGTGTGTGTGTGTGTGTGTGTGTGTGTGTGTGTGTGTGTGTGCGTGCGTGTGTGTGTGTGTGTGCGTGTGTGTGTGTGTGTGTGTGTACAATTAACCAATTAAAAAACAAGCTCCCAACACACCGCAATGCAACAAGGAAGTATAGCCCACTCCACTGAGGGGCCGGGACCCCGGTCAACGACTTCTACGTTGATCAGGTTCGGGTTGGACTCGCATTACGTTAGTAATTACTGTTTACACTCTGATGAGTTCAGAGTGAGAACGTGTTGGTGGATGCGACGCAAAATAGTGACCGAGGCTCATACAATACATGTGCAGGCCTAATACAGTATGTGAGGGCTATAACATTTAAAACATCATTCTTCACAGTTTACATCAAATAAAGTAAGTCTTTATTTGCTGCTGGATCACCTAACTTGGCTTTATTCTTCCTGGCATTTTTATGCTTCTATTTCAGGTGCTATTCATATTTGTAGAAAATTGTTGTTGGTGACACTTGGTGTTGGTTTCTTTACTTTTTCTGTTAGATCACGTTACTTATACATTGCTTTATTCTCTGCCATTGCTTACGTGTCGTTGGCACTAGTAACACCTCTTAGTAGCACTGTACTACGTACAGTTGGAGGCCATCGATATTGTCCTTTTCTTTTTGCTGAGGTTTGCGTGATCTGCGCAAAAGGACAGTTAACCCATTTTGGGCGGGAACCCCTTTTGGTGTTTTAAACATTGTTATAATTTAGCTATTGAAAAATAGCAGATCTACAAGCTCATAGCGCGCCACCGAGTGGCGCGCTACGAGCTTGTAGGTCTGCTATTTTTGAAAAATCGTGAAAATATTTATTTCAGAAAACTGGAGGATTTATAAGGATTTTTTAAAATTTTGAGGTCAGGCCTAAATGGGTCAAATGATAAGGGACAATATCGGTGGCACCCAACTGTACGTACACGTACACGGTATGTGATGTGTGTGTTCTGTCTGTTTGAGTGTATCAGAGAGTTGCGTGCAGGCTGTGTGCTTCAGAGAAATCACAGGTCAGAGAGATTCAATTGATTGACAACCCTAGCCTCCTGAGTCACTATACTGTAGCTAGCTTACGGTACTTACCAAGGTTAGAAAATAAGATTAAGACATTGGTTCCAGTGTGTTGACAGTAGCACAGTATTAACTTGGCAAAATGTCAATGTCAAGGTTTGCGGAAATCAAGCTTGGGAAGCTGAAGCGCTTGCCTTAGCACTAGCAGAGGTATGTTATTTGACCACTTGAGTGACATGTTAATGCACTTCACTGGGTTCCAATTTGGCCTTCACGGGGAAATCATAAAACAGTTTTTAAAATGATGGATTTTCACAGTTGATTTTGTGGGTCCACACAAAATGTCCTATTTCCCAACACTACACAAACATTCAGTCAGATTTTTTGGATCAACTATACAATGCCTGAAGGTCAATAGAACGAAAGCTTGCATTGTGCACAGATTTGAGTGTGTGGACTCCACACACTCAAATCTGTGCACAAAAATCATGTCTAAACTTTTATGACTCCGTCTCCAGCACCTCACCTAAATCTATCGGCAGATGAGCAGTGGCTTTTTTCACACCTTTTCAACAAATTTGCTGTGAGATTTGATTACTTCAAAAGTGTTGGTTGGTTGTGATGCTGACATTATTCGACTAATGTCCCACTGACATGCAAGGATCATTTGAAAGACCTTTTTTTCAAGTCTGTGTGCTGTGGACTGGGCATATTAACTCCTGGCATTGTTGTTTTCCCCTTGTTGTTGTCTTCCAAGGAAATTCAAAATGTTCAACAATAGCAAAGATAGTAAACCACCAAGTAGATATAGATGAGCTGTTTTCACTATTCGTTAAGTGGTTAACGTGTAAAACATACCAAATAAAAAGCAATGTTTGTAAGCCACTTACAGTGCTGGGAGACACTGCTGTCTCCTGCCGGTGTGGTGGGGACGGCCACGGAGCTGACTGTGGGGTTTGAACCCAGCGCCTCAGACTCCTCCGACGCGGGCCTGGGGGTGCTGAGCGGAGGGAGGGACTCAGCAGGGCCACCGCGGGGAGCCGTGGTCGGGCCGGAAACGGCGTCCGCCTGGGACACTGATCCCCCCGACGCCGGCTGGGACCCCTCAGCGACGTCTACTGTGGTAACAGCTGCTGAGACGGTGGGAGACGAAGGCATCAAATAGTCATTTCTTGGCACCCCTGGAAGGAAAAGTAATAATAAACTTTATAGTGTAACACAATGTAGCTTAAACGGGGGGTTTGATTGATCTTGTGTAGTTAAAATACACGTTTAATAGCTCTGTATTAGTTAGTAACTGTGAGAGAAGGTCATACCTCTATTGCAATAATTACTTGGAATATAGAGCTTTTTTAGAAAAATAGAATCAAATAAAAATAATATATATAATAATACTACTACTACTTACAGCTCTAAGAACACAGTTATACTGTGAGTTCCGTCGATGTCTTACATCATATGACACACTTACCTGAAATATTGCATTACATACAGTGCTAAATTAAACACCTTTCAGTATCACACGTTAGGTCCACAATTAGGTCCTAACCAACAGTGAAGGCAGTGTATATCAATTACACAACTGCTACTAAACACGCACGAGCGCGCGCACGCACGCACGCACGCACGCACGCACGCACGCACGCACGCACGCACGCACGCACGCACGCACGCACGCACGCACGCACGCACGCACGCACGCACGCACGCACGCACGCACGCACGCACGCACGCACGCACGCACGCACGCACGCACGCACGCACGCACGCACGCACGCACGCACGCACGCACGCACGCACGCACGCACGCACGCACACACACACACACACACACACACACACACACACACACACACACACACACACACACACACACACACACACACACACACACACACACACACACACACACACACACACACACACACACACACACACACACACACACACCACAGGTCAAGCCCTTCCCTGAGGCAAGCAGAAATTATGAGAGATTATACACCCAGTAAACACTCTGTCGAGCAGAGCCCTTGGGGTGATATTGATTAGTAGACTAATCTAATGGACTCTTCATTCACCTGGTACACAGCCTCTCATATCAGGGCCCAGGTCCTGGCCGTCGGGGCAGGCACACGTGTATTTGGGGGAATGCTCTGTGATCTGTGGAGCCTTGAGACACAGGTAGTCACAGCCTCCGTTGGCCTCGTTGGCCAGGTTACAGCTGTCTGGGCCTGCATGGGGGATGTACGCAGAGACAGTGACATACACATTATTAAGCCAGTCATATGTTGTCGTACGATAGCGTCGTACTCTGAAAATAGCTTATGAATCCATTATTTTCGGGGTATAACGGGGCCTAAATTTGGCATTTTGATATGATATGTAAATATCCTCTACTAGTGGTTCAGTTTGGAAAGTGCTTAAACCATTTTGTACTGCGCCGTGTTTTGTGGTGTACCTCCAAACAGTTAAGTTCTTATTCCTATGTGTCCTCTTGGGAGATCAATTAACATTGAGATGTTACTGTGCAGCCATTAATGGGAACAGCAAAGTGGAGAGACTTCAGCACCATGGACAGTGACGATATACAGTACGTTGTTTAGGTCAGCTGATGGAAGGAAGGAACATTGTTGAATTATTTTGTATTGTTCTTATTGAACTATTAATCTATGTTATTTAATGACCTCTTCCAGTAAGGAAAGGATTCCAAGTAAGCCTGCCGGCTTCTTCCTTTCCTAGTAAGTTGTATCGTTTCTATATATTTTTTTTATAACAATGTGCTAATCAACTAAACTAAACATACTGTACCTATGCATACTATGTGATGAATCAGTGAGTAGTTCCGATTACTGTAGGTGACCTACATACAGGTTATAAAAGCTGGTAGTTCCCTCTGTTGGTGTTATGACTTTATATATTGTCAATGACTTCCAGAGGGGGAGAGGTGGTGGAGACAGAGTTTGAGGTCCAATGGAGTTAAGAGGTTTTCTCCAAAGTGCTTTTTACTACTTTTCATTACGTAAAGGGTGTTCGATAGCACTGATTTGTGCAAAAAAAAAAATCTAAAACCTCAAAAAATAGTAGTTCCCATCAATAAATATTTATCCTAAATGCCCGTATCAAAACATAATCACATACGAGTAATGTGATTCTGTATTGACAGGAGCCACGCGGTTCCCATGTGGACCCCGAAATCCACATGATTCGATAGTTTTTTATAAGCCATTATTTGTGCCTCAAGAAGGTCCCATGGTTGCTAGGGTAGCAACAGCAGTCACCGATGGCGATAATAAATCAATAAGTAATAAGCCAGTAAATGCAATAGTAGAGGAACAAACGTATAATGTGAGCACGCACACATAGTGCAAGAGTAAAAGAGAGGGAGAGGGATGGAGGGAGTAGTAGTAATAGCTTATTGAGTTATCGATCGCCCCCTGCCATGGATTTATTTCCCACTGAAGTAATACTATACAGACAGAACAAAGCAAATGGCTCACAGTGTACACATCAGTGGCAATGCTCGCTGGGAGCCTTTACTCCAGAACATGTAAGCAGATTTATCGAAAGACCAAACCCAATCAGAATCATCTTTAACAAAAGATATGGCTGTCAGGATCATGACATTTTACTTGATTTATGTATGGCTTGTAGGCTTCATAAAACTTGCACAGGGCAGATATGGCAAATAACTTAAATATACAAAGAAGTGATTGACATATTTAATAATGTTAAACTTTTAAAAAAACATTATCAACTTTCAATGCTTTGAAAAATGTGCTAGAAAAGGCAAAAGGCACCCAGAGGTTTCTCTGGAGGGAATCAGTCACACTCACAGACAAGTATCAGGCTGACTACTGTACGTGCCTCAAATAATGCTTTGATACCGCCTCTGAACCACATCATTTATTTATTCATGTTACACCTGCACAGCTCCTTATGAATACCATGCAAAAGGAAATGTGCATGAACGTTTAGTACCATCATCACACCCCAGTTTTGTTTCTTTATGATGTTTTCTTAATCTTAGTTTCAAAGAAATGGAATTATGATTAAAATATGACAAAACACATCTCACTCTCTCACTCTCATCTCACTTGCAGGATAACACAAATGCGCACACGCATGCACGCACGCACGCACGCACGCACGCACGCACGCACGCACGCACGCACGCACGCACGCACGCACGCACGCACACACTCACACGCACACACACACACACGGTCACCTTGGGGCTGGCGGAGCTGGTGGAAGATGACGATGTCAAGGGGGTCATTGAGGTGTTCGGCCAGCGTTTGGACATCCTGGCCAGTCAGCCTGTTGGCAGCGTAGACTGTCCCCCTCTCCCTGTCTGTCCAGTAAATTCGGTCCTGACAGGAGAGGAAGAGGTTTTTGTGTTTTATTGCAATTTCATTTCTGCTATTATGTCTATAATATTCTACCAAGATTTGACAGTAGAGAAAGAGAGTTAGAGAGAGAATGGGAGTGAATTAGATAAACTACAAAATATCAACAGCTTTTCCTATGGCATTTGGAGTTTTATGCCATGGACATGTGTGCACACATGTCTGTACACAGAGGCACACTTGATTATTGCAGCAAGTGCACCCCTCCTCTTCAATAATACACTGAATTTGATGCACTAAACCAACAACAATAGGCATTACCTTCATGAAATGTTTGATTTCATGCTTTTTGCCAACTTAATCAGGTCTAGATACGTGAGGTGAATGTGAATGCTCTGGATCAGTTCATTACCACACCAAAAGCAGCAGGTGAGATCATTCTCATTCTGGTCATTGTGTCAGCACATGCAGCGAGCGAGCACAGTCAAGGAAAATGTCAGGGTTGCACTTTCTAAGACTTTCTTGTATTCTGCATTTCCATTTGAAAAGGTTTGCACTGCGAGGGAGAAAAAAGGGTTTAACAAAGGGCTTTTGGCTCAGGGGTGTGGAAGCCGTTCCTTATCCACGACTGGAATGTTTAAATCGGTTTAAGTCTCAAGAATTGACATTTCGATGTATAGACTGACCAGTCCACACGTTTTGGATTCTAAGCTGGGGCTCCCGCATGGGAAATAAAACACAGCTCATCCAAAGGTGAATGTCCACTGGCCAAGGGAGACATTAGGCTTCTGGGATGCAGGCAGGGTTACTCTGCAACATTCACCCCCTAAGAAACCTGAACCTGGAGTCCTATATATAACCACCTGGATGCAAACCCAGGTCTGCTGCATGGGAAATCTACCACTCATTCAAAGGGGGATCTTAGGGAGATTTTAGGCTTTACACACACACGCGCACGCGCACACGCACACACACACACGCACACGCACACGCACGCGCACACACACACACACACACACACACACACACACTCTTATATTGAATTTTTGTGGTCTCAGTCAAAGCACTAGTATACTGTATATATGCCATACTCTGAGGCACACAACCAGATTAAAGTTCCTCTGCTACTGTAGCTCTTCCATATCTCACACATGCAGGCATGTTGTTCTGTGTGTGTGTGTGTGTGTGTGCGTGCGTGCGTGCGTGCGTGCGTGACTGTGTGACTCTCTGCTTACTGGTTGTCCACAGTGTGTGCAGCCTGCCACGCACGCTATAGTAATTTAATGTGAGATATGAGGATATAAGCAGCTGTGTGTGGTTAGAAGATAATACAATGTGTGTGAATGGCCACAGTGATCATCAAGAACCATTACCTCTTTTCATGGGGTCTCATTTGGTTAATGCTTTCATAGCTACTGCTTCACGGCTAATTTGCGTAATAATAACGCTTAATCCTTTATCCATTGTCTATCCAATTCATGGTTCTAAATACTGTTCACATTTTAGATATTCCTGTTCAGTGTGTGTGAAGTCTAGATATTCCTGAAGGTGTGTGTGAAGTTTCACGACAAGACTGAGTTCAAATCAGTTGTTAACCACTTCAACCCAACTTAGTTGACCAGGTCATCTGGGAAAGGTCTGCTGTCTGTTCCTGAAACCATAAATACAGTAAACGTGGGGAAGCAGTCCGAAGCAGCATATAGTTTATATGCATATCTGGAACAAACTCCCAGAAAACTGCAGGTCTGCTGCCACTCTTATTTATTTTAAAATCCAACTAAAGACACTTCTGTTTGCTGCTGCCTTTGATCGAGTTATTATTTTTTCTACTGTGTCTTTTTTTGTGTCTTCTACTTATTTTGTTCTAGGCATATCCTAATGTCATTTTATAATTGTATTATTGTGTTTCCTTTGCTTGATGTTTTGTGTAAAGAACATTGAATTGCCTTGTTGTTGAAATGTGATATACAAATAAAATGGCCTTGCCTAGGTGCACTAGTACTTCCCTCTACACTATAAAATGGCCTTGCCTAGGTGCACTAGTACTAGTACTACTAGTGCCTAGGTGCACTAGCACTAGTACTACTAGTGCCTAGGTGCACTAGCACTAGTACTACTAGTGCCTAGGTGCACTAGCACTAGTACTACTAGTGCCTAGGTGCACTAGTACTTCCCTCTACACTACAGTTTACACTAAATCTCTTCACTGAAAATACCTGATCTCAGTTGATTCACAAAGTGTACAAATGGAACAAAATGGACCCTTACCCAATGGACTGTCCATGTGTACACTCTCAAGAGTCATGGAGTCCGTGGCCTAATGCATACCAAAGTGGGGTTCCTTGATATTAAAACGTTTGAGAACCATACGCAAATATACGCAGACGCACCTCAAAAACAGCCAGTGCGTAAGGGTGCCCCAGCCGCTCTGCAGAGGACAGGTGTGTTCTGCGGTGCGCTCCGTTCAGGTCCACACTAGAGATGACGTGGAGCTTAGAGTCCAGCCAATACAGCCGCCTGTTGGCTACATCTGAAACGCACACGCACAGAGTACAGATACGATTTGTCCCAGGCTTAGTAGCAATTGATTAAGAACACATTAACCACTCTCGCATCCTGTCCAGCAAATCCCTTTAAAGTAATATCGATTAGATTTGAAAATGTCAGATACTGTGATTAAGTCAGTACCATGTTCATTACCAGCCATACACAGGCATGCTTGAGAACGGCTTCCAAAACACTCGCTTTTTGACAAATCTCATCAATCATTGTTACCATAAAACATTTTGCTCATAGCATTTCAGATTCTGTTGACCTTTACTTATACTGCAGGAGCAATTGCTTTATTTCCAGTGGCATATTCCATTACATGCAACAATAATTCTTGAAGCACAAAAAAAATCAAAAACATACAAAATATCAATAATGTCGTGTCTGACACAATGTCTGGGAAGCAGGCAATGGTGGAATAAGTATTTGCATTTTGTACTTAAGTAAAAGTACCAATGCCACAATGTAGAAATACTCTCTTACAAATAAAAGTGATGTATTCAAAAATGTCTTGAGTAAAAGTATAAGAGTATTCACATTAAAATACTGAAAGTACTGTAAAAGTACTCATTTTGCAGAAGGTCACATGCATTTCACAAGTTTCACAAAGACTTTTTTTCTATCCACATTACTCATCCTCTTTTTTTGTTTTTGTCACATTCCTAAGCCAATAATTGGTCTCCTACCAAGAGTCTCTATTGAGACTCCGCCGGTCATCACATTATTGGCTCAGGAATGAAACAAAACCCAAAACAATGTCCATGGATTGAAGGCTTCATGGGGTGTGTAATTGACAGAAAGTAAGTCTACTTTCTAATAGAAAGGGTGAAAAGGGGTTCACCCTTTCTTTTTTTCTTAAAGATTTGTTGTACTTAGTGACTTTACACCAGTGGAAGCAGGTGAAATGAAGCAGTTCTCTTCTCACCCAGCGTGATGCCATTGGGCCACTGGATGTTGTCCTTGACCAGAACCTGTCGGTCCACACCGTTCATCCCAGCCTTCTCTATCTTTGCCGTCGTTCCCCAGTCGGACCAGTACATAAACCTGGATGGAACAGATTAACAAATGTACTTCAGTCAGACTATTTTGCGTTGATTAGTTGACATATAGGCCTACGGCATAAAATAAACCTAAACATAAACATAAAGGGGGTGCGTGACATTCATAGTGTAATGATAATAAACAAATACATTTGTCAGAACTTTGACCTTTCACCAAACAAATACGTCAGTAGGTCAGTTCACATTTTCATTTAGAACCATGTGAGAAGTTCATCTTCTATATTTTACTGCACCAACTTCAACTTGTAGACATCTCACTTCACAATCAGTGTAAAAACATAAAAACAATATGAGTAATACAAGTACAAAACCTACAGTGAAATGAAAAAAATATGGAGCCAGGATCAGCAAGAGGAAATAAATGTGCCTTTAACCACATCATAATCTTTGGGATATAGATTCTCCTGTTTTGAACCAACAGTATTTGTAGCATTGCCTTTAGGCTACGATCAATAGTAATCAACTGAATTTGTCTCGAAAAGTGTATAATAATTATTTCATGTTGGCCACCAGGTGTTCTGTGCACACCATGGGAGGGAGGGGTGCTTGGGTCTCTGGGCATTGTCAAAATCCAAGATAGACCTGTGTTTATTTCTCTTGGTCCAGCCATGCAACAGCATATTGTGGCACATATTTATAAAGCTTAGAAGCAGTGATCTGGGCCAGCATTTCTTAAAATAATAGCTAAGAAACTATGAATGGACCCAAAATGGGACACAGGCCTAGTTCTTAAGTGTCCTACAGCTCTGGTTGCTTTTTATTAGCCTCCGCCCCAGAGGAGGGCTATGTTTTATCTGTCTTAGCTGACAAGTTCAACAATTTCTAGTGTTAATAAAATAAAATGAAATGAACCGATTATATATATACATAAACATGAGAATCAATAATTTATTAATAATCGATCCCTATTTTGGGCATGTCATTATAGTAAAAATTAATAAAAAAAAAAACATGTTGACATCGCAATGTGGCTATTTTCTAAGACACCGTTAACCGCTAACCCACACTTAGTTCACCCAAAAAATAACTTATTTTCTATCAATTACACACCCAATAGGCGCTCTTATCATTATGTACATCATCATGATGTAAAATAGACACTATGCCTATTTGCTCAGAAACTATGACAAACTATTCTCAATTCATTGAGTATGTGTAGGACCAAGTTTGTGAATATACACTAAAAGTTGGATATAGGAGGGGCTAGCATCCCTCAACAATGTAAAACAAACCAAAATAAAGAAAAACAAATTGCTTCTCAATTATTTGATAGAATAATTATGGACATGTACTTGCATAGACTTTAAACAATTGGAAATACAAAGTCTAGTCATTATGGCCAAAGCTGTGCATGTACAATGACATGTATTGACCCCTAACATAACCTAAGCTAACTGGCATGCACATACAAACAAACCTACATGCCTGGACAAAGCAATTAACACACACAGATACCACAATATCCCATGCTCGTTTACCCTTGGTGGGGGTCCAGGACTATGGCTCTGGGCTCGCTGAGCTCAGTGCTGATGAGGACACGTCTCTTAGAGCCGTCAACCGACGCCACAGAGATGGACTTGTCCCCAGAGTCGGTCCAGTACAGGTTGTGCTGGAGCCAGTCCAGCGCCAAGCCCTCAGGGGACCATAGGGAGCTCTCCACCAGGGGGACCTGCAGAGATGGATCGCTGGCCTCGTGGATGAAGGCACTGCATGGCAAAAAAGACAAGAGAAAGGAAGGAGTGAGAAAGAGGCAGGTCATTAGGACCTGAGGACCCGATTCTACAAATGTCTTCTAAATCACGACAGCTTTCTGAAAAACCTACGTTTCTATATCAGTGGTTCTCAAACTATTTCATTTCAAGGAGATCCATTTCAAGGAGACCCCCATCTGGAAATATGTTGTTCCAGGGACCCCCCAGAACCAAATATTTGAGTTAAAAATGTTCACTGTGAAAGAATATATTATATTCGAAGATTTGCACCACATATTCTATTTTTCTAAAATAGCAGATCTACAAGCTTGTCACGCTATATTATTTTTCAACAGCAAAAGTTGCAAAAAAAATAATGGTTAAACTGGTTAAAAGCTAAGGTGACACAGATGTTGTCACCTTCCTTACAACATCTGTGTCACCTTAGAAGAAGACGATAAACATTGGAAGGAGAAGGATGGGTTCAAGGAAAGGCGCTCTGAGGAGAAGGATTGGAAAGAAACAGATATGTGATTTGATCGATAATTGACCCATTGCCAGCCTTCTAGCAATGGTTGGACCGACCGGACCAACCAGCAGAATCCTTCCGCATAGCAGTGGTTGTTTATGCTGAGTTTGCTAAACTTGCCCAGTCACTATACTGCACCTGAGATGTTCCTTTTGCCAAAGACCATAGTTTAGACTCGAGTCAAGCACTTTATTTATAGAGCATTGTCAACATGAACTTCCGCTATCTTCATCTACACTAGGACAGACACGAAAAGGGAACAGGCACACGTGTTACGTTGTGGCTGTTATAATATTTATAATAATATTTTCCTCCGCACTCCTCCACATTTTTGGCTGCTGGATGACAGCAGTGATGGGACATTTTAGTTTAACTGTAGCTCTGCATCACCGTCGAGAGTAGTAGCTTTGTTCATCAATTCACTGGACGACTGTACACCACAAAGAAAAAAAGAACAACAAACTGCCATAATTAATGTACAGTTGGGTGCCACCGATATTGTCCCTTATCATTTGACCCATTTAGGCCTGACCTCAAAATTTAAAAAAAATCCTTCTAAATCCTCCAGTTTTCTGAAATAAATATTTTCACGATTCTTCAAAAATAGCAGACCTACAAAGCTCGTAGCGCGCCACTCGGTGGCGCGCTATGAGCTTGTAGATCTGCTATTTTTCAATAGCTAAATTATAACATAATGTTTAAAACACCAAAAGGGGTTCCCGCCCAAAATGGGTTAACTGTCCTTTTGCGCAGATCACGCAAACCTCAGCAAAAAGAAAAGGACAATATCGATGGCCTCCAACCGTAACTAATCAGAATTGAGGACAATTGCTCTTAATTTGGGACTGTCCTGAATTCTTCAGGACATCCGATCACCCTCATTATCTGGCAGTTCTATTCCAATGCTAAATCTGGAGGACGTCAGCAGCCTTGAGCCGTCCTCAGGGCAGGTTCATTCATGGGTTAGCATCACTCTTAGCCATAACAGACAAGGCCTCGCCCAGAGGGCTTGACCGACTAGCTAATGAACTGGACCTTGTAACCTGGTAGAGGCGTCAGGAGGTGATGGTGAACTATTTGATTGTGTCACAGACACAGCCTGTACAGGATGGGTGGTGGGGTCAGTTCTCTCTGAAGATTTTCCATTTTATAAAAAGAATGCAGCGTTCCAATTAGGAATATCTCTGGGGAGATATTGCAGACTCCCATATCTTCACTCACTGTCATACAGTTATTCAGTGGAGGACAGCAAAAAAGTACATTTACTTGAGTACTATATTCAAGTACATTTTTCTTCATCTGTACTTTACGGTATTTTCACTCATTTCAAAGACAAATATTGCATAACAAACAAGGCTTTAATAGGACATGCCATCACAGGCTCATTAAAACACATTGACGTAGATCTATGTGTAGATCTGGTGTTTTCAGACGTAGATCTATGTGTAGATCTGGTGTTTTCAGACGTAGGCCAAGGCAAATGGCTTCTTGGTTAGAGTGGGTGACAATGTTATCACACGTAAAGATGAAATTACCTACCTAGGTTCCATCCTGGAGGCTAATCTTTCCGGTGATAAAATGGCCACCAACGTAATCAAAAAAGTCAACCATAGAACAAGATTCCTCTACAGGATCTCCTCACTGGTCAACAAAAACACCTTGAAGACCTTAACAGGAGCCCTTGTACAGGGTTTCTTTGACTATGCATGCACCTCCTGGTACCACAGCACCTCAAAGGCCCTTAAAACCAGGCTCCAGACTTCCCAAAACAAACTGGTCAGGCTCCTACTTGATCTAGCCCCCCGAACCCACCTCACCCCTGCCCACTTCGACAGGCTGGAATGGCTTAGGGTCGACGACAGAGTACAGCATCTTGCAATGGGTCTGGTCCACAAGATTCGATACACCACCAAGATACCCATGTACCTGTCTAGATACTTCCTTAATGTTAACGAAGTCCACACCCACAACACCAGAGGGAGTGCAACGAACCATGTACAACCCAGATTCGGCACAAACAAGGGACTAAATTCTTTTCGCTCCTATGCCACTAAAATGTGGAACGCCCTACCAACTGTCATTAAGACATGCGAATCCCTTGACTCTTTCAAAACCGCTCTAAAAGGGCACCTACGGACGGCTGCAATTCGAAACTGGCCCCTGTAAAATCGGAATCCCTCAAACACGAACGCAATGACAACACAAGAGACGGTCGCGGCCACACAGCCAACTCAAGGTATGGCCACTGAGCCAACTTGGGGACCCAACGCAAGGACAACACAAGAGATGGTCACGGCCACACAGCCAACTCAAGGTACGGCCACGGAGCCGACTTGGGGACCCAACGCAGCTCCTCCAAGGAAAACAAACAATTTAACGGAGCTGAACGTGAATCCCCCCCACCGCCCACCCCTTTTTTTCCCCTCACTGTATATGTTTCTTTTCCCTTTTTACCTCCTTTTTGATGAATTCTTTTTTGATGAATTCCTGTTCTGTCTATAGAAGTGTCTATTTGTACGTCTCTAAATGTTTTGATGATTTGAACATGGTGGACCCTGTTGGAAACAAGTGTAATGCTTAATTGGGTCGTCCACTCACAGTTAACAGCCTTTGTATTGAGTTTGTGCTTGAAATGTACTGTAATTCTGCAAACTGTTAATAAATTCTTCAATCAATCAATCAATCAAAGATCTATGTGTAGATCTGGTGTTTTCAGACGTAGATCTATGTGTAGATCTGGTGTTTTCAGACGTAGATCTATGTGTAGATCTGGTGTTTTCAGACGTAGATCTATGTGTAGATCTGGTGTTTTCAGTGATTACGCTAAAGGGCGCTTTTCACCAACTTAAGTTATAAAAGATGATGCTATGACTTGCAGAGAAGAATACACCCGCAAATCACGTGATCCAAAAAACAAACAAACTCCAGCCCAAACAAACTCCAGCCCGTCCACGCTAAAGAATTTACCTGTAGATCTTTCGGTGGAAGCGGTCACACCAGAAGATGCGGTTATTAGCCACGTCCAGGTCCAGAGCCACAGCGTTCTTCTGGTTGGACACCAGCTGACTGTAGTCTTTCTTCACCAGGTCCATGCCACGGATCTCATGGCGGTTGGTGAAGAACAGGACGGGGCCCTTCCCTGGGAGGAAAGAGAGATGGTGTTGAGCACTGGTTCTCAAACCTACTGTACTGTACTGTACTGTACTGTACTGTACTGTACTGTACTGTACAAGGATCTCATGGCGGTTGGTGAAGAACAGGACGGGGCCCTTCCCTGGGAGGAAAGAGTGATGGTGTTGAGCAGTGCTTCTCAAACCTATTCATGTCAAGGTCCCCCTTTGACCACATCTGAAAATGTGGGTCCATTTCACAACACGTGTAAATGTACATGTGTACAAAAGTGCCAATGTACATACAGTATATACTGTAGAGTTACTGTATAGTGGTTAAACTGATGTTGATGAGTTTTGCCGTCTCAACGTCATTTCCGATCGGCCCACGACAGTCGTGTCAACCGTGTAATTAATGTTGCCATGATATATTATAATTACGATAATCAAACTAGCCAAGTAAGGTACTACTAGTAGTAATAATAGTAATATGTAATACAGTAAGAGGTGTGCAAAAACTCCATAATTATCCACAGACATTGGTGTGAACAATAAATCATAGATAGAATATGAAAACTGAACAGTATTCCTCCCCAACCAAGCCGCAAACAAAATCAGACCCGTCTGAAGTGAGTGGTGCTGTACTGTACTGTACTGTACTGTACTGTACTGTACTGTACTGTACTGTACTGTACTGTACTGTACTGTACTGTACTGTACTGTACTGTACAAGCCCTCCTCCCTGGCCTGTGTGTGTGTGTGCGTGTGTGTGTGTGTGTGTGTGTGTGTTAGGCTGCGCAACAGTGACACTTGGTGGTGAACAAACGCTATAACGTATATATATTTCCGTGCTCGGACCCAGGGACCCAGCCAGGGACACACATTGCTGTCTACAGACCGATTCAGAAACGGGTCTCATGGTCGCAGGCCGTTATTTCATGTAGACGGAGACGACATATCTGCGGTTTCCGCCGCACCTCCTTCTACTAGAGTCAATGGAAAAGTGACTGATGTTAGTCTGCCTCAAACTTTACTAAGCAAGTATGAGGTATAAAGTACAGCAGTCTTGTGTTCCTAAAACAGAAAGACTGGGTATTGGGTAAGACTGACGTTATGTATCTTTCAGGACCTTTCACTGCTTTGTCTCAACCATTACTATATGGCTCTGGTCTCAGCCACCGCGGTAGATATTTTGACATTCCGTTTTTTTTTTTTTTTATGTTGCCACTACTGTTGGAGCAGCCATAAACTACACAGGTTCATCCCGATGTTCTGGGCATCTTTGTAATGTTAGTGTTAGTAAAAAGCAGGTAAAAGAGTAACATTTGAGGCAGACTAACATCAGTCACTTTTCCATTCACTGTAGTAGAAGGAGCAAGGAGGTGCGGGGAAACCGCAGATATGTCGTCTCCGCCTACAGGAAATACGTTGCCTGCGACCATGAGACCCGTTTCTGAATCGGTCTATAGGAGTTAGCACCACTCAAAAATTAATTTCACCCACTTACACCTGTAAACCTGTGATGTGACAATAAAGATGTTTCTTATTCTGTTATAGAATAATAAACCATTTAGAACTTTATCCCTGGGTTTCAGAGGAAGGATATCTATACCTGGAAAGACAACAACAACATCAGAGCATTCTGCTAGATAGCATTCTGCTAGATACGTTCTAATTGTGTTTGTGTTGTTAACATACCTCTTTCCTGCTGTTGTAAAAGACCACATATCCCCACAGGGAACTTTTAAAGTTAACCATCTCAACTTTATGTTTTCCTCCATCCCATCTTAGCGAGTACAACCGCCAGAGGAATCAACACAGCACTGAAATGGCATCTGAGATCACATCGCCTAATAGAGAGCCGTCTGGCTGTTGGCTACCTAGAATTCACCAAGGCAATCCATGCAATCCATGCGTCAATCAGGCAACCAGACACATCGCTGTAAGAATACGAGGATGCAGCGATGAAGCCCAGGGGCTTGTACAGTAGAGCCCTGCAAGCCCGCCGGGACCCGGCCTGGCCTGCCGAAACAGGCCAGGCCCAGGTCATTTCTGTCCGTTTTTTCCGTTTTGAACAACGCGTCAAATCATGAACGTAGTGTGCAATTTACGTGAAATCTTTCATGCACTTTCCTACTACGCTCAGGAATATATCCCACCCTTTTCACATTGGCCTGTTATAGCACCACCAACAGGTGGAATTTTGCAAAACACATTTCTGGAATGAAGTGCCTGGTGCTGGGAGTCTGGTGTAACGCACAGGTCCTGGGCCTGGTGAGAGCAGGAGTGGACCTGGTGAGACGTAGGAGGGGCCTGGACAGGAGTCAACCCACAGAGCCTAATCCTTCCACGCGCCAGAATCTGGTTCTCCCAGTCCTGGCAGAGTAGTTCCGGAGCAACGGATTGTGTGGCCTTGGTCTTTCCCTATAATGGGACTGATCGAGGGTAGCTACTGGGGTGTAAGTCGGGACTTGATCACCCCGGCTGGGTCACCTGAGTGAGGGGTATGATGTTGCAAGACCCGAAACCCCGATGACCTTGGGATACATCACTGAGGATACGTCGCAGGTGCATCCATGCAATGTTTTTTAGTTATAGTTATTCAATTTATAGTGACTCATAGGAATAGACTATGTGACAACCAGGAATAGTCTGGTGACCACGGAGAGACGGGTGACAGCCGGAATGTAGACGGCACCCGGGTGAGCACTGAGCAGTATGGGTTAGCGCCCCAGCCTGTGTACTCCGTGAGGAGGAAGCCCAAAAAACCCTCTGTGAGGCCTTTAGGAGGGCCATTATAATCCACCACTCCTGAATGAAGTGCCTGGTGCTGGGAGTCTGGTGCAAAGCACAGGTCCTGGGCCTGGTGAGAGCAGGAGTGGACCTGGTGAGACGTAGGAGGGGCCTGGACAGGAGTCAACCCACAGAGCCTAGTCCTTCCAAGCACCAGAATCTGGTTCTCCCAGTCCTGTCAGAGTAGTTCCGGAGCAACGGATTGTGTGGCCTTGGTCTTTCCCTAATGGGACTGATCGAGGGTAGCTACTGGGGTGTAAGTCGGGACTTGATCACCCCGGCTGGGTCACCTGAGTGAGGGGTATGATGTTGCCAGACCCGAAACCCCGATGACCTTGGGATACATCACTGAGGATACGTCCCAGGTGCATCCATGCGATGTTTTTTAGTTATGGTTTCCATACGTTATTTGGTCGTATTGCCCCAAAAACGAGGGCGAGGCTTGATTTCATAGGGCGTGCCAGATTGATTTCAATCGTACTTCGTATTTCGTACTCCATTGATAAATGAGGGCCATACAAACTATCTGCAGTTAACACTTTTACACTCATTCCACACCACATTTCACATTTCACGCACACACACACACACACACACACACACACACACACACACACACACACACACACACACACACACACACACACACACGACTCAATTTGCAATCACAGAGAAAACACTAGTATCACTTTACAGTGATTTCCACCGAGGGTTGATGAGAAAGAAAAAAGGGGAAAAAAACAGCCAGGTCATCAACCTTCTTCCATTACTTTCCTGCCAAACTGCAAGCCAAACAGCATCAACAGATAGATTGGCTCAATTCTCTGAATGCCCACTGAGCTACGACAACAACTTTGAATCTCTGTCTCAACCTCTCCTTCTATAAATGAATGGAACACAAATGAGAATCAGACTCATGTATACTTCCATGTGACTCAGACAGAAAGGCTAAATGCGTACAACATGATAGATACAGAAATATATAAGACTAAAGCCTATTCATAATTCATTGTACTGTAGTTGTATGACAGTGTCGCCCAATGAAGTGAAAAGCACAGCTAAAGAATGCGACAGGCGGGGAGCAATCCTGTCATGCGACAGAGTATAAACAGGTTTAGGTCTGTGCCTACTGCCTACCGCTGACGTGATTTATTTTACCTATCCTGGCTAGCAGTTGCAGTTTTCCCTCTGTGATGTGATGTATAGTACAGTACAGTAACATCTATATTGAGCTCAGCTCACTCTAACACAACGGTACAGTAATAGGGTCTCTGCCGGTTATCGCTCGAAGCAGATATGAAATTCCCTCATTAATAATGCCTCGCTCAACTCGGTTTCCTCTCCGCTTTCCTTGCTTTGACAGACAGCCTCGATTGCGGTCTCATGATAGTTTTGCTCATGCTTTCTCTCTCTCTCTCTCTCTCTCTCTCTCTCTCTCTCTCTCACACACTCACTCTCTCGATCGCCTGTGTCCTGTGTTCTCCAAGCCCAGCCTGTGAACAATGACAATGCTTATCAGAACTAAGTGCTTTCAGAGAGCGCCTGCCACAATGATGATATTTCTGGGGAGGACTCGGAGTCTGTACTGCTGGTTTTATGTGGTGTCACTGCAGCCGCAGCAGGCTTTCAGCTGGCCTGAAGAGTGCCATTTGTCTGCTGCATTCTCCATGGAGTCTGGCTTCACTGCTTGAGACTGAGGCAGCCAGCAGCTTTACCGACAAGATTCACACAAGCAATACATTATACACACTGTATGGATACACACATGATACACACTGTATGGATACACACATGCCAAACAATACATTATACACACTGTATGGATACACACATGCCAAACAATACATTATACACACTGTATGGATACACACATGCCAAAACACACACTCACAAAACATAGTGACACACAAGTTAGCTACCGACACTGTCGGACAGAAACCTGTATGGCAGACCAAAACTGCTATTTTTCAGGAAATGGGATAACAAACATGTGATCCAATAGATCCAATGTAGTTATTATTTAGTCACAAGCTCTTGTTAATATTTTCATTGGTTAAATTCGTACAAATAGAACTGACCGATCCACTTTCAAACTAACAACTTTTTGCTAAATCTTTCAAAATGTAAAAGAAAGATATTACTACTCTTTCTCTGTTTCCAAAATAAGAGATCTATAAGCTCGCCATATCCCAACGTGTTGTGAGCTTGTAGGTCGGCTATTTTTTGCTACTTTTGCATCGTATGATGAAGTATAAAATAAAACAGAAAAAATATGGAGATACAACGTTTCTATCTGCCAGCAATTATATACACACCCACATCCACACACAAATCCACAATTATCCATGTTGGATGAAATTAGCAGAGTTTAATTGAGGGAAATGAGAGTCGTCAGCCTCCGGCAAAACATTAAGCGTGACACTCGCCTTCGCGCCAATTAAGAAATTAACTTTCTTGCTGGGGTACAATTAAATCTAAAGATGACAACTGGCCTCTCTCCCAATAATACTCTCCATAATAGGGCTATTAGATGGAAAATCAATTGACCTCTTTGCAGTAAACTTTGTTGTCCAACCGATCCGTAGGCTGTCGTGAACGAGCAGACGTTCAAAATTAAATTTGACACAATTAGCTCGCCCCAGCCAGCCAGGTACACGCTGAGGAATTACGGGCCTAATTAGGACACCCTTCAGGATGACCAAGTGCGTCACGCTAACAGTCACTGAGCAGCCGATTCTTACTTCATCGCACCGCGGTTTCACGTGTTGAAAATAGCCGACCTACAAGCTCATCCACGACATGTTGTGAGCTTGTAAGTCTGTTATTTCTTACAACGTTTTGCGACGGATCATAAATTAAGCTTATGTTAGCGACATGCCATGACACACTCGCGCCCATGACAGATGGTGGAGTCGAAATCCCATATCCCGAAAGGGCAGTCACACTGAGTGAGTTTCCTCATTAACTCATTAAAACCGGAAAAGCATCTGTGT